>NC_132853.1:45149169-45456754 GCF_048164855.1 Canis lupus baileyi
GAAAATTAAGAATTTAGCAAGCTGGTGTATCCTGAACAGTAGAACCTCTGAAAAATCAAGTGAGGCAAAGAGTCTTGAAAGCTTACGAGGTTTGGTGTATTTTTATTTTTATTTTTTTAATTTATTTTTTATTGGTGTTTAATTTGCCAACATATAGAATAACACCCAGTGCTCATCCCATCAAGTGCCCCCCTCAGTGCCCGTCATCCAGTCACCACCCCCCACCCACCTCCCTTTCTACTACCCCTAGTTCATTTCCCAGAATTAGGAGTCTCTCATGTTCTGTCTCCCTTTCTGATATTTCCCACTCATTTTTTCTCCTTTTCCTTTTATTCCCTTTCACTAATTTTTATATTCCCCAAATGAATGAGACCATATAATGTTTGTCCTTCTCCGATTGACTTATTTCACTCAGCATAATACCCTCCAGTTCCATCTATGTCGAAGCAAATGGTGGGTATTTGTCGTTTCTAATGGCTGAGGAATATTCCATTGTATACATAGACCACATCTTCTTTATCCATTCATCTTTCAATGGACACCGAGGCTCCTTCCACAGTTTGGCTATTGTGGACATTGCTGCTAGAAACATCGGGGTGCAGGTGTCCCGGCATTTCACTGCATCTGTATATTTGGGTAAATCTCCAGCAGTGCAATTGCTGGATCATAGGGCAGATCGATTTTTAACTCTTTGAGGAACCTCCACACAGTTTTCCAGAGTGGCTGCACCAGTTCACATTCCCACCAACAGTGTAAGAGGGTTCCCCTTTCTCCACATCCTCTCCAACATGTGTTGTTTCCTGTCTTGTTAATTTTCCCCATTCTCATTGGTGTGAGGTGGGATCTCATTGTGGTTTTGATTTGTATTTCCCTGATGGCCAGGGATGCGGAGCATTTTCCCATGTGCTTGTTGGCCATGTCTATGTCTTCCTCTGTGAGATTTCTCTTCATGTCTTTTGCCCATTTCATGATTGGATTGTTTATTTCTTTGCTGTTGAGTTTAATAAGTTCTTTATAGATCTTGGAAACTAGCCCTGTATCTGATAGGTCATTTGCAAATATCTTCTCCCATTCTGTAGGTTGTCTTTTAGTTTTGTTGACTGTTTCTTTTGCTGTGCAGAAGTTTCTTATCTTGATGAAATCCCAATAGTTCATTTTTGCTTTTGTTTCGCTTGCCTTCATGGATGTATCTTGCAAGAAGTTACTGTGGCCAGGTTCAAAAAGGGTGTTGCCTGTATTCTCCTCTAGGAGTTTGATGGACTCTTGTCTCACATTTAGATCTTTCATCCATTTTGAGTTTATCTTTGTGTATGGTGCAAGGGAGTGGTCTAGTTTCATTCTTCTGCATGTGGATGTTCAATTTTCCCAGCACCATTTATTGAAGAGACTGTCTTTCTTCCAGTGGATAGTCTTTCCTCCTTTGTCGAATACTAGTTGATCATAAAGTTGAGGGTCCACTTCTGGATTCTCTATTCTGTTCCATTGATCTATGTGTCTGTTTTTGTGCCAGTACCACACTGTCTTGATGACCACAGCTTTATAGTACAACCTGAAATCTGGCATTGTGATGCCCCCAGCTATGGTTTTCTTAATATTTCCCTGGCTATTCGGGGTCTTTTCTGATTCCACACAAATCTTAAAACAATTTGTTCCAAATCTCTGAAGAAAGTCAATGGTATTTTGATAGGGATTGCATTAAATGTGTAAATTGCCCTGGGTAACATTGATATTTTCACAATCTTAATTCTTCCAATCCATGAGCATGGAATATTTTTCCATCTCTTTGTGTCTTCCTCAATTTCTTTCAGAAGTGTTCTGTAGTTTTTAGGGTATAGATCCTTTATCTCTTTGGTTAGGTTTATTTCTAGGTATCTTATGCTTTTGGGTGCAATTGTAAATGGGATTGACTCCTTAATTTCTCTTTCTTCAGTCTCATTGTTAGTGTATAGAAATGCCACTGACTTCTGGGCATTTTGTATCCTGCCACACTGCCAAATTGCTATATGAGTTCTAGCAATCTTGGGGTGGAGTCTTTGGGTTTTCTATGTACAGTATCATGTCACCTGCGAAGAGGGAGAGTTTGACTCCTTCCTTGCCAATTTGAATGCCTTTAATGTCTTTTTGTTGTCTTATTGCTAAGGCTAGGACTTCCAGTACTATGTTGAATAGCAGTGGTGAGAGTGGACATCCCTGTCTTGTTCCTGATCTTAGGTGAAAGGCTCCCAGTGTTTCTCCATTGAGAATGATATTCACTGTTGGCTTTTCGTAGATGGCTTTTAAGATGTTGAGGAATGTTCCCTCTATCACTAACTACACTCTGAAGAGTTTTGATCAAGAATGGATGCTGTATTTTGTCAAATACTTTCTCTATTGAGAAAAAAATCTATTGAGAGGATCATATGGTTCTTGTTTTTTCTCTTGCTGATATGATGAATCACATTGATTGTTTTACAAGTGTTGAACCAGCCTTGCACCCTGGGGATAAATCCCACTTGGTCATGGTGAATAATCTTCTTAATGTATTGTTGTATCCTATTGGCTAGTATCTTGTTGAGAATTTTTGCGTCCATGTTCATCAAGGATATTGGTCTATAATTCTCCTTTTTGGTGGGGTCTTTGTCTGGTTTTGGAATCTAGGTGATGCTGACCTCATAGAACAAGTTTGGAAGTATTCCATCTCTTTCTATCTTTCTGAACAGCTTTAATAGAATAGGTACGGTTTCTTCTTTAAATGTTTGATAGAATTCTCCCAGGGAAGCCATCTGGCCCTGGCCTTTGGTGTCTTGGGAGGTTTTTGATGACTGCTTCAATTTCCTCCCTGGTTATTGGCCTGTTCAGGTTTTCTATTTCTTCCTGTCCCAGTTTTGGTAGTTTGTGGTTTTCCAGAAATGCGTCCATTTCTTCAAGATTGCCTAATTTATTGGTGTATAGCTGCTCATAATATGTTTTTAAAATCGTTTGTATTTCCTTGGTGTTGGTAGTGGTCTCTCCTTTTTCATTCATGATTTTATTAATCTGAGTCTTTTCTCTCTTCTTTTTAATAAGGCTGGCTAATGGTTTATCTATCTTTGTTTGGTGTATTTTTAAATGTGCTTCTCCAGGTATAGATGGAAAGTTTTTCCTTTGTGGTGTTCTAATAGGTAAATTTTGAGGCAGACACATCACCTCACATGGAAAAATATCCTTAATCAGCACCAACTCCTCACCAAGAGTTTAGAAGTACATTTTAATCAGCAATACAGATTAATAGCAAAATTCTGAGCTGAAAATGACCTCAGGGAACGTACTGTCTTTGCTTATTTTACACATGTAGCAACTGACAGATTACATTACTTGCTCAGAGCATTCAGAGAATTTTATCTCAGGTCATAAATTTTTGTAGACTTATTTTTTGAAAATGCAGTATAGGATGAAAAACTCACTTTTAGTATTTCTAATTATCTAGAATGAAACAGGATTGTAATTATAGGTTGGATTATGGTTTGTGACTCTTTCCTCACAATTGTACATCAAGTATATTATAACTTGATTGGCTACAAGAAAATTCTAAGATCAGATTACTTTGGATTTTCAATCTCTTCTGTGTATTTCATGCTACTCTTGAACTACATTCTCTAGTTTTCACAAACTGACAACATTAAGCAAAGGAGAAGTAGAAAAACTTTGATATTAACAAATTTTTAAGGTGAAATCTTGAGTTCAGAAAGTGATGGGCTGGAAATAGTGAAAAAAAAAAACACTATTCTAGAAAAAATATATGGAAACTTAAGCAAAAATATTCCTATCACTTAGTGCTGATTTTATATTGTCCTTCTCATCACTCGTTTCTAGCTATTGAAACTCATGTGTATACTACCACTTTATTTGAATGCCTTGCTGTATATTTGCTTACTTTCTATTTTCAAACTCTGTCCTAGCAATTCTCTGTCATTTATTTAGATGATCAAAAGAGAACTTATGATTTCAAGGCCCATACCTACTTTGACCTACCTTCCACCCCTAAGCAACTCTGTCCCCTTTATCATTTGAGCCATATTCACTGGCCAGATTTCCCCCTTACAACCATGACCTCTCATTACACCCATTCTAAACTCCCACACCTGGGCCCCTGAACTTCCATCTGTGAGACTGAGCACTGCCAGAGAAAATCAGTTAACTTATTTACCAAATGCAAGAGGATAGTGTGTATGTTTATTTTGTTTACATCCGGCAACATACTGTAGACTCAATATTCTTGGAGAATCAAGACATGCAAAAAAATGTCATGTATTAACGTTGTTTTGGCTTTGAAAAATAAACTCCAGATTCTTTTAAAAATTAGTCTCACATACATTTTTCTCAACCAGGACTTTGATTAAAATTTGCACCTATTACTCTAATTTGAAATCTTTCTCAATACCCTAGACTATAGGTATTCTATGTTGCTGATTAGAAGACTGGTATTCTTAAAGCTCAACTGAACAGATGCCACATTTATAAAACAAACAAAAAAACATGTTCTGCTTCCACCCAAGGGAAGATCTAGAGCACATGGGATTTTAGAAACACCCCTAGAGCTCCATATGCTATAGGTCAGACCTGTTGCTACAGTATCACTATTCTACTACCATGAGATATGAAGGAAACAATCCACATGAAGATAGTCATTAGAATACTTTCTTAAATACAAAAATGGGTTATGTGAGGTTGCAGAAATGTTCAAGTTCTATAAAACCTTCTAAAGCATATTCCCACAATCTTACCTATTTCTTTCACCAGAAACCAACCATGCTTTAAATAGCATTGCCTGATTGTACCATATACAGTGCTTGAGGATGGTGTCTATGGCAAAAAGCACTCCTCATCAGGGAAGATTACACAGGAGATACATATGTATAAATATATATAATATATTTTATATTATATAAAAATTTATAATATTAATATTAGTTTTTAAATATAATATAATATTAAATATCATATATTAAATTTATAAATAATATATAATTTTATATATATTTTATATATAATATGATTATATATTTTAATGATATATAATTTATAATATTAATAATAATCTATTAATATAATGTGATATTATATATCAAGTTTATAAATAATATAATATAATTATAATTATATATAATATAATTATTATATATAATAATATATAAATATAAATAAGAATTTAATTAATTTAAATAATATAATTTATATGAAATATATATTTATACATATGTATATATCATATTCTGGCTCATATTACATGATATTTGCATCTCCAGTTTTGCTACTAACAAAGACTCCAAAATAGTAAATACTATTTCTCTCCACCCTCAGTTTCTCTTTCCCATGCATGCTTAATCTGATTGTCTTTAGTATGTCTGCTCAACTCAGATTAGAATCACTTGCTTTATAAATCATACCATTTCGATTCTCCCAGATGATCAATGACAAGAAGTGTAGGGAGGCAGGGGTGCCTGGGTGGCTCAGTCGATTGAGTGACCACTCTTGGTTTCTACTTGGGTCATGATCTTGTGGTCATGGGATCAAGCCCCACATTGGACTCCACATTCAGTGCAGTCTGCTTCAAATTCTCTCTCCCTTCCCCTCTGCCCCATTTGCAGTTTCTCTCTTTCTCTCTCTCTCTTTCTCTCAAATAAATAAAATTCTTAAATAAAAAAAAAAGCTTAGGGACACAGAGTAATAGGTTATGGGTTTTGAATCTAGCTAAAATGAATCAAAATCTCAATTTCAGGGAGAGAATTTCCATCCCCTCAATATCACAGCTTTTCCATGGTAACATCCATTCATGCGTTGAATCAACTTCTGATTGTAATGAAACATCTCCTCTTGTGTATTATGAACAGAAGAGATGGAACCAGAATTCCATAAGCAATAACAAGGATGACGGTAATTGGAAATTCCACAGAGAGTTAAGGTATATGCTGGAGCTTCTTTCTTATAAGCCACAGTGATAAAGACAGTAAATGATGTCAGGCTCTGATAGAATAAATTATAGTTATGAAGGAATATTCAGAACATCAGGATTAAATACTGAAGGAATAAGAAGATTCATTACTGTAATGTTTCCAAGATTCTTCTTGTCCAAATGTTTGTAAGATGTAAAGATTTGGAAGATGTGGAAAGGTGTATTAGAGCACATTTGGCTGCAATATCAAATCATCCCCAAAGAGTATAGTGGCTCAAACAAACGAGATTACTCTTCCTCACAAAAGAATGCCAGGTGGCTGTGCCTCGCCAGTGGGTATCTTTCTTCGAGCGGTGATTTAGAGAAGTAGACCCATCCACCTGTTGGCCTTGTCAACTGCTCTGGAATCCAGGGAAAGAAGGTCCATTGAGAAATACCAATTTACAAAAGCTTGACTCAAAACTGGCTCCTCTCACTCCTGCTCGCATTTCCTTGTCAAGGTCTTGACAAGTTTCATGGCTACATGCAACTACAGGGAAACTGTGAAAAGGGGTACAAGTATGTGTTCAGGAAAGAAAAGGGAAAAAACAACAGCAATAGCAACAAATGCACAAAAATGCCTTTTAGTGAAGAGCTAACACCGTCAATGATGAAGGTTTATATCCCAGAGGAGACAGGAAGATTTTTTTAAAAAAGCATAAAGGAATTATCTTTCAAAATTTCTTATAAATCTCTGTAATTAAGACAGTGTGTCAGGGTGCCTGGCTGGCTCATTCAGTTAGGAGTCCAGCTCTTGGTTTTGACTCAGGTCAGGACCCTGATCAGGGTGGTGAGATTGAGTCCTGTGTTGGGCTCCATGCTCAGCAGGGAGTCTACTCAAGATTCTCTTTCTCTCTCTCTCTCTCCCTCTCCTCTTTCCCCCACTCATGCTTGTCCTGTCCCTTTCTAAAATTAATAAGTCTTAAAAAACAAAGACACTGTGGAAGGAATATATAAAAGGATTCAAAATATGAATATAAAACCTGAGAGGGAAATACACACACAAAAAAAGTCCATGAAGAAAGAAACAAGTAAGTGGTGTTGTGACAATTAGTTTGATCAATATAAAAGAAAAAAGTTAGATCCCCACCTTCTGCCTCACATAAAAAACAACGTGTAGGTGGATTTGAGAGAAAATGTGACAAATAAGCCTTCAGAAATATTAGGAAGAAATGTAGAAGAATGTATTTTGACTTCCGGAAAGGAAAGTGTTCCTAAAACAGGACAGACACAGACACACAATCATAGAGTAAAAATTACAATGTTCAATCATAACAGAATTAAAACCTCGAAACAACAAAAGAAATGAAAAACACAATTAAGATTAAGAAAGTAGAAGAGCTGGTAAATATGTAAAGTTGTCTGAAATAAACAAAACAGAAAAAAAGAATGTTCTGAATAAAGAACTCCTAAAAATATATTAGTTTTAAAATCCAAATAGGAGAGTGAGCAGGTAATACAAAAGGATAATTCACAAAAGAAGAAATCTAAGTGAGAAGATACTCCTTTGGAAGGCAAAGAACTACAGCCTCGAAGAGCAATGCAATAATTTTGGGCAGTATTTCAGATGGACAGAGAGAATGGCAATACTCAGCATTGCAGCAGGTGTAGGAAAATAGATTCTCATATAGTTCAGGTGGGAAAACACATACGTTCACATCCAACAATTCTGCAATTCCTCTTCCAGGCACATCACCCAGACATATTCTCTCACATGTGCGTAAAAGGTCTATGTTATTCTTGGTGAAATCCTTATGTTGTCAAAAGTCACAGAATCATCCAAGTTTCAAAATCTGGTAAGTTTTCTATTTCGACACTGCAGTGTTTTCAAAGAAAGAAAGTAAGATTATGTTTTCCTCACAGGGAAAAGGGAATTTGACAGTTTCCCCACACCAAATTACCATAAATAAAATCACCTCAAAGAATTAACAAAGTACCCCTTAAATTGTGTTGGATAAATCAGTTTCTGAAGATTGATATTTACCAATGTATTAAAGTGGCTAAATAATATGGAAAATCTAAATTAGATTGCAGATGTGTTAATATGTATTTATGGAAACAAGAGACAGGTACTCATTATTGCTTATTTGTTTAAAGAGAGAGAGAGGGAGAAAGTGTATGCGAGTGGGGCAGGGAGAGGGAGAGGGAGAATCATAGGCAGGCTCCATACCCAGTGCAGAGCCTGATGTGGAGCTTGATCTCACAACTTTGGGATCATGACCTGAGCCAAAATCAAGAGTCAGTCGCTTAATCAACTGAGCCACCCAGGCATCCCTGACAGGTACTCATTTTTAGAAATACTCTATTGAGAAAGAATCTGGGTATAAGGGGTGAAGGGATGGAGTGCAGCAGAGAAGCACCTGTATGCTAAATTTGAATTTCAGAGATTCTAAGCAGTTAATTAGAAATGTAGAATCATCAGACTATGACTTGTTTGCAGGATATTTCTTTTTATTCAGATGTTAAATTTATTTTCCCTTCTCTTTTTCTTTCTTATGAAACAGGCCAAAATAGTTAAAAGAGGGATAAGTATGAATCAACAAACATTGTCAAGAACTTTCTTGAGAAAAAGAGAATGAAACAAGACACTTTAATGGGATGACTCAGGATCTATGTTGCTTCATATTTTTGACAGCAAAATAAATCTCCCCTCAGTAGCAAGTTTCTTTGTACTTGCCTCCTGAAGGACAAAGCCACATCTTTATAAACAGAAGCAGAAGTCCATTAATTATAGGCTAAAAATAATAAAGCAGGTCAGCAATCAAGGATTCAACAAATATTTCAAAAGCCTTTGATGGCACTTTTCCTTTTACTAGTGTATTCCACTCATTAGAAGATTAAGGTAGTTTAAAAAGAGTGGGGAGGGGTGCCTGGGTGGCTTAGTTGGTTAAGTATCTGACTCTTAATCTCAGCTCAGCTCGTGAGTTCAAGCTCCGTGTTGGGTTCCATGCTGGGTGTGGAGATTACTTTAAAAAGAAGAAGATTAAGATAGAAATAATGAACATATTATGAATGATGAACATATTAACCAATATATATAGGTAAGAGAGATTTTCTTTTTTTTTTCTTTTTTTTTTTTTTTAGATTTTCATTTTTGGATCTCTTTCCCTTTGAAAGAAGCATTTGGGTTCTTGAGAAAACAGTAGAGAATTTGGAAAATTGATAAAATATTAAGAAGAAAAATCCCATTAGTTCTTATAATCTTACCGTCTTCAACATCAGATAGGTACAGAGCCAGGTAGCCTTTGCTAACTGAATTGGGGTTGTATTGAATATATATTGTTAATTTTGTTAGAAGACCAAATCTTTTGGAAATATAAAATAGAGTGATTTGTTATTTGCAGTTTGCAAGTTTCCAGGACTGGTATCTAACTAACCAGGCCAGTGTTCCCAAGATTCTGTTTTCTGGAGTTTCCAATCTGGAATCTTGGCACATAAGTGAATATTGATCACTACTAAGTGAGCAGAACCTTGGAGCTCTCTCCCACCACGGATAAATTTTATAGCAAAATCAAACACAGCAACAGTGCATCATCAAGTTTATGCCCCGGTAGTGATTTATCGCAGTCTATAACTTCAACCTCTAATGCTCTTTATGATCCAGTGTATACTTTAGCACTAACATTGGAGACCAATAAACTTGAACTTCCATTAAAAATCCATCGGAATTACCAGTCAGTGGAGCAATCAGAGTCCACACAACCTTTGTTGAATAAGTTTGCCATAGTGTTGGCGAGCTTTGCGGCACCCCAAAGCAATTAGAGTAGTAAAATCAAAGACGACCGATCACAGATCACCATAACAAACATGATAATGATGACAGAGTTTGAAATTTTGTGAGAATTGCAGAAATGTGACATGGAGGGCTGAAGTGAGCATGTACTATTGGAAAAAATGGTACCAACAGATATGCTTGATGCAGCGTTGCCACAAACGTTCAATTTGTAAAAAAAAAAAATGCAGTATCTGCGAAGCAAAATAAAGTGAAGGATAATAAAATGAGATATGCTAAAAAAAAAGACATTTATTTAGTGCTTATTTAATTACATGATTCCCTTTTACTGCATCACCAGGGACATTTAAAAATAAATCAGGAATGTTTTTCCCCTGCAGATTCATAATGGGGAGGGATCCACTGATTACTGGTGGAATTTGATGACACTGCATTAAATTGTGCTCATGCACCAGCAGTTTGATTCTGCTGAATGGGAAGAAGAAAACGCTTTTTTACCTACAGGGTTCACTTGGCTCATTTATTGCATATGTAGACATATTATGACACTGAGACCCAAAGAAATGACCAACGAAGGTAGTTTTTATACATTTTAGACAAAGGGACAATAAATTTGTGGAGAACTGACAGGATAAAGGAAAAAATGTTTTTGTTTTGTTTTGTCTTGTCTTGTCTTAAAGACTTTTAAAAAAACTTTATTCATGAGAGACACAGAGAGAGGCAGAGACATAGGCAGGGGGAGAAGCAGGCTCCTTGCGGGGAGTCCAATACAGGACTCGAACCCAGGACCTCGGGATCATGACCTGAGCCAAAGGCAGATAGATGCTCAACCGCTGAGCCACCCAGGTGCCCCATGGGGGTTTTAATTAGTAAGGAATTTCTAAGTGGAATTTGGGCTGAGGTAGTAGATTAGTGAAAAGTAACAAAATTTGTTTCTCCAACTTGAAAGTTCCTATATCTGGTGATAATGATGTCTTTTTACTTCTTAGGACAGGAAGGGTAATTTTCATATGGGAGGTTTATTTCCTGCTTTCAGAGGGACGGAGGAGGGTCTGAGAGTCTTTGCACTGGCTGTTTGCCAAGTAGCTTCAATTCAAGAGAATCAAGATGTCATGTTGGTACAATTTGGGGTGGGCTGCCCTGAGCCCCTATATCCCGCTGTTGGAAATATTAACACAATTGGTCTAGATTAAACCATGAAATTCAGAACAGTTATTCAACACTTGACACTGAATATTTCAACCACACTTAGGCTGGTTGCTAAAGCATTCTCCTTAAAAATAGGCCCGGTTCAAAAACAAAAAAACAAAAGCCAAAAAAACAACCCAACAGACTCCTAAATACAGAGCACAAACTGAAGGTTGCCAGAGGGGAGTTGACTGGGGGGATAGATGAAATGGATAAAGGGGATTAAGAGTACACTTGCTGAGATGAGCACTGAGTGATGGATAGGATTGTTAAATCATTGTATTGTATACTTGAAACTATTACAATACTCTGTTAATTATACTTCAATTAAAAAATCATTAAGAGGGATGCCTGGGTGGCTCAGTGGTTGAGCGCCTGCCTTTGGCTCAGGGCGTGATCCCAGATTCCCAGGATTGAGTACCACATCAGGTCCTTGCATGGAGCCCGCTTCTCCTCCCTCTGCCTATGTCTTTCTGTGTCTCTCATGAATGAATGAATGAATGAATGAATGAATGAATAATAAATAAATAAATAAATAAATAAATAAATAAATAAATAAATAAATAAGAGACTTGGAAATAAAACAACCCCAACCAGTTCCGGTTCCATGAACCGTTGGTAATGATGCTGGATGAACACAAGGCAAACAGCAAGACCAGGTATGAGAGAAGGCTGCCTTCTGCCTCCCTCCATTCAGCACAGCTGGCTTGCAAGTGTGGCTTTGTCATTCTCCATGTGTGGGACTCTGAGAGCCTCTGTCCCCAAATCTATAAAGAAGGGATCATAATTACATCTCTCAGCTCGACAATTAAATGAGATCTATCTATAGAGCACATAACAGGGGCTCCTGGGTGGCTCCATTGGTTAAGGGTCTACCTTCAGCTCAGGTCATGATCTCAGGGTCCTGGGATTGAGCCCCGCATCAGGCTCCCCACTCAGTGGGAAGCCTGCTTCTTCCCACCACCCCCTGCCTGCTGCTCCTCCTGCTTATGCGCTCCCTGTCAAATAAATAAATAAAATATTTAAAAAAAAACAAAATAGAATAAAGCACATAACATAGCACTTGCCACATACAGAGACTTCTAATAATCTTTCTATTATCATTAATATATCTTTTTCCAGGTGAGCTTTTAGGGTTATTAGGACATAACAGAACCAGTAAAAGAACATCCATTAGGATGTTAGCTGGAGGCACAAAACCAAGTGCAGGACAGGTAGGTGGACACAATGATAATAGGTAATCTAAAATACCCAGGATAAATTATAAAGATACGGCAATCTAAAAAAATGTTGCCACTCATTAGTTGCTTAAAGCAATTTGGACAATAGATTGAAGCATTAATAGAGAAATTCTTAAAGACACAAATATTAGTCACTGAATGGGAATACTTAGTCACTATCTTTTCTTCTTTTAAAGATACTAAGAAGAAATGTGGCCTTTTCAGCACCAGATAAGAATCATCATCAAAATCATGATAAATCCTATATATTAGGCCACACAATTCACAAATTACAACTTTCAGTGAGCAGTACCATTTGAGTATATTATTGTTTAATCTTGAGTAGAATTATCTAGAAGATCAAATAAAACCTCTTGCTCACTGGCCTTCAAAAAGTGCTGTTGCTGGTACATGGATCTTTGAGCATATACAATCTTACTAGAAGCTTTTCTAAAAAAAAAAAAAAGTACAAATTGGAGAATGTGTTTCTTTGACTGGTGGGACATCTGCCACTGTCATTGCTCACGTCAGAAGCAGTGAGCTTAGGGTTACCAAAGGGAGAGACATCATAGATCATCATAGAACAAAGATAGTAGATGTTTCCTCATGTTTAAAAAACAAACAAACAAACAAAAAAGCCAAAATTCAACAGGGTAAATGTGAAGATCTAACTGGCTTTATTAGGCAGTTCATGATTCGAGCAGCATCTCATGTGACCAGAAGAGAGATGTTCTCCTCACCTCTGTTGACAGCATCTGTGGTCACTGCGATGCATCTGTCTCTTCTCCACCCCTAGCACCCTGACTTTCTGGGCCGTGTGGTCATGCCCAGTCCTGCCCAGATTGGCGCTGCGGCTGCTCTCGGCCTGGGACGTGTGGTGGCACCCTTCCAACCTGCTGAGCTCCAAGAGGGACCCTAGCTGTGCTTCCCATGCTATTTTGCTGAACCAGGAGGATTTTCAACTCTATTCGTGGCAAAGCCATAATGGCTTTTGGAAAACAAAAGCCCAAGAGTTATCTGTTCCTTAGATAACCAGAGCTGCCCTTGATACAAGATCCTGACATTTCCCTTTCCTACGTGTGTCTTCTCCCCACAGCTTCCTGCTGCTGTGCTGAGTCTGCGGAGAGGACAACACATAAACCTGACACAAGCTCTCTTCCCCACAAACCTAAGCAGACATGCTGGTGTGTTAGCTTGTAAGATGTGCTCTGCCCATCATTTCATCTAAGATTGGCCTGTATTTTCTGTTTGTGCCCTCAGGTGAGATAGTGACCCATCCACGTTGAAAATATATGAACTCCTAACACCCGGCCCCCCTTCTGCAGCAGAGCAGAGCTTCAGCTCGCAGGAGGTACAGCTTCTTGCAGCCCAGCCTGGCGCAGGTGGCTCAGCATCAGTGATTTTACACCATCCATGGACTACAGATGGGCAATACGAGTATAGACATTGCACTCACTTGGAGCTGCACGAGGCAGGGTGACACCCCCCTCTCTATTTCTTGCCCACCCCCCATTTTCTGGAGAGGTTTCCTTGGGCTTCTCTGAGGAGCCGGAATGGATGGTTTTGATGAGGAATGACACCTGTCAGGGAAGTGCAAGCTACCGCAGGAAGAACCCTGAAGCCCCAAACACCCTACATTTCTGCAAAACAATGATAATGTTACAGCCTCCCACATCAACTGAGTTAAAGACAAAATGAGGAAAAAAAATAAAAATAAAAATAAAGACAAAATGAGAAGAAACTGTAGACTCACCAGTTGCCAAGTCCAAAGTTGCTTGCTTTCCCAACATTTCCACAGCCACTTTGGAAGGAGTATTCCACTTCCTACGTAGGACTAGAGTTGCACAATTCCTGTCTTATTGTACTTTATACAATTCCCCACCCCATTTACCCTGGTTAACTCATTGGAGATTGGAAATTTGTCCCTTTATACCAATTTCTGCAAAAGCTGGTGCTACCTGAGGGTCTGAATAAGACCGAGCATTCCCTTCCACTTGGGCGTATCTGGTGCAAGAAAAAGAGTTCTTTGATATTCATTCATGTGTAAAATTCACTTCAACAGATGTTCAAGAGGAAGGGAGTTCCCTAGGCTTGCTCACAAAACAGCCTGAGTCTTTGACCACATCTCCCCATGCTTAGGTAGTCTTGATTCTCCCCCGCCGCTACCTATGTATTTTTTTTTTTTTTTTTTTTTTTGGTGATCATTGATTGGACGGGGACCATATTCCCATCAAAACAGATTTCCCTCAAGCTTCTCTATGATGTCATGTCCCTCTCTTAACAATCACCAGCCATGACTTGGCAGTCAAGTTTCTTTTAATTTCTAAAAGTCACCTACTCTTAATTATTTAAAAAAAATTACAACAAAACACGCCAGGAGTGCACACATTAAGTCCTCACCTGGTGGTCCAGGCTGTTTCTTACTTCATTCTTGGTGAAAGAGTTCAAAGCCCCCCAGGTACCATTTTCCCTTCTGACCTCGGCTCAAATTTCTTTTACAATGCACTTGTACTTCATCTTTGGCTCTAGATATACCAACACCAAAGCCCCAGATAAGATTTTCCTTACAGCCATGACTGTGGTGCTTTAGGGAGTTGGCCCCAGGGATGGCCATGAAACCCAGCTGGCATCAGTGGTTCTCCATTACGTTCTCCTTTGGCCATCTTTTCTATCTGTCTCTCTCCCAAATAAAGTCACAGCCATTATTCAAACTGTGGAGCCAAGGATACTTTAAAACTTGTCCACTGTGCCAATTCCATCAATTGTATAGAGGCAGATGATTGAAAGAACTCACCAGACTCTTTGGGTTGTATTTCCGTAAGGTACAGCAGGAAAAACAAAGGACAAGCAAAGTATCTGGGGCCTGAGAGAACTCCAGAAGTAAGTCCTCACAGTCCTTGTTCAGTCACAGTTTCCTCTCTGTATTTTAATTATCAGCCACCAAGATGAGTACAAGGAATAGTGGCCTCAGGAGAGTCCCAGGAAAAGTATATTTATCCCCAACTGGTGATTTACCCAACCCAGGCTATGTCTCTGGTTAAATGAGATGTAAACCATCACCCCCAACATCCCTATACAATGAAGACAAGGTAGCCCCATGTACTGCCAGGGGCATTTCACATTTTAGGCACTTCTAGTCTTCTCTGGGCCAAGGATCAGTAGCCAACTTCCCATGTCCCTGGAGATAACATGGATCCCTTCCATCTAGCAGTAAGGTAAACTCTTGACATGTGCATTCCTTCTATTGTCTGAAAAGTTTCTGTAAGAGTGTACCAGTTCTTCCTTAAGTATTTAGAAAAATTTTTCATCTAGACTGGATATTTCCCTCCTACCTTCCAGGGAAAAGTTTGTGTGATAGATTCAATGACTTAAATTGATGTAGAATTATTCAATTTTTATTTTAATTTTTTTAATAAATTTATTTTTTACTGGTGTTTAATTTGCCAACATATAGAATAACACCCAGTGCTCATCCCCTCAAGTGTCCCCCTCAGTGCCCGTCACCCAGTCACACCATCCCCCTGCCCACCTCCCCTTCCACCACCTCTAGTTCATTTCCCAGAGTTAGGAGTCTCTCATGTTCTGTCTCCCTTTCTGATATTTCCCATTCATTTTTTTCTCCTTTATTCCCTTTCACTATTTTTTATATTCCCCAAATGAATGAGACCATATTATGCTTGTCCTTCTCCGATTGACTTACTTCACTCAGCATAATACCCTCCAGTTCCATCTATGTCGAAGCAAATGGTGGGTATTTGTCGTTCTAATGGCTGAGGAATATTTTGTTGTATACATAGACCACATCTTCTTTAATTATTCAACTTAAAAAAAAATGTCTTCTTGTGTTACTTTTGGTAGGCTGTGTTTTTAAGGATTTCTCATTTAATCTGAATTTTCAAATTTATTAAGATAGTGTGGTAGTTTATAATATCCTCATTACTTTCTGATATCAGTAGGATTTACAAAGAAACTTTCCGTTATGGGGCATGTGGGTAGCTCTGTAGTTGAGCATCTGCCTTTGACTCAGGTCGTGATCCCAGGGTCCTGGGATTGAGTCCCATGTCAGCTTCCCCTCTAAGTACTA
This sequence comes from Canis lupus baileyi, assembly GCF_048164855.1. Classification (NCBI taxonomy): domain Eukaryota; kingdom Metazoa; phylum Chordata; class Mammalia; order Carnivora; family Canidae; genus Canis; species Canis lupus. The sequence continues at coordinate 45,165,345 of NC_132853.1, forward strand.
TGTTAGCTGCTTCTCATAAATTTTGATATGTTGCATTTTATTTTTATCACTTCACCTGTGTCTCTGCATCTCTCTCTGAGTCTCTCATGAATAAATAAATAGAATCTTTTTTAAAAAAGAATCTTTCGTTTTCATTTCTGGTATAAGTAATTTGTTTTCTGTTCTCATATTTTCTTAGTCAATCCTCCTAGTAGATTAACAATTTTTTAATTGTTTTTCAAGAATCAAACTCTAGTTTTTGTTGGTCTTTCTTTTGGTCTTCTCTGTCGGGTTAAATTTGCTGTTTCGATTTCTAGCTTCTTAAGACAGAAGCTTCAGTCACTGATTTTTTTAGCCTTTTATCTTTTCTAATATGCTTTGAGAGCTATAAATTGCCCTGTAGTCATTAGTTTAGATATAATCACAAGCTTGATATGTTGTATTTTCATTATCATTAAGAAATAATGTTTTCTAATTTTTCATTTTGATATACTGTTTAAAATATCATTTTGGCATCTTTTTGGGTCCCATTTCTTTCCCATTTATTTATTTATTTATTTATTTTATTTACTCATGACAGACACAGAGAGAGGCAGAGACATAGGCAGAGGGAGAAGCAGGCTCCCTGCGGGAAGCCCCATGTGGGGCTCAATCCTGGGATCCTGAGATCATGACCTGAGCTGAAGGCAGATCCTTAAGGGACTGAGCCACCCTGGCACCCCTAGAAAATATTTCATTTTAATCCACATTTCCTTTTGGGCCCCCAAGTAATTAAGTTAGCTGGTGGTTTACATGTCTTTAAATATTTATTATTATTTATTAAAAAGTTTTAAATTAGTTTAAATTAGTTTTTCCAGTCTCCACTTCCTAATCTTTATTATTGTCTCTTTGCTTTGGCTTTCTTTCTGGTTTATTTTGTTGTTAGTTTACTAGCTTTCTGTCTTGGGAATTGAATCATGCTTTTATTTTATTCCCCTCCCCCCCATGGGATTAAGTGTAAGAGGTCATCAGGAAGACAGCACTGCCCCAGGCTCCTATGCCTGGCCGGGGCAATCCAGGCTGCTGCTCCTCCCCTGGGGCTGGAATGCATGACCCATCCCCTCCCCATCCCCTTCCCTTGCCCTACCTCACCCCACCCCCCTCCCTCCCAGAGTCACTGTAAGGTCTCAGCCCTCAGATGTGCTGTTGAGACCATATGGAGGGTGGACACGGCTGAGCCCAGTTAAGGCCTTAGTGTAAACACTTAAGATCCTCTGGCCCATTTGGAGACCTACTCGTGTGGTCAGCGTGGGAGACAAAGCTCCTGAGTAAGTTCCCCTGCTTCTTCAACCCGCCACCTGCGCAGGTGGAGTAGCCTGCCTGGTCCCCTGGTTCTCCTGGCCTCCCTCCTTGGGGTGGGAGGGGGCAGTGTCAGATTTCACCCAGAGAACTCCTGAGGGTGCCACCCAACAGCCTTGAAGGCCTTTGATCACTTAAAGATATGCCCCTGACTCTGACAGGTATTCTGCATTTTATAAAAGCAGTAACTTCCGGTGTTATTTCCCTTTCCATCCAAGAGGTGTTTAGAAGGAGGGTGGCCAGTTTCCAGAAGGAATGCTTTTTACGTTCTGCTGCTGCTGCATCTTAGCCTTATCAGATCATTTTCTCAGAATATTGTTTGTTATATCTCTGTTTTCTGTAGAACCTAAAAGGACAAGAATGATTTCAGTGCAGGAAAAAAAAAAGAGACTGAAGTGAACCAGGGACAAATACTCAGTTCTGAGATAAATAGTCTCTATTCCAGACCTTTTCTGCTGAAGAATATATCAATTTATCAACTTAAAGGCAAATAAATCTGAAATAAATGCAGCCTCATGCCTGTTAAGAGTCTATTCTGCTATTTTACCTGCATACTTTTCTTTGGGGTCTGTCCTCATGGTTGTGGGGAACAGCTCTGTTACAACCTGGCTGCCACCACTGGCCATGGCACCTGGTGATTGATTTTTGTGACCCAGTATCGGATCAGTGTTTCTGATGGGTTCACGTGCAGTAGAGAGGAAGGCGTGTTCCTTGTCATCAGGGTGTCATTTATTTTGACAAATGATCTATGGACATAAATTCAGAGTTAGTGAGAAGTTGCAGGAGTGCTTGCACACGTGCAAAATACACAAACACACACATAGACCCAGCCACGCATATAGCACCTCCTTGGTATGTTGTCTAAAACAGGTAAATAGAACTATAAATAGGAATAACTATAGTTTTATGTATCACTATATCTATGTAGTACCTTATTTTTTAAGATTTTATTTATTTATTCATGAGAGACACAGAGGGAGGCAGACACAGGCAGAGGGAGAAGCAGACTCCCCACAGAGCAGGGAGCCCGATGTGGGACTCGATCCCAGGACCCTGGGATCACAACCTGCGCCAAGGTAGACACTCAACTGCTGAGCCACCCAGGTGCCCCAGATTTTTCCTTTTTCTTACACTAGCACATACAACCATAAATTGTCCTCTAAGTACTATGTTAGCTGCTTCTCATAAATTTTGATATGTTGCATTTTATTTTTATCACTTCAAAATACTTTATTTTTCCTTTTAATATATTCCTTGAAATAGACATTATTATAAGTGTGTTGTTTAATTTCCAACTATTTGGGAAATCTCCTGGTATATTGCTATGATTAATTTCCCTTTTGGTCAAGTACACTTTTAAAATATTTTTATTTTTTTATTTTTTATTTTTTTTAAAGATTTATTATTTATTTATTCATGACAGAGAGAGACAGAGAGAGAGAAATAGAGAGAGAGAGAGAGGCAGAGGGAGAAGCAGTCTCCCTGCAGGGATCCTGACAATCCCGGGTCTCCAGGATCACACCCTGGGCTGAAGGCAGCCCTAAACCACTGGGCCACCGGGTCTGCCCTAAAATATTTTTAATTTACTAAATGTATTGAGATTTGTTTTGTGTTTACAATATTGTGATGAGTATTCCAAGTGCATTTATTATTTTTTTATCTGTTTTTTTGTCTGGAGTGTTAGTGGGGGCCAATTAGTTCAAGTAGCTTGATGATATTGTTCAAATTTCTTATATACTTACCTTCTTTTAAAAAGATTTTATTTATTTATTCATGAGAGACACAGAGAGAGAGGCAGAGACAAAGAAAGAGGGAGAAGCAGGATGTGGGACTCGATCCCAGGACCCCGAGATCATGATCTGAGCCTAAAGCAGAGCTACCCAGGTACCCCAGTATTTACTTGTTGAGGCCTTACTCTCAAATGCTTTATAGATGTGTACTTGCTAGTGCATTCCTTTCCACCAGTGCATATCCTCATCTCCGATGGTGGAAGTTTTAACATTTGGTCCACACAACCCTGTGCATGGGTTTTTTGTTCTCCTACCACCATACTACCCAAAGAAGGGAAGTTTCCATTTCCAGCCAGGACATGAATGACCCAGTTTCAAAACCCCATCTCATTGCCCACTTTCTTGGACCATGTCTGATATTAAATGTTAGATTCTCTAGTGCAAGATGCTAAACTGGAATTTTGAGTGCAAGATAATCAATAAAGGATTAACGTCTCTTAAAAGGGAGAAAGGGGATGGGAGAAAGGGGGATATGGAATTGTGATCCAAGAGCAGGAAAGCCCCAGGCAACCTGGTGGAGGGCTCGGGGCAAGTTTTGCCATCAGAGTTGTCCACAGCAGGAACAGCTGGGCTCGTATCCCAGCCTAGCTCAGTCCCTGGATGCAAGTGGCCCTGGGAAGAATGTGACCTTGTGTCAGATGGGCTTCTGCAGGGAAGGCAGATCCAGAAGGAACCGACAGCTGGAGGCTGTCTCCTGATCCTGCTCTCCAGAGCTTCCTTGAATGGAGAATTCAATGAAAGAGCTTCATGTCCACCGCAGGAACATGGAAGCATCATAACTCAGTAATACGAGAATATCACCATGGTACCATCAATAAGCATCATCAAGGAGGTTTATTGACCCGCAAATAATGGAATCAGATCTTATGAAAGGGAATCTAATGCTTTCTGATTTCCAAATGTGGCCAGTTTATCTAAGTAACAGATTGTGAATATTGAACATTTCTGAACAGATTTTCATACTGAATTCTTAAATACTTTCGGTCTCCTACTCAGAAAATCATTCATGTTACCCCACGCTTAGGAATACAGTTTGACTGTCATAGATGGAGTGAAAAGAGTAGACCTAGATTTCCAGTACACATGGGAACTTTTAGGAAACAGGGTCGGTGTCATCAGGACATTGAGTTTTTATTTGGACTAGTGATGCCCAGGGCCAAGCATGCAGCTTAGAAAGTCAGGTAAGAGATGTCAAAAAGGCTGGCACCTACCTGCTTCCTTCCAAAGACCCTGAGATGCTGAACTGACTTTCCCCCAAATTTCCCTTCCATCCCCAAAGTCCTTCTTGTAATCCAGATCCTTTTATTTACTGTGAATTCACTCTAGACTCTTTCGAGTATACAAAACAGACTCCTATTTACCCAATAAAGACTAGAAAGTAGTTTTCCACAGATTTGAATTTATCATAGGTGGTAATCTGATAACCCGGAGGCCAGCCTCACCCTAATCTCTGAGGTGTTCCTCCCGACTGGTCGATCCATTTCTGGAGGAGAATGTGCAGCATTTAGCCCAAACTTTCTTCAACTTAAAAATAGATAAAAGATATACTATTGAAAGGAGACTCTGGGAAGCAGATAATTTCAAACATTAAAATAATCCATATAGGGATCCTTGGGTGGCGCAGCGGTTTGGTGCCTGCCTTTGGCCCAGGGCACGATCCTGGAGACCTGGGATCGAATCCCACATCAGGCTCCCGGTGCATGGAGCCTGCTTCTCCCTCTGCCTATGTCTCTGCCTCTCTCTCTCTCTCTGTGACTATCATAAATAAATAAAAAAATAAAAATAAAAAATAAAAAAAAAATAAAATAAAATAAAATAATCCATATATAGGATCCATTGAATTTGGCCATCATATGAAAAATGTTAAAACCTCCCATTGAGATTCAAGAGCAGGTAACCAAGAACAGGTAACCTGGGATGGTTTCGTCTCTTGCTCCATGTTTGCTGGTGTGTTTGATTCATTGTTTTGCATGTATGTTGGCATAATATAAGACAAAAACTAATTAATTACATACCCAGTTAAATATGTTCATCAGAGGAGATCATTGTTTTAGAGCATAGAGGCACAGACAGCACAAAATAAAAGATACATCCCTTTAGGGGCACCTGGTGGCTCAGTAGTTGAGCATCTGCCTTTGGTTCAGGTCATGATCCCAGGGTTCTGGGATGGAGTCCCCTCTGCCTGTGTCTCTACCTCTCTCTCTCTGTCTCATGAATATATAAATAAAATCTTAAAAAAAAAGAAAAGATCAGAAGATCCCTTTGTAATTGATATTCTTTTATTGATTTACACCATCAATGAAGAAACAGGCCACTCATCTAAATGCGAATAACATATCCTCCTGTGGTTGGTTGCACTTTACAAGTGAGCGTCCGGCCTCCTCCAGCTAGGTCTTGCGTTTTTTTTGTTTGTTTGTTTTTTCTTGTCCTAGCTCATGGGCTCTGCTGGTCAGAACTTCCTCCTTGTGGCATTTTCCTTGGCAACTGCTCGATGATATCTTTGCTTGCTTGTCACTTACTCTATGGAGAACATTCAGGTTTTCTGGTTCTGGAAGACTCCTGACTCCTTTTGGTAGAAGCCATGGGCACAGGGACACATCTTCTCTCCATTCTTTGATTAAGATGAGCACCCAACTAAGGGCAGCTGCCCTGGTTTCTGGAAAGCGACACAGAAGGATATCTGTTCCCTCAGAAAAGTGGATAACCAGCTCTATAATCTTCTGACACTTCCTTTTTCAAGTGTTCCTGCCTCCCACCATTTCCTGCCACTGTGCTGAATGTTAAAACACTTGTTCCTGTAGGGAAGGAGCCTTTGAGTTCAGATACAGTATCTCAGCACTTTTTGTTTTCTAAGCATAAACAAATGCATGATATATTTTAATCCTGTGGCAAACTCAGTCCATGAACTTGGATTATCTTACCTTGCTCCTTGACATTGATACTTTGTTGGCTTTTCAGATCATCTGGGTACAAATATGTATGAACTCTTTTTTTTTCTTAATTGAAATATAGTTGACAGAGTGCTACATTAGTTTCAAGAAGAAAATGTCTGAACTCTTAACAAGAGTTCCATCCTTTTGGAGTTAGAAATTCAATCTGGAGGAAGACAGCAGTCTCGGAGCTTGCCAAGGAGCAGGACTGGGCTGATTTGGAGGAGAAAGTTGATTCCTTGGTGAGGTGGAAGCTCCTACAGGAAGACCCATAAAGCCCAGGTACCCTACGGTTCTGTTTATGCCTCAGGTTGTTTTGAAAGAGAATTATTTTTGTAGCTTTAATATGATGCCTACATGTTGAATAATTATACCAACTATTTGGTATAAACTATTGTAGAACTCATGTTATGATTTTACGTCAAGGTGCTGAAATGAGTCTTCATGCCAGAAGAAGGACAAGTCTTAAGGTAAAGTCAGTGATGATATTAACTGAGAAGATCACCCTGTCATTACCAAGATAGGTAGGTGGATGGACAGAGATAGATGGGTGGGCAGAGAGAATGAGAGAGAGAGAGAGAGAATAGATAGATAATCAATAGTTATCTTTGATGACAAATCAAACTGACATATGCACAGGCCTGGACTTTAAAAGAATGCAGCTCTCATTTAGGTCATTTTGGATCTTGGCTTGATTGTTATCCTGTGTGCTAAATATAAAAACTAAGAACTAATTCCAGTTATCTCCTGGACCCCCTTTAGGTTTATGATAAAAGTAACACACACACACACACACACACACACACACACACACCCATAAACGGTGATCAATTTGAGTATAATCCTCAACAATCTATTTGCTAATGCAGATGAAATATCTAATTTGAGAAAGAGGTTGGAATTTGGAATCCCAGGTCATCTGAGACTGCATTGCCTTCTTTCTGGCTGCGTGGTTGAGACTAAAACCTATAACCTTACTGAGTCTAGTGTCCTCGGAGTCCTTTTTATCCCCTAGGTTATATGGAACTCAAGTGAGAAACCACAGGTGGGAGCTTTTATAAAACATAAAGCTCTTTATGCAAATTTTCTACAGAAGCAGAAGGCACATTCACACAATGTGTGCCCTTGACTAGACAAAGTGATTTTCTTGGACTCCTAAAATCTTCACTGGTAGAGAGGTCACAGTCTGGTAAGTCTCTGATCTATTCCCCAGGTATGAAGCCCACACAACAAAACATTCTTAGTTTTAAGATTTTATTTATTTATTCCTGAGAGACACCCAGAGAGAGGCAGAGACATAGGTGGAAGGAGAAGCAGGCTCCCTGCAGGGAGCCCGATGTAGGACTCGATCCCAGGCTCAGAACCCTGGGATCACAACCTAAGCTTAGGCAACCTAAGCTCAACCCAGCTGTCCCTGAGTTTATTTACTGTGAGCCAGTTGTCCCTGAAATATTCTCATTTTAACAGGAATTTTCCACCATTGACCTCTCCTGTACCATAGGGCTTATGGATCACATGATGGGAGTGGCAACTGTTTTCAGAACACTCTGAAGCTGCCATAAAGTCCATTCCTACTCCAGGCCTCACTCAAATATCACTCAAAGACAGCAGCCTTCCCTAGCAGGCAGTTCTTGAGCTGGAGAAGTATTACTAGATGTTGAATGTGTTGCCTCCAGGGTCCAAAGAGACATACTAGGTACTGGTCTTCTATTGGTTGGAGATGCAAGATGTGGCCATTCATCTTTTGCTTTGGAGGAGATATGCAGAGCACTCCTGACCACTGGACCCAGAGGTGACATGATGGGTTCCTTATCCTCACAGAATTTGTGTCCTACTCTCTGGAGCATTTGTGTCTTATCCATGTCACCTGTGGTACACTAGTCCTCTCTCTTTGTCCTGATAGATCAGCATGATGTTATTGATGTTATATGATGTTCTAGGAGATACTCTAGGTCTCTTAAGACTATAACAGAGGCAAGAGGATTAAACATAGCCCTGAAGCAAAACTATAAAGGAATATGATTGTGTAACTCATCTGAATGTGAACTCTTTTCTAATCAGAATAGAAAAGAATCACTAGCTGAATATCGCAGACCTATTCTAGGAACAGATACCATGTCTGGCAAAGCAGCTGCCACTGCCTGTTTGAGCTTACGATAATCTGGTTTTCTTCAGGATCTATCTGGTTTCTGGAGGGTTATGACTGGTAAATTAAATGAAGATGTGGTAAATATACTTCCTTTGTATTCTGTAGGTCACTAACGGTCTCTACTTTCCCTTCCTCAAGACGCAGTGTTGTTCTTGATTCCGTGTCTTGGCTGGGGGAAGGTTAAGTGAATGCCCACTTGCTTTCCCATTATGTGAGACTTCTTACCCAACAGGCCCAGGACTCAACTTGGGGGTCATTTCAAATACCAAGTATAGTAAGTCTAATGATATACCTGGTATTAGAGAAATGGCCACTAGGTATGTTCACAGACCCAGGAGGACCACATAAAGCTGGGCTTTGACCATAACTCCATTTATTACCTTGACTTTGTGTGCTCATTGCAACAATGAGGCCATGTGACATTTTGATTTTCTAGGTATCTCTGTCCTTTTAGGCATATGCCCATTAGCTCTTGAAATACCTGAGGATTTGTTTTCTTTCTCCAGTGCACACAGTCATCTAAGTAAATGGCTGTAGGTCACTTTGAATAAGGACTAGGGGAAACTATCAGAGTATATACTTGTCAAGATGTTTTGGGATCCTTCCTCTGGCTACTTCTTTAGATCATGGATTCTGGACCTGAAAACTAGCTCAGGGCTGAGAACTACACAAGGAATAATAACTTTATATTAGAATAATGGCGACTGTATCTTACTCTCCATTCTTGACTCTTTCTGGTTATAGCTGTTAAGCAGCACCCCATTGGCTGCCTACCTGTTTTGCCCCCATATAATGGTAAGACTTCCACACTCCACTTAAGTGGAGTGCCACTTTAAAGTGGTAAAATATTGCTTCTAAGTAGACCGTGTAAAGTTAAGTGTGTCTTTTGTAATCCCTAGAGCAATCCCTAAAATAACTACACAAATATATACTACATCACAGTGAGTAAATTAAATGCTTAAAATTTTCAAATAAGACAAAAAAAGGCAGGAAATGGGAAACAGAAGAATGAAAATCAAAGAAGACACATAACAAAATGGCAGACCTGAACCCTAAAATATCACCAGTTATGTTAAATGTAACTTGTCTAAACACACCAATTAAAAGACATATGTTGGGACACCTGGGTGGCTCAGTCGATTGGGCATCTGCCTTCAGCTTGAGTCATGATCTCAGGGTCCTGGGATTGAGCCCCATGTTGGGATCTCTGCTCAGCGAGGAGTCTGCTTCTCCCTCTCCCTCTGCCTGCCACCCGCCCCCCTGCCCCCAGCTCATGCACACGCACACGCTCTCTCTGTCAAATAAACAAATAAAATATTTTTTTTAAAAAGATCTATGTTATCAGATTGGATTTAAGCAAAAGATGACATCACTGTAGGCTGTCTAAAAGAAGCTCACTTCAAATATAATTATATAGATAGTTGAAAATAAAAAGATGGAAAAAACATACCATGGAAACCAATCAAAAGGAAGTAGGAATAGCTATATTAAAATCAGACAAAGTAGACTTTAAAGCATAGAAAGTCCCAGGAATAAAGATAGACATTATTACATAATGATAAAAAGACCAATTCACCAAGAAGACATATCAGTTCTAACTATGTATGTGCCTAACATCACAGTGTCAAAGTGGATTGGATAAGATTAGTTAGATCTGAAAGAAAAATAGAAAACTCCATAATTTTTGTTAAAATCTTCAATACTCCTCTCTTGGTGATCAGGAGACCTCATCAAAAGAAAAACAACAAAGATATAGAAAAACTGAACACCACCATCTACCAGCAAGATCTTATGGATATCTTTGTAATACTCCACTCACCCAACAGCAGAATGCACTTCTCTTCTAGTGCATATGGAATATTCACAAAGACAGATCATATACTGAGTCATAAAACAAGTCTTAACAAATTTGACATACAAAATATATTTTGTTACTGTAATACAATTAAAGTAGAAATCAATAACCAAGATCTCCAGACACTGGAAAACTAACACACTTTTAAATAATTAACAGGTCAAAGAGCAAATCATGAGGGAGATTAGAAATATTCTGAGCTGAGTAAAAATGAAAACCTTGGTTATCAAAGTGATGACGTCAATCAGGCAATGTAGAGCTGTGTGTGTAGAGAAGAGCTTTTCTCTGATTAAACTTTGTCTCCAAAGCCACTGCTTTAAATTTTAATAGTAACCAACAATTGCCTTGGGCAGAATGGACAAAAGCTTAGGAAAACTAAATCTCCTTGATAAGATTGCTCTTTATAATATGATAGGGCCAGGCCACCAAGTGTAAATGCCACTGCACTCTGCAGAAACTGGCTGAATGTCAACGAGAAGACCAACAGTCCAAGAGGGATCACGTGAATGCAATGTTTGGCAGGGCCCACAGAGCTCAGGCTGTAACTTCTGAAAGCAACCTTCTCAGGAACTTTTCACAGAAGTCAAACAGTTAACGTAAATTCTAGAGATGTGGTAGGAACCAGGAAAAAGATGTGAATTGTTTTCTTCTCAATAAGGAGATCAGTGGATAGACTGTTCTTCAAGAGTCCTTGCTTCAAATTTCTCAGAAAGTAAGTTCACTGTATTTTTTCTGTTTTGTTGGTTTGTTTTTGGGAGTTTTCCTTTTTCCTTTTTCCTGTTGCACAATTATAAATAAGCCTTTAGGAACTGAATGCTGACCATCTATGGGAAAATTATTTTGAAAACAAATGGGCTATTTTGATGTTTTTGAATACTCAGAATTTAGTATTATATAAATGAAAGTACTGAGTTAAAATACAGGGTTTTAAACGTTATGCAACTGTTATATGATTTTTTAATCAGAAATTGAGTGTGGAAATAAGCCCAAATTTGCTTAACAACTTTGACGGGAAAGAACTAAGAATCTTGAGAATTGATTTGTAAACCTGAATTGTTTTCCAAGTGATAGTTATTTACTTTTATTGCACAATAATGTGAGGGCATTTTGGATAAACTGTTCCATGACCGTGAGACTGTTTACCAGAAGCATTTACGGAAAAACTCGTTTCTGGCTTTCACTCTCAGGCTATGAGAATTTGGGAAATGTAAGATGATTTCCAGGATTTTTTAATCTGTGCACAGGATGTACTGAATCAGAGTTCAAATATGTTGTGTTTCCGTATCACAATATTATTTCAAATGTGCATTATTTCCATAAACAGAGATTTCAAGCTCCTAAAGTGTAAGCATTTTGCTCTGAATTTAAGAACCATATAAGAGGAGAAAACTCAGTCCTTACAACTTGAAACTGTCTACTGCTTGTATAATAAAGAATTCAGGTTGTTGTTAGTCTTTTGATAAGCTATAGAACATTTGTGGATTGGAGGAAAATAGAGTAGGTGATACTAATTTTCAGTGAAACATCAAGGCGATTGGAGCCAGACTGCAGTTTCCATGCTATATTGAGCTGCGGCTGATTCCACAGTGAGATCATGTTTTTGGCCAGTTTACCTTCCTGCCCACCAGCCCTGCAACACTCTCCTTAAAAGTGTCCGAAGTCTCTGCACTGGAACAGCCTTTAGGGATCGTCAAGCCAGTATTACTGGGTACCCGACCTAATGTGTTTTTTTTTCCCCTTGGGAAATTCCTCCCACCAACTGCCATTCCTTAAACTTTCTAACCTCTTCATGCAACCTGCTTCCACCTACCCTTGCATCTCAGCCTCATCAGCAGACATGTGTAGATTTTTCCCTGGGGCAACGGTCTCTGAGACTGTCTTGGCTAATTTGCCTCCCATTGGAACTGGCTTCTGACCAACTTACTTGAGCAGTGTCTCCAGGAAATAACACAGCCCTCAGTGTCATCCTGTGGCATGAATGGAATGACAGCTTCTGGGGAAGGCACACCCATTCCTCATCACTACGAGGAAATTCAGAGCAACCACGTGGTTTTCCATCACTGGCCAACGTGACCTACACATGAAAGGAAGAGAACACAGGCCTCAAATTCAGGACTTACAGCCAATTCAAGGTGGAGCTACTGGTCTGTGCTCTAAAGTCCCAACTCATTCTCCCAAGTCACATCCCTGGTGTGCTTTCCAGAAAATTGATGATCACTCCAGAATATCATTACTTTTCATAATTCAGCTTAGATACACTGCTTCCTCCTGCAGTGAGGACCTTTTGAGAGCACTCAATTTCTACAGTTTTCCAGAGAAGCTCAGCAAATCATATTTGGGTAGTATTGGTTGATTAGGGCTTTGGAAAGATGTGGTATTACTGTTATGCACCAAGAAACTTCCTCCTGAGAGGTATTTTGGGTCTCTGCAAAAAAAAAAAAAAAAAAAAAAAAAAGTATAAATTTCCCTACCTAATCCTCATCACCACCACCAGCTCACATACACACACATGCACACATGCGCAGATACATATATATTCATAAATGCTCTTTGTTCAGGGGAAAGGCGTGGTCTTTTCCTATGTAGTTCTCTGATGGTGGCACAGTATCTATGGAAGAATAATGCTGCTCTCAGCAGGAAATTTTAGGTAGAGTCCATCGGATGTTTTCACACTGGATTAACCTACACGTAAGTCAAAGGGTCCTGTGTTCTTAATCTGGCTAAAGCCTATCCAAGCCTCGTTCAGGTAGAGCTGCTACTCTCCATCTCAAGAACAAGCCCAAATATCTCAGCCTCCCCCAGAGTAACCTGGGTAATCCATTGGCAAATTTAATTAACTATAGGTGGCTAAAATAAATTCACTTTAGGTATTCTTTAAGCTAAAGATTGAACCAAATTTCTATATAATAATAACCAGAATGCTCAGGTTTGAAATTCAGCAGAGACATAATGACCTAGAAAGTCTTTGAGTGTAAGAAGATAGTGATAATAAATTATGTGGAGTTTCCATTCGAAAAAGAAAGATGTTTTTCTAGGAAAGTCCAAAAATTAAGAGCAATCATCAAAAGAATATCTTTTATAAACATCTTTTATATCTTTGAGACAAGAATAAAACATGATGGGGGGGCCTTGAAAATTTTCAATAGAAGGTAATATGGACAAAACTAGAAGCAGAGAAAAAGCAGATTTTATATGAGAATAAAACACAGTGGAACATCATCCAAAAAGAAAATTTATACATTTTACTTCTTAAAAATATAGCATCTAAAAAAATAAAAGAATATATAGCATCTATCAGCTTGGATTTCTAAAAATTAATTCTGAATCTTACATTAATCACACATTAAAAATTGGAAAAATTTTTTAAAAATAAAAAATAAATTAAAAATTGGACAAAAGGTTAAAAATAAAGATATGGATAAAGCTATGTTAGGCAAGTATTAATTAAGCTAAAGAAACTTCATGTCTCTGTGTTATTATCAGAAGTAGAAGTAACCTACCCTTTAAAATATGACCAATAGTCTTATGTACCTAGGCTCTTAGCCTTTAAATGCATACACTAAAAAGCAACAGAGATACAACAAGAAATTGGCAAACCTATCATCATTGAAAAATTTAATAGAATACTATCATGAAATGATTGATCTAGTAAACATAACCTTAGAAAGATGCTGAAATTTCAAAGAACACAATTAGGAAGATACCAAAAACACACCGAAAGCTGACATATGTTTATTTCAAGCATACATGGAATATTTCCAAATATTAAAATATACTGGCCACCAAGGAAGTCTCAATACATTTCAAAGATGCAATCTCTTATAGAGTCACACTTCCTCTGATCAGCATGATCAAATTAGAAATCAAAAATAAAAAGCCACTAAAACCAAGGAAACAGGATAATGTAGAAACTAAAGAGGGGATCCTAAGTAATATATCTGTGGTCTATTGCTGCATTTACTATTTCACAGCAAAAGAAAAAGAAGCAACAGATAACATACAACAATAAATAAACATTTACAGCTGGGATGTACAGGTTGGTTTTTAGGAGGTTCTGCTGACTTGGATAGGCTTGCTCAGATCCCTAGAGTCTGGCTGGCTGGAGTCTGATGTAGGCTACTCTATACTGGCATATGACTGGGATGACTCAGCTCTGCTGTTTGTGCTTTTCAAGTCCCAGGGCTAGCCCAAGTATGCTCTTCTAACAATGACAGAGCCGCAAGAGCAAGCAGACACACCCAAGACTTCGTAAGGACTAGGCTGAGAATTGGCTCATAATTGCTCCCACTCCTTTCTACGGTCAAAGTTATAGTCTGCCTTTAAGGAAGGAACTCCAGATTTACCAGACAAAAGGTATGGACAAAAGTAGAGCTCCTCATCTATGTTGGACAGGAATGATAAGAATGGGAGCCTTTTTCTTGTTTCTGATCATGAAGGAAAGGCCTTCAACCTTTCACCCATTGAGTATGATGTTAGCCATGAGCTTATTTTATATGGCCTTTATTAGGTTGAGATATATTCCTTCTATACCTACTTTGTTGAGTGTTTTTATCATGAAAGGATGTTGTCTTCTGTGCAATACTCTTTCTGCATCTGTTTAGATGATCATATGCTTTTTACCTTTCATTCTGTTCACACAGTGTATGATATTTATTGATTTACATATGTCGAGCCATCCTTGCATCTCAGGAGTAAATCCCACTTGATCATGGTGTATGGTCTTTTTAATGTATGGTTGAATTCGTCTGCTAATGTTTTGTTGAGAATTTTTGCATTTAAATTCCTCAGGGATACGGGTCTGTAATGTTCTCTTCTTGTAATGTCCTTATCTGGCATTGGCCTCTGGGTAATGCTGGCCTCACAGGATGAGTTTGAAAGTATTCCTTCCCTTTCAATTTTTAGGAAGACTTTGAGGACTGGCATTCATTCTTTTTTATTTTTTTTAAAGATCTTATTTATTTATTTGAGAGAGTGTGTGTATGCATGGGGAGGGGGTAAAATGGAGAAAGGGAGAGGGAGAAAACATGAGCTTTCATGAGGGACTCCTGGAGAGGGGGAAGCAGACTCCCCACTGAACCAGAAGCCCTATGTGGGACTTGATCCCAGGACCCTGGGCTCATGACCTGAGCCAAAGGCAGATGCTTAACTGACTGAGTCACCCATACACCCTTCATTCTTTTTAAAATAGTTGATAGAATTCACTAAAGAAACCATCTGGTCCTGGGCTTTTCTTTGGTCCCGAGAAGTCTTTGATTACTGATTCAGTGTCCTTCCAACTTTTCTTTTGTTGCTGATTTCTAGTTTTTTATCCCATTGATCAGAAAACATAGTATAATCTCAATTTGCTAAGACTTGTTTTGTGGCCTGTTGCACAATCTATCCTTGTACCTGTTGGGAGGTCTTGAATATGTGAGAGCTGCTTCTCCCCTCCTTGGATGTTAGCCTGTCTCTGCTTTGTGTCAGTATGGGGTTCCCAAGCAAACCTCAGCAGCAAGTCATCTTTGCTTAGGAATGGGGGCAGGGAGGTCTCCTACCCCATTCTTGGTGGTAGATGGCTATCACTTTTTACTCCATGCAAGGGTCATGTTGCATCAACTAAGGTGTGTTTGGATAGGTGTGGTTGTAGCCTACTGCACGTCAAGCCACAATAAGTGACATTGCAGTAAGGTATATGAAGAAAACAAAGCTCTGGGTGAAAGGCTCTAGCTTTTGGGGGCTCCCAGATACATTACTGCTCTTTAGTCAAGAGCTATTGAAAACCCTTCACCATCCAGGCACTTTGCACTGGAGAAAATCATTTAGTCTAAGCAGCCGGGGAAAAAAATGTATTCTTTAGGAACCGGGAAAATGAACCACTCTGACACCAAAAAGGAGAGCCTCTTCTTCCTGCAATGTCTCTTTGGTCCTCCTTACTGACAGAGCTTTATATCATGTAGCTGTCAAAGAAAACTATGTAAAAGTCCCAGATCCATTTTCATAGAGCAGGCTGCAATGAATGAATTTGGGGGCAATACACTGATAGCTGACACAGTGCATGACAAAAAAAAAAAAAAAAAAAAATCAGGGAGTAAAGAGTTTGGAAATGGGAAGAAAAAAAAGCTAGGGGAGTCATAAAACACTAACTTTGGAACTCACAGATTCTAAGCACTCATTTGTAGCACTGCAACTATCAGGCTGCGCTTTTTCTGTTTGCAGGATATTTCTTCTCATTAAGATGGTCACATTTATATTATCTTCCCCCTCCTTTTTTTTTTTTTTTTTTTTTTTTTTATTAAACAGGACAAAATGACTAAGAGACAGATAAGTGTTTGTCAACAGACCTGGGCATTATTTTGCAAGAACCTTCTGAAAAAATGGAGGATGAGAAGAGAGTCCTTTATGGTATGATTCAATATCTCTGTCACTTTGTATTTATAACAGGAAAATGTGTATTCCCTGGGAAGTAACTATACTTTATCTCCCCTTCAAAAACCAAATCAAAGCAGAAAACTTTTCTACAAGAGAAGGAGCTATTCCTCAAACTGCAGTCGGTCTGCAGATATTTCAGTTGACACAGACCCTGAGTTGAGCTCTAAAAGCACTGAAGCTGGCCAGTGATAGAAAAATCCAGTAAGTGTTTTAAAAGTCAGTGGTCCTACTCATGGATAGTCAGGTTTAGATACTGAGATTCTGAAGGCTTGGTTAATCAACCCACAGAAGTAGGTAACTGGTATTTTCTCTTTTGATTCTTCTTCTCTTTTTAAAAGTAAATCATTCTCTTCCAAAGAGTAGAAAACTTGGAAATGTCATTAGTGCCAAGAAGAAAATTAGCATTAGCTCCCATCATTTTACCGTATCACAAAAAATCCTGTGAACTTGGATATCTTCTGAAAATCAGATAGATATAAATTAGTAGCATTTTTTAAAAAAAGATTTTATTTATTTCTTCATGAGAGACACAGAGAGAGAGGCAGAGACATAGGCAGAAGAAGGAGCAGGCTACAGGTGGGAAGCCTCATGCAGGACTTGATCCCAGGACCCCGAGATCACGACCTAAGCCAAAGGCAGATGCTTAACCACTGAGACACCCCAGTGCCCCAAGTACCATTTTTAACTACATTAGAATTTTACTGTATACCTATTGCGAATTTTTTCTATACTCATCCATTTAGGAAATAAAATAATGTCTTAATGGAAGTTTGCAGGAAACCAGTAATGATAACTCACTGAGACAGTATTTCTCTGGTTGCCTGAATGGGAATGGTACTGAAATTCCAATACCAGGATCTTAGCATATAGCCAGTATTTTGTTACCAAGTAAGCAGTGCCTCAGAACTGTCTCAGGAAACACTAGTTAGGCTCTCAGTAGAGAGAGTTGTAGATACAGCATGAGTAGGTCGTACCAGCTGGTGATAATTTATAATAGCCTTCCACTCTTGCCTCTCATACTTTCATGATCAGTGCATGCTTTATTTAGACTGGTGCTGTGGGTCAATACATTGGAATTCCTATTAACAGCTCATTGGAATTACTCAGACTGCTGAATTTTGCACTGTACATATTTTAAACAGTTCATAAGGTGGCATATATTGAAAGCAGAAAAATGCATGAGATAAACTGTTATGAACAAATGACTGTGGATAACTAATTTGAAGTCCTAATTTTCTTTATTCTTTCTCTTGGATTGTATAGGAATGGTTCAACCCATTGCTCCTCCTACTTTGTTTGTATCTATTTCCTACTAATCATAAAGTTAATGATTTTTCTTCACTGCCTGACATGGACCTGGGACCAGTAGACTCGTTTAAAGATTCTTTATTTTCTATTGTATACACACCTATCACCAATACAACCCAACAGATAATGGATAAAGTAGCCTTAGCCTCCTTCATGAAAGGTGAGTTTTCTAGCAACCAAAGAGGAATTTCTGGTATCTGGTTCATTTGAGTGCAGATGCATGCATTTAATTTGCATTTCAGTTGATAAACTGTGTTGTCAAAACTTATAGATTATGTGAAATTGTGTGTCCAAACTCTCAACAAAGAAATCTTGATCTTGCATAGCGTATGGAAAAGCATGAATGTAGAGTTTGGCAGACTTTGGAAAGTGGAAATGTTTAGGGAATTGTTGACAGATAGTTGTGGAGGCATTATTACTAGAATGAGACTGTCACTCTGGCATTAGCTTATCATTAGGGACAAAAAAAAAACATGAGTCTTTTCTTGAATTTGATTATAGGAATTCTATCTCTACCTTTTTACTACTGAAAGTTGCCTTACTGTATTTGAAGATTCAATTGATGAATATTCTGTGTTTCAAATTTCCACCCTTCAGCGTTAAAATACCTATCAATGAAAAATAAGAAGAGCATTATTACTGTCAAGATCACTTTCCTGAAGAATAGTCTTCTGAAATCAGAGGAAAAGCAGCCTCATGCAGAGGCAAGAGAACTAGTCTTAGAGTCAAAGAACATTTGGCTAAAAGTACTTCTGTGACTGCATCTGCAGGGCATTTTGCAAGTCATCAACATCTCTGAGCCACATTATCACCATATTGAAAATAAGATTAACATTGCTACATTTTTCATGAATATATCAGTTAAGAATGAGAGAATCCCAATTCAGTTTGACTCAAAGAAAGGAGGGCATCTTTTGTCTCACGTTAAGGAAATGAGTATGGATAGAGATCTGTCAACAACAGAGGAAGAAATATGTCTCAATTGCCAGGTCTATAGTATTGTGTGCTAGTCTCATTCTCAGGTTGGCTCTCCCCAGATAGAAGCAGATTTAGTCCGCAGAATCTCCAGATTTAAGCCCTACCACAAACAACTTCAGTGAAAAGTGTACAGGCCTTTCCCAATAGTTCATAATACTTTCAAAGATTAGATCCATTGGAATGATGGTCTACTTTGCATTAGCGTTGGTCTTGGTCTACCAAGAACTAATCTCACTGGATAGAAGAATACAGTATCGTCACTGCCCACTGGTTGTGTTTCTAGGTTTCAAACCACGCCCAAACTAGGTTTCAAACTAGGTTTTCAACCACGTCCAAACCACATGGTATGTGAGTGGAAGAGTGGCAATGTCCCAAATGAATTTTAGAGTGTTTACTAGAAAGGGGACTGAAAGTCAGCCAAAGAGAAACGATTCTTCTTTGCAAATATAAATGCATACCTCAAAGCGAGATCTATGGTGATTGAGCCATAAATATGAGTTGAGTTATAATTTAAAAACAATTTAGAGCTTGCACAACTTTGTGAATATACTAGAAATCATGAAATTATACAGTTTAAAAGGATAAATTTTATGTTATGTGAATTATATGTCAATTTTAAAAAAGAACATAAAAATGTGACTTTAGTGTGCCTGGGTGGCTCAGTTGGTTAAGCACCCAACTCTCGGTTTTGGCTCTGGCCATGGTCTCAGGGTTGTAAGCTTGAGCCCTGCATTGGGTTCTGTGTTAAGTGTGGAGTCTGCTTGAGATTCCCTCTCCCTCTCTCTTGCCCCTCCCTATGCTCAAGGAAGGAAGGAGGAAAGGAAGGAAGGAATGTAGGAATGTAGGGGGAACTTTTAGATCTTGCTCCACCCAGTCACTGGAAGTCTATATAAGGTCTCTTCTCTTTGCTAACCTATGTCCACGATTCTACTACAGCTTATGTAATTATCAATTTTGTGCTTGGACTCTGACCCCCTAACAGTACCCAGTATCCAGAAGTCTCCCTCTCTGTGATCTGTGTTCAGGCTCTTACTATGGAACTTGTATGGCCACAGTTCCCAAATTATGTTGGACTTTTCTGTCCTGTCCATGCTTCACTGCACACTGCTGGGACAGGTGGATGGCTTCCCTCCAGACTTGCTTCTCCATCATGCCTCACCAACCACCACTCCCTTACTTTCCACCTGAATTGGAATATTTGCACTGTGCATCTTGCCTACAAACACTGATTCCACTTCAGATTCATGATCCCAAACTGATCTGCGCTGTCCACCTAAGGTCTGGTCTGTCTCCCTCTCTATCCCAGGGTGTGTCTCCACTCATCCTCTGATTTACAGATGTCCTCTTGGGAGGTCACAATGCCATAAATTTATGCCTCTCAACAACACTCTGGTTCAAGGTCCCATGCAACTGGGTTAATAAATATTCGTTAAATGACTACAATGTGCAGGGTCTTCACATCAAGTTTATTTTTACAATGAATGGGTTGTTATCTTTGTTTCATAAATAATGTAACTGCAATTATGATATTCATTAAAGGCTATCATATGCTAGATCTTATAGAGACTTTAATTCTGTAGTGATAGAATATTATTCTGTAATAATATTACTATTCTGTATTATACTTTTCTGTACTCTGTAGTAATATTCTGTACTACGAATAGGTATTATTGTTTGTTTTACAAATAATGGAAATAGAGTAATAAAGCCTATGTGACTTGCTCAAGATCACATGGATTTAAGGAATAGATTCCAGGAAAAAAATATAGTTCCATCAAAATACATGTTACCTTCTTCCTCTGCTTGCATCTACAACACTCTCACCCCAATCCAGGACTTTTTTTTTTTTTTTTTTTGCATTCCTTCTCATTTTTTCAATCTTAATGAGACATCTTTATAGCATTTAACACAATGTCCACAGAAAAGAGGGACTTTTTAGTGATGTCAATATAGCCAGTCAACGTATTTTTAGGATTTTCATTTTTTAAAGTATATTTACCATACTGTTAGGATTGTTAACAGGAAATGAATTTTTATAATTATTTCCATCTGTGATATTTAAATTACAGTTAGGCCACAAATGACCTACCACTCGTGGCCACTTTTTTTTTTACTATCATTGTAGATTTATTGCAATGCTGATTTGCCTGTGAATAGTTTAATTGGTATGAAATGATATTATATGTGATTGAAATTGGTTCAAGAACTGCAAATGAAAATAAAATCACTGATTTTCATGTAGTCCTTCTGAATGAATCTAGATGACCTTCAGCAATGTCTCTTCCCAAACTTTACTTTGCCTGACCTATTCAAAGTTGGTATTTGATTTTGTTGTATTTCCATAAAAGAACTCTAGTAAAAGTAATTTAAAGTGACATCTTGAAGTTGGTCTCCTCATAATTTACTAACAAATATATTCTCTTCTCATAATGGCAGATAAAAAAGTTTTGGGACTGTCCAATGAAGAAAGTATTAAAGAAGTAATGACACATTATCCTGAGGAAATAATACAAGTCATCTTTACTAATACATTCTCATATCATTTGAAGTTCACGCTAGGCCACAGAATCCCAACAAGGAGGGAACACAGAGACCATGAAGGTAACTTTCCAGCTATGTAATTCCAGTGCTCGCTATTATAATTATGTCATAAGTTGTACATGGGAGTGGATGTTAATACAGCAAATTTAAAAATACCTGTGATGTGATGTCAGGATAATCAACACATTCAAAAAATGTACGTTGGTTTTTGGGTTTATTAACTTAGCATATTAGATGGTTGTTATATATGGTTCTATATGTATATATGTAAATACTTACACATATATATTTACACACATATATACATATACAAATTCCCATATATGTATATATTAAATGTAATATGTGGTTATACTATATTATTGCTAAAGGAAAGTATATTTGTTTGTGGATAAAGTAGAAGTTTCTCTTTAAATGTCTGAGTAAGCTTATTCTCGAGGGCCCAAAATGAAGAGGGCACCAAATCCAGAGTGATTGCTTATTATTAAAGCTGTGTGATTTTGCCAGTCTCAGTAACCAAGAGGTTTGGGTTTTAGCTACATGAGGACAGGTGAGAAAATCTTGGGTTTATATGAGATGAAAATTTCTGTATTAATTTGGAACCTGAAGAGACTGATACTCAGTGAATGAGTAGACAAAGAAAAAAGCCAAGATGGTTTTTAAAAAGAATGAAATTATAAGTAATTAAGACAATATGCTATTGTCATAGTGAAAGACAGATAGACCAATGAAACAGAAGAAGGAAACCTGGAAAGCTCTCACATAAACATGAAAACTAACATAAGACATTGTGATTGGTGCTGAGAAAATTGTCTCTCCATCAAGAACAAAATGAAATTATCTCATACTAAACAACCAATTCCAGGTACAGAACTCAAAAAAAAAAATCCTGTAAACTTTCTAGAAGTCAATATAGGAGAATATCTTTATAACTGTGGAATAGTATAGTATTATTAAACAAACAAAAAATATATAAACTATAGGGGCACCTGGATGGCTCAGTGGTTGAGCATCTGCCTTTTTTTGAGCATCAGCCTATTTTCCTTTCCTTCTGAGGGCATAGAATAATTCTTTTGTAACTATAGCTAGATACCGATATTCAAGGCATTGGAAAGCAAATGTGAGTTCTCTACGAGCTTTCCTCACCTGCTTCTGCAAACTAGATGGAAACTCTGTTTCCTCGGGAACCCTTAGATGTGAAACAGAAAACCTTGCTCCCCTCCTTCCAAAGACTTGTGCTAAATCTGTAGTCTGAATGAGAAGTAAGCTTTTGCTATGATAAGACAGTAAGATTTTGAAGGTTGGTTGTTACGAGGCATATCATAGACTATCCTGACTGATACACACATATTCATGAGAAGACATATATAAGGACTTTCATAGAAGTAGCTATTTTTTTTGTAGTAGTAAAAAAGTAAAAAGAAACTAACCAAATTATCATTGGATAAATATATTGAGTTGCATTCCTGCAATGTGGTCCTATACAATCATAAGAAGTAGAAAAAATAAGGCCATTTATTTGAATTGCAAAATCATAATATGGAGCAATGAAGCAAAATGCAGAATGATGACTGTAATGAAATATAAGATATAAAGGTAAGCCATTTTTAAGTTACATGTGTAGTATGGGGATACATTATAAAAACTTGAAAGCATATATAAACACAAAGTTCAGGAAGGTATTTAGCCAGTAAGGAGCTTGGTGGTAGGAAGAGCAATAAGGGGACACTTGGGTGGCTCAGCAGTTGGGTGGCTGCCTTCAGCTCAGGTCATGATCCTGGGATCCAGGATTGAGTCCTGTATTGGGCTACTGCAAAGAGCCTGCTTCTCCCTCTGCCTATGTGTCTGCCTCTCTCTGTGTGTCTCTCATGAATAAATAAACAAAATATTTAAAAAGAAAAAAAAGGAAGAGCAATAAGATCATAGACAACAGGACGCCTTGGTGGCTCAGTGTTTGAGCATCTCCCTTCAGCTCAGGGCGTGATCCCAGGGTCCTGGGATTGAGTCCCACATTGGGCTCCCTGCGGGGAGCCTACTCCCCCTTCTGCCTGTGTCTCTGGCTCTCTCTCTGTGTCTCTCATGAATAAATAAATAAAATCTTTTTTAAAAAAGGATCGTAAACAATATACAGGGGATTCTAATTATATATGTAATGATTTATTCATTTTTAAAATTTAGGTACATATGTATTCATTATATTGTCATTTATAAGCCTGAACTATTTCCAAATGATTTTTAAATATTAAAAATGTTAATGAAACATGCATTTAATTCCAATACTCAGTTTTAACTTTTCATGTTAAATATTAGTAGCCCTTTAATGCAGTTTAATACTCAGTGGACTGGTGGGCTTTTTTTTTTTTTTTTTTTTTTTTTTTTTTTAGAGCAAAAGTTATCTCACCTCTTCTGAACAGCCGGTTGCTCATTATTACCTGTATTGTGTGTAATGTCAGACAAAGCTTTAGTTCTCAATCCATAGGCTTCTCAATCCATACAAGAGCTGCTAACCTTTGAAACACATAAAAAGATTGTTTCGACAATACAAAACCATAGAAGAGGAGAGCTCAACAAAATTCTTGATTGGTGAAGAAGCAGGGAAGATAGTGTATTCTAATTTAATACAGAATGTCCCCTACAAGTGCTCTGTTGGCCCTGTTTTAAGAATCATTACCCAGTTTATATTTTCATAGGCCTTGAGTCAAAGTAAACATTTAGAATGTGCAGCCATCGTAAAGTCCACTATTTCCTATAATCAGGACTGAAATAATCCATAATGATAAGTTATGGCTTTCTTTTTTTTTTCTTTCTTAAAGCTCATTGTTATAATCTGAGTGAAGGTGTTAAGTGCCAAGTTTCAAAATACTGGAAGCAAGGTTTTGTGGCTCTTCAAGCTGCTATCAATGCTGCTATTATAGAAGTGAGTACAAATATTCCATGTTAACTAATGTTCCATGAAGATGAACAGTATTAGAAGCTTCAAATTTTCATAAAAGAAAATATAAATGGATAGTCTTGTTCTTTCACTTCATCACTGGTTCTTTAGAACAAAGTGTATTTATGTTTTTATATGCCATAGGGGTTACAGACATAAATAGAAAAGAAATTTTCTCTCCTAATAATTCAACCTTGTCAGGAGGCCAGGCATATCATAAGAATAGTATTAGAGCTAAAGACGTTGTGGTATATATACATATATATAATGGATATTACTCAGCCATCAAAAAGAATGAAATCTTGTCATTTTCAATGACATGGATGAAGCTAGAGTATATTATACTAAGCAAAATAAACCAGAGGAAACCAATACCATATGGTTTCACTCAGACATGGGATTTAAGAAACACTAAACAGATGAATTTAGGGGAAGAAAAAGAAGAGAGAAGGAGGCAACTTTAAGAGGCTCTTAACTATAAAGAACAAATAAGGTTGCTGGAGGGGAGATGGGCAGGGGATGGGCCAGATGGGTGATGGGCATTAAGGAGGGCACTTGTGATGAGCACTGAGTGTTATATGTAAGTAATGAATCACTAAATTCTGCTCCCGAAGCCAATATTACACGATACATTAACTAACTGGAATTTAAATAAAAGCTATGAAAAGTAAAACATTTTTAAAAAGCATTATTAGAATGGGAGACGTAGGGTATCACGAAGGTATAAAGTGTCTGTAAGTAAATAAGCAAACTTCTGAGACTCGGGTGCCAAGGAAGAATTCCTAATTGAAGTAACATTTAAAACTGAAGCTTGAGTTAAGAGTTGCCAAGTATATAAGGTCATAAAGGTATTTCAGGCACATTATAAGGCAGTGTTAGGCAGGAAGGCGATAAATGACATAGTAAATTTTGAGAACTGTGAGAAGCTCAGAATGCCTGGTGTCAGAGCCCCAAGTAGGCCAGTGGCAGAAGGCGGACATGAAAATTCAGGCTAGCATCAGATCCAGATTGACCAGTAATGTGTTCAGAGGAAAGGAGATGAGAGAAAACAGAATATGCCATCTATGAATAGATCAGTTTTGTTTATTAATATATTTCTTCAGACCACAACAAATCACTCAGTGATGGAGGAATTGATGTCAGTTACTGGGAAGAATATGAAGATACATCCCTTCATTAGGCAAGGAGGCATTGTAGCTGATTTCTTCATTTTCTTCTGCATCATTTCCTTTTCCTCATTCACTTATTATGCATCTATTAACGTTACAAGAGAGAGGAAGAAGATGAAAGTTCTGATGAAGATGATGGGTCTTCGAGATTCAGCGTTCTGGTGAGTCAAGTATAGCACAAATAAATAAGTGTAGGGATTCAGGAAAATGGGCCTCTTTAAAGCATCAGTGTTCAAACCTAATGATTTTTCTAACTCTTCCCTATGGATGGAATAAATTGTCCTTGTTTGTAACACTTGCCAAGTTAAGGCTGTGGGTCACTAGGCTTCTCCAACTGAAGGAAGAACAGCAGGCTTGGGCTGTGTGGGGTTGTGAGGTAGGGATAATGAAGGATGACCGTTGAGTCTACTGGTAAGAGTGCGGTAGAAATGGTAGATTTGGGTGCCTAAGCCAGATGGAAGTGGAATTCAAGCCAGGATGGGACTGAAAGGAGGGGAAAAAGAGGTCAAAGATCAGAAACTCTTTTGAGACTAAAGATCTGGTATGAGGGATACATTTGAAAGAACAAGCTGGCAGAACAGGATTGAGAATAGAGGCTGCATAGTTTGAATTTAAAATGTTGGAAGCTGGCTAATTCCAAGGATGGGTAAAGCCCAGTGCAAGAGCGAACTTGAGAACCACTGAAAAAGCATGGAGGTGATGTGAGGAGAAAGTAAAGCAACACAGAAGCTAGGAAGCTGGGTGAAATATGCAAATGGCAACTAATTTGGAATCTGAAAGAAAATCCTTTAAGTCAATATTGAATTAATATTGGAGGGAAGTATAGCGGAGCAGTAAAATCTAATGACTCTAGAGCCAAAATGCCTGAAGTTAAAACCAAATTACTTAGCATCCTTGTTCAGTAAGTTCTTTGTCTATAAAATGAAGAAAATAATGATGCTCCTGCATAGAGCCATTGTGAAAATAAAATGATTTTGTATTTGCCAAGTTGGTAAAACACTCTTTGGCACAGAGTAATTGTTGTATTCATAAGCTATTTTTTTAAAGATTTTATTTATTTATTCATGAGAGACAAATAGGCAGAGACATAGGCAGAGGGAGAAGCAGGCTCCCTGCGAGGAGCCCGATGCAGGATTGGATTCCATGATCCCAGGGTCATACACTGGGCTGAAGGCAGATGCTCAACTGCTGAGCCACTCAGGTGTCCCTGCTTAAGCTATTATTCTGTTAGTTTTGCTGCTATTTTTGTTTTTCATTATTTCATTTTGCCCTTCAAAGAATGTTAATCAATGTGATAAAAAAATTGAAGAAAGGAAAGTGATGTATCCTATCTTAATAGTAAATGGATGGAGTTAGAGGCAAGTATGTAGACTATTTGGTGTATGCATCCAGAGAAAGATGAAAGCTCTTGAAAAAAGAGAAAGCAACAGAGCTACACATAAGGGAGAATTTTTTTAATCTCTAGGAAATTCATGAAACTTCTCATCCCTATAAAGGCCCCAGAGAGGAGAAAAGGATCTGAGATTCATTGAGGGGGTTACCATGTACTAGGCCAGTGTCCCACATAGACATGACTTCATTGAACTAATACTGTGGTATTATTCCTAGTGTCCAGAGCAATAAAAAATTATGAGTGATTGCTCAAGGTCACAGAGTATGAATGCAGCAGGAAAACTGTTTGGATCAAAATCAGTTAGACTGGAAGACTATTTTCTCCTTTTCCCCACAATGACCTGTGTGTATGTGTATTTCTGGAGTTAATCTCAGGACAAAGAATATCCCTAGTTCCTAAAGAATTCTTCCCAGAACATTTACCTTGTATTTACATGTCCTGAAATTCAATAAATATCTACTGAAAGAACGAATGAATCAAATGAATAGTGTTAGAATCCATTCTAGATCCTCTTTTCGATGAAACACAAAATTTTAAAATAACGTCTTGTTCCCACTGTAGGCTCTCCTGGGGTTTGCTCTATGCTGTTTTCATCTTCATTATGGCACTTTTCTTGGCACTTATTATTAAATCTGTCCAGTTTGTCATTCTGACTGGCTTCATGGCGATCTTCACCCTCTTTTTCCTCTATGGATTGTCTTTGGTGAGTTTGTGAATTACATTGCTTTCCATTCAACTCTTACCCTAAGGATAAAATGTTGCTTTCTGAATAAGTAATTATTCTCCATATCCCTTTTCTTCACTGTCTGCTATTTGCCTGAGAACATCTATGTATTTGATTTGTAGTGTTTGGGTTTTTTTTTTTTTAAGATTTGTAGTGTTTTGTAATGCCAGCTTATAGTGCAATTTGTAGAGCACAGTTTGGTATTATAGACAAAAAAAAAAATGTAACTCTAATTTTGTATGTTCAATCCTTTAGTGTGTTATGCTAAGAATAATCCTTAGAGAAATATGAACCAACTGGATCTTCTCTCATTTTAGATAGCTTTGGCTTTTCTAATGAGCGTCTTGGTAAAGAAATCTTTCCTCACTGGCCTGATCGTGTTCCTTCTTACCATCTTTTGGGGGAGTTTGGGATTTACAGCGTTGTACAGGCACCTTCCTACATCCTTGGAGTGGATTTTAAGTTTTCTTAGCCCCTTTGCCTTCAGCCTCGGAATGGCCCAGGTGAGAAACAACCCAACTGTTCATTGATGGCATTTCAGAAACATCTTTTGTGTCTGGAATTCAGTTGTCTATAGTTATTTCTATGATTAGCATTATCAGATTTAAAGCCCCACTGCAGACTACTGTGACATTGCCAAGATGAACTTTTTAAAAAAGATTTATTTATTTATTTATTTATTTGAAAGAGAGAACGAGCAGGGAAGAGGGGCAGAAGGAGGAGAGAGAGAATCCAAAGAGAATCCCTCTGCATTTAGCACAGAGTTCAATGCAGGGCTCCATCCCAGGACCCTGAGATCATGACCTCAGTGGAAACCAAGAGTCAGTCGCTTAACTGACTGAGCCACCCAGATGCCCTGTAGAGATGAACTTTTAAATGCTTTGGGCATACCGAGCTAAGCAAAATAAGCCACGTGGTGAGTGAACAAATGGAAAGTCAGCATATCATTCTTTAGAGACAATCTAAAGCATTTTCTTTGGCTATTAATTAAATATGGATTTGATATTACAAATCCAATTCTAATTATTCCAGCTTGTATTTTGACTTTGTAATTGAATGACATACATGAATGTAAAAACCACTATGTAAAAGAAAATCAAATGTTAGAAACACATTAATTGACCAGCAAATTACATTTCTGCTCATCAAATGTCATTTCTTTTTATCTGATTCTCACATTGAACTTACTTTGCTATCCCTCCAATTAAATGGCAATGTCGAAAAAAAAAATAAAAAAAAATAAATGGCAATGTCGATCATTGCATATGTATCTGGCATTTAGTTCTTAATGAAAGGATTATTAGTTATAAAAGATGCATTAACTTGAACATCATAGACAAGTCCACTTTTCCCGTAGGCTCCCCTTAAACACACCAGTCTTGATGCGTTTTGTTTTTCCAAGGGCATGAATTCTCTCATGTAGCCATCTTTGTCCTGTGTTCCATTTGGTAAAAAATTTTTTTTCAATTTTTTTTCATTTGGTAAAAATATATCTAAGGTTGAACTCAAATGTCATCTTTTCCCATACTTCACTGCATCCTACTGTTGGGAGTTAATTAGACACTTAATATAGTCAGGGCCAGAGTCCCTAACAAGAAAGCAGGGAGCTGGGACATCTAAGACAAAACCACACAAGCATCCTGTTTTACATCTCAGACCAGACCATAATAGCATCATATCTAGCAGTCTCCATAGAAGTGACTTTTGGAAAAATCCAGAAACATAACAGTTAATCATAAAACATCAGTTGCTATCACAATCTGAGGTAGTTAGTCCCAAATGTTAGCGGAAGAGACCATCAACACATGAACAATAACCCAATAGGTAGGCAGGTGCATGATCAAAGTCCTGATAGGCACACCTTAGCAGCCAGTCCACAGAGGGACCACACTCAGGGTACTCAAAATAGTTCTGCAAAAGAGCTTATAAAAACCTCTAGATTTGAACGCCAAAATGGCAACCCTCTTGGGTCCCCTCCCTCTCTGGGAGCTTTATACTATCCCTCAATAAACTTAGCATTGCTGCCCAGTACTCTTCATCCAGTCCACCTCTTCATTCTTTGAAGGAGTGTGACCAAGAGCCATGGGCATTAAGGGAACAAAAATCCTGTGACACTCCTAATGCTCCAGTTTCACTTGGAACATATTTTAATCCTAGTAGTCACTACATTTCATTATAGCTGATCACATACCTGTGCCTTCCCAAAGATTTGAGAGTTGTGAAGAAGGCAGGTTCATTCAACTTTGTGTTCCCAGTATGAAGCAAAAAGTAGCTCTTCTAGGTTTATGCTAAACCTAATTGTTGAAAATTTATCACAAACCTAACTTCCTTTCATTAATTACTTCTTAATTTTCAGCTTTTGCACTTGGACTATGATTTGAATTCTAATGCATTTCCTTATCCATCGGATGACTCAAAACTGATAATAGCAACAAATTTCATGTTGGCTTTTGATCTTTTCTTCTATGTGGCATTGACGATTTATTTTGAGAAAATTTTGCCAAGTGAGTAGTGATACGATTAAAATAGAATATTATTTCCTAAAAATGAATCTCCTAACATGTGTTATTTATATTTTAAAAACTAGTTTGTGCATCAGTGGGAAGGAAATAAACAAGGGCTTTGCCCATGGCCACATTAGTTCTTTATCTCTTGCTACTTGACTGGCCAGAATAATAGTTGCCAGGATCTGCAATTTTGACTAGAACATTTAGTATACACTTGCAAATTTTTGAAGCCTGAATGTAAGCCTGAATTCAAACAGCGTGATTTTGTTCACAATCCTGTTAAAATCAAGAAATATGAATGAGAGAAAGAAAAATTAACCAGCTAAAATGACAGAATCATGGAATAGTAAATCTGGTGGTAGAATGGACCTGGGAGAGCAGTAGAGCTTTCATTCGCTAGATTTCCTCCTCAAAAGAAAGAGTTAAGTACTAACTAATTTACCAAATGGCAGGTGTAGAGAAAGTGTTCAGTCAATATTGCATGAATGAATGATTGAACACGTGAGAAGTACACGTGAACTTGAAAACATATCATTATTACGCTGGAGGTCAGTTGCAGAATATTAGTAAAATATATTTTTTTCATTTTATAATGTCTCTTAACATGTAGGGAAACAAATGATAATTAAATGCAAATATACTGGATTAATTTCCAGAAAGAGTCATAAGGAGTAAATTTGCTTCAGAGGAAAGTTATTATTTGGCAATGAGAT
The DNA here is from genome assembly GCF_048164855.1 of Canis lupus baileyi. NCBI lineage: Eukaryota > Metazoa > Chordata > Mammalia > Carnivora > Canidae > Canis > Canis lupus. The sequence continues at coordinate 45,196,059 of NC_132853.1, forward strand.
AAAGCATAAAAACAAAGTAGCTTTTTTAAAAATTCCACTCTGCTAAATTTCAATAAGTTATTTTACCCCTTTCTCTCCCTTTCTTACAGTGTGTCCCTCATTTTCCTTAAATCTTGTTCAGTTTTCTCTTGGAATCTCTGTAATCAAAAGTGACATTGGACACAAACTCCCAATTTGTCCATTTCTTCTTCCTTTGCCAGTGTCTGACACCTGGACTCCTGGATACCATTCAACATGCCTAGCATATCTTGTATGTGTTTTCCAATAGCTGGTTTTCTTGGGGTCTTAACATTTATTTAAGTCATTCCTGGATTTTTAAGAATTCCAGTTTCATTTCCTCCTGTAGGAACTATTTTATTTATTTATTTATTTATTTATTTATTTATTTATTTATTTATTTAAGAGAGAGAGAGAGCACGCAGGAGCAGGAGGCAAGGCAGAGGGAGAGGGAGAAGCAGACTCCTTGGTGAGCAGAGAGCCCAACACAGGGCTCCATCCCAGACCTTGGGATCATGACCTGAGCCAAAGGCAGACACTTAACTGACTGAGCCACCCAACAATGATTATAATAGAGACATCTTAGAGACTTTTTTTTTTCCTGATGCGACTACACATATCAAGGAAAATACGTGCCTTTGTTGTGTCAGTGTTTTGTTCAGATGCCTGGGCAGAAAGGTTACATTACTCTGCTTTATTAGAGTGACTCTTTCCCTTAAACTGATGATTGATCCAAAATTTCATTGTCTCTTGGTCACGTAGATGAACATGGACATGAATATCCCCCCTTGTTTTTCCTGAAACCCTCCTTTTGGTCTCGGCAACATAAAGCTGATCATGTGGCCCTCGAAGATGAAATTGATTCCAATCCTTCATCTAATGACTCTTTTGAACCAATGCCTCCAGAATTCCATGGAAAAGAAGCCATCAGGTAACAAGGATGCAGATGGAGAGCAGGCCAAAGATGGAGAAGCCATCATAATTCTCTTTTGCTCCCTACGGATAGCTCCCACCTAACACCCTCCATGCTACCTTTGTCATTTCCCACTTCCAGTTTATTTTTTTTTAAATTTTATTTATTTATTTATTTGAGAGAGACAGTGAGAGAGAAGGGGAGAACGAGTGGGAGGAGGGGCAGAGGGAGAAGCAGACTCCCCACGTAGCAGGGGCTCGATCCTAGGACCACGAGGTAATGACCTGAGCCAAAGGCAGATGCTTAACCAACTAAGCCACCTAGATGCCCTGCCACCTCAAGTTTAGAGAAAAATTCCTTTAACTAATTTTATCTTATATTCTGTGGTTGACCTTTAGATTGAATACAAAATTTGATTTCACCAACTAAGATAATCCAATGAAAACGCCTGGATTCTCAATCTTTTCTTTGCTGTTTCTCTTCTTTGGCCTTAGCCTCTCTCGTTGCTTTACCTGGTCTCATTTATTCACATCTTGTCCCACCTCCTTTATCATACTCCCTATTTTTTTCTCACAGTTTTTAAAACTTCTCTTTCCTCTCCTATGGATTCTTTTCGAAGAGAATGAAAGAGTAGGGGGAGGAAGGGAGGAAGGATCTGAACACAGACACAAAGGGAATTGAGGAAGGGGAGCCATAGGGTGTCCTGCACATATGCATTTCCAGATGTGTTTTTTGTTTGGTGCTGGCAACTTTTCTTTCCAGATAAGAAAATAGGAATAAAGTCCTCAAGACCCCTGACTGTTGACATTTTACTTGTCCACGTGATCCCCACCTGTCAGTCCTCTGTGAATGGTCTCAGATTACTCCAGCCTACAGAGCTTTTAGGGCCCTGTCAGTTTTTAGTTTAGCCTGTTCCATATTTATCTTCTATTCTTACATTTGTCCTGTGACTTAAGCTAGGTTTAACTTCCAGCAGAGCAGCTGGGAGGAAGCAAAGCAATGGCTTCATTTAATGTGTTTCTATGTTTCTTTTTGTATTTCTTCTATCTCTTTAGCATCTCACCCACTCTAAGTGCTATGGTAAATGGGATTAAAATAGAGTGAAGAATCTAATCAAACAATTCAATATGAGTGGAGCCCGAATCCTAGATGACAAAATAAAAAGCATAAATTTGATTTTGTTTATGAATTACATATTTACCTAATAGAATAAAACCAATAAAGTGCTTAGGGCTCCAGATCTGTAATAGCACCCAGCGTATGTGAATTCTATTCTTCTCTAGTATCATAATCTGATACCATTTTATGTTTGTTATACACGCAAGATGAAATATTTTACTCGTCCTTCAGCACAACCCTAAAACACTCAAAAGTTTCAGGTTGAGGGGTGACTGGGTGGTTCAGTCAGTTAAGTTTCTGCCTTCAGCTCAGGTCATGAATCCGGGGTCCCTGTTCTGCAGGGAGGCTGCTTCTCCCTAACCCTCTCCCTCTACCTGCTGCTCCCATGGCTTGTGCTCTCTCTGTCAAATGAATAAATAAAATCTTAAAAAAAAATGTTTCAGGTTGCAAAAGGTGAAACTTACCTGGAATAAGTACTTTGGTTAAGGTAACAGCTACTAAATGGTATAGTGTGAGGTCAATTAGATAAGATTATAAAACCCATACTGTCACTGTTGCAGTCTTTGCATCTCTTCCATACTGCACCCCTGTACCTCTTTACCAACTTCTGGAGACCTTGACTCAAGGTAAACCAAAGATACTTCCAATCTGTGCCAGTAGTTCATAATGAACCTTTCAGTATTGGATGTCCATGTTACCTGTTGATCTAGCTTCCTTGGTTTTGCAGGTTAGACATGATCCTGGTTCTCAATACTAATGCCAGGCCATTGCCTAATCTTTGGAATCAGAAGATCTGGTGATGGGATCTAAGCATAGGTAAATTTATAAAACTCATCAGGTGATGCTAATGTAACAGCTAGGAATGAGAAGCAGTATTCTAGGTGATTCTCTCCCACAAGCATGACTTCATAAGAGTGAAATCCCAGAGCTTTCTGTACCCTGATGATAAGATTTATCCAATCCTGGCAACCAAAATTAGAAGTACAAACCAAAGAAAATTGTCATATCCTGAAATATCTTTTCTTTTTTTTTCAGAATTAGAAATGTTACAAAAGAATATAAAGGAAAGCCTGATAAAATAGAAGCTTTGAAAGGTAGGGGGAAAAAAGAACATTTAGTTATTCTATTGATAGTGATTTGTGATTTTAATTCCATTTTTTGTGTGTGTGCTTTGTGAGTAATTAGTGGTGGCATTTCAAATTTGAAATGAGTTATTCGAGCCCCATGATAAAATTTCCCTTCTAACACATGCTTTGACTACATAAAAGTTAGAAAAAATTGATTATGTTTTAGAATCAAAGGTACTTGAAAGGTGTATTGTGTAACACTGAGGTAGTTTAAGGGTTTTCTGGATTTTTTTTCCCTACAAATTCAAATTTCCTTCTGTAATTTCAAAGCTGTTGTAGATACTGAATATTTTTCTTTTGTGCAAAAAGAGCAATTTATCTCAAAGGATTTTTAGCCACATAATAATTTACTGAACCATTAATATATTGTTTAGTCCATACATACTAGCATCCACCCACCATATACCAGGTAATGTCTATGAACCTGGGAGTATTAGATGTGTTTCCTTCTGTGAAACCAAGTTTTTTCAAAATTTCAAAACAGGATAGGCATATAAACCGATAAAACACATTCTACTGTTTTTATTTTGAATTTTACCAACCACTGTATTAATATTTAGAAAACATGGTTGAGGAAATAAAAAGGCAATCCATTAGCTTTGTAATACAATTTTATTTGTAATTTTGTTTTCCTTCCTGTCTCCCTACGTCTTTCCCTTCCTTCCTTTCTCCCATCCATTTTTCCTTTCTCCCCCCCAACCCCACTCCCAGATCTGGTTTTTGACATATATGAAGGCCAAATCACTGCAATACTTGGTCACAGTGGTGCTGGAAAATCAACACTGTTAAACATTCTTAGCGGGCTATCTGTTCCCACCAAAGGTAAGAGTTTTTTTTTCCAAAGTCAGGTCAACATATAAATCAAGCTGTTAATATAAAGTCTTTCTGATCATCAATCATAAACACAGATAACTATGGAGAATTGGAAGTTATTTTATAGAACTTGCTTATGAGGTATGACATATTTGATTGTTATACATGAAATTTGAGTCTTTCATGAGAATCACTGTCATGGTCACTAGTTATTATTTGACATTTGAACTTTTATCTGTTAGCTTTTGCTGCATAACAAGCATCCCCCAAGTTAATGGCCTAATATAAAAATTATTATTTCTTATGGTTCTGGGGTCGACTGGCAGTGCTTCTCTCTGGACTTAATTGGCTGGTGCTGGATGTTTTGGCGTGTCTTCACTCACATATATAGGGCTGCAGTTAGGAATTCTGCTTCTCTCTGCTCACATGGACTTTCATCCTCTAAGAGCCTGGTTGGGATTCTTCACCCAGGGGTTCATGATCCCAGAAACAAAGAGAAGGCAAATCCTGGTGCAGAGATAACTTCACAGCCTCTGTGTTTATCCCATTTGCTAGGATTCTCTTTGTTACATAACCAAACTAAATGTGAGCAGTGGATAAGTGGATGAGATCTTGATAGGAAAAGCTGCAGATGGGACTTTCTTTTTTTTTTTTTTTTCTCCTTTCCAGTATACCACACAACTATAATGGAAGTTTGTAGTGCCAATTAAAAAACCCTGGAAGAGAAAATCATGTGTCTAAAATGTAGTTAATAAATATATAGGGATTTTTCATCTAGAAAGAGCTTTTCTTTTTTAAGTGTTTATTTAAATTCCAATTAGTTAACATACAGTGTAATATTAGTTTTAGGTGTACAATATAGTGATTCAGCACTTCTGTGCAATACCTGGTGCTCATCACAAACATCCTCCTTAATCCCCATCACCTATTTCCCCCAATCAACCCCCCAGGGCCCTCCCCTTTGGTAATCATCAGTGTATCCTCTAAAGTTAAGAGCCTGTCTAGAAATATCTTAATTCAAGCATGATCCTGATATTAACTTTTAACCTTTGTTATAGGTTCAGTCACCATTTATAACAATAAACTTTCAGAAATAACTGATCTGGAGAATATCAGCCAGCTCACTGGAATTTGTCCACAATCCAATGTACAGTTTGACTTCCTCACTGTGAAAGAAAATCTCAGGCTCTTTGCTAAAATAAAAGGAATTCGACCACATGAACTGGACAAAGAGGTACTCAATATATAAGAACTGATGTATTGGCCAAAATGAGATTGTTGACTCTATTTGCACTGAGTTCTTTATGCTCTATTTAAATTATATTTGTGCAAATCATGTCTAAATATTGGGCAAAAAAAATTTTAGATAATAGCTAACACTGATGTATAATTTACTACATGCCAAGCATTAGCCTTACTTTCAAATATAATGATTGATTTGTTCCTCACAACAACTCTATGAAATAGGTACTGTGATCATCCCTATTGTATACATGTGAAAACTGGAGTTCAAGAACAAGCTTGTTGCCCAAGATGACGCAGCTAGTTAGAGCGGCATGGTGTTCAAATCCAGGCAGTCTGCCTCAGGATCCATGCTTTTAACCATTACACATTACAACTTTGTATTTTCAAATTTAAAGAAAAAGAAAAGAAAAGAAAAGAAATCTTGGTGTGTGACATAAATGTTGTCATTTGGCTAGATACAAAGAATTTTACTGGAATTGGAGATGAAAAATATTCAGGATGTCCTGGCTCAGAACTTAAGTGGTGGACAGAAAAGGAAACTCAGCTTTGCAACTGCCATTTTAGGAGATCCTCAGGTAAGTCAGACTAAATTTAGAGGTAAATTCAAAGTTTTAAAAATGAAACTTTTAGTAGTAGTTCAAATATTTTATTTGTAAAGGATGTCTGTGATAAAATATTTGTGATAGAGCATTAAATAGGATAACAAGATCCTAACATCAATATCCTTTTAAATAATAAGTAATATGGTTTCTCCATGTTTTCTGGAAGAACTGCGCCTTACTGGAGACACTCTTGATATATATCCTTCCTCGGTAGGTGTTCCTGTTAGATGAACCAACTGCTGGACTGGATCCCTTTTCAAGGCACCAAGTTTGGAACCTCCTGAGGGAGCGGAAAGCAGACCGTGTGATCCTCTTCAGTACCCAGTTCATGGATGAGGCTGACATCCTGGCTGGTAACTGCTGGCTTTCACTAAGTGTCATGATGAGGTCTTCATGAGACTTAAGAAATATGGATTGGTATTCCGAGCAGCTGTATTTTATAATGTGGTCATCTAGCTGTACCTGGAAATCTGAACAGCTGGTAATGCTATGAACAGAGCCCAAAGAGTCTCGCTCCCAACCATTTCCATGTGTCTCTCCGAATTTTATCATTTGATTACACTGGGGCATGATCTGCCAGGAAAGTCGATTATTGTGAAATGAGAGTCTATTCTAATACTTACACCAAATTAAGGTGAATCAAATTGAAATGTTCAAATAATTTTAGTGTTTGGTCCATTAAAATACACAATGATAGTCTGTATTACAAGATCTATCCACATCACCTCCGTGGCTGGCTGGATGGCAAAACAATAGCCTGAAGTATACAAATAAGGCTAAAGTGTGCCTGTTTCCATGAGTCTTTATTAAGCCCCGGATTTAAATAGGCAGAAGCTCCTAGATTAGAGCTGGATCATGATTACCTGTCTTTTCTTGGGAAACAGTGGGCGACTCCTTAACAAGCTTACAGACTTTCTTCTTTTCTTCTTCCTTTTCAGATAGGAAAGTGTTTCTCTCCAGCGGGAAGCTGAAGTGTGCAGGTTCTTCTCTATTTTTAAAGAAGAAATGGGGCATTGGATATCACTTAAGGTAGAGCCACTCAAAATGGCTGGGAAAATGAGAAATGAGCTAGCGAAGCATGATGCATGATGCAGCACATTACAACACACGAGAAACACTTGATTTTTTCCACACAGATGTTTGCATATACAGATGTTGGCGATACATGTATACAAAATGGAATTGCTGTGTGTATATATGAGGGATACTGATGAGTAGATGATAGAGATTGAAGACATAAGATAACTTGGGCACCTGGGTGGCTCAGTAGGTTAGGTGGCTGACCCTTAATTTCTGCTCAGGTCATGATTTCGGGGTTGTGAAAGTGTGGAGCCTGCTGACAAGTCTCTCTCTCTTCCTCTGCCCCTCCTCTCACTCATATGCCCCTTCTCTCTCTCTCTCAAAAAAAAAAAAAAAGAAAATATAAGATAATTTAAAAAAATGGAGATAAATGTGATAGAAAATATATCCACAATACATTGTTTGTTTAGGAAGGTTTGGATTGAGGGAACTCTCATACCTGACACATTGTACTTATCACCCTCCTCCTCTCTCACCCACCTATTAACATAATTTTTTAAGTAGGCTCCTTGTTTCCACTCTTTCTTCCAGACATCTTGTCATGTGCTTCCTCTTCTTTCCATCCTCTTCATTTTATTTTTATCATTATTTTAAATAGCATGTTCTAGCTGTTATTGAGTCATCCAGAGATAAGATACTTAGCATTATTTTATTTAAATCTTTTTGTCTTTTGAGATAGAAACTGCTGTTACTTTTACTCTACAGAAGAACAGAGAGTCTCCCTAGATTCATAAGTGATAGAGCCAGAACCGTACCTGGATATTTTTAACCCTGAAGGCTAATATCCAAATCCATATTTTAAATTACTTTTTAATATATTTGTGAATTGGTCAGTTTGTCCAAAGTACAGCTCTGATTTAAACCATCTATACCTTAAAGAAATATATATATATATGACAACAATAAAACAAAACAAACAAAAAATCTTTAATGGTACCATTTTTACCTTCCAGAATCCAGATTTTGTAGTCGTGTGATGCTGGTGTGGCCCGCACTGTTATGATTTCCATATTATTTGCCCTTAGCCAATTCAATAGCCATTAGTCAAAACTAGTTTAAAAAATTCATTGTTCATTGCACATGTCCTGTCATGACTTACATTTCACCTTGTTTGAGGTTATTTGCTGAGGCTGGCAGTTTCGTTGGACCCATTACCACCTGTTCAGTCCTAAAGCATTGTTTGAGTGCTATCTCATGTAGCCTTTATTAATCTTCCAGCTCTGTGTATTGTTCTAATATTTCATTTCCTATCCCACATTGTTTCAATTGCTCCTTGGAAGATAATTAAAAATCTCTGAAACTCAGTTTTCTCCCTTATGAAGTGGGAATAACAATTCCTAGTTGCAAGTGAAGGTTGTAGAGGAGTAAATTACATGGCACCTAGCACAAAAAGCATGGTAACAGAAATGTCCTCAAAATAAAAAATGCTAATCAAGATCCCTACCCAATCCGCAAGTGTTCCTAGACAATACTTTGTGTAAATTGCCTTATTTCTTCTAAATCAGGTCAGCCAGGGTTATCTGAATGGTTTAATGGGCTAAGCAACTGACTTTTGCTCAGGTCATGATCCCAGAGTCTTGAGATCAAGCCCCACATCCAGCTCCCTACTCAGCGGGAAATCTACTTTGCCCTCTGCCTCTCCCCCCTGCTCATGCTCATTCTCTCTCTCTCTCTCTCCAATAAATTAATAAAATATTTTTTTTAAAAAAATCAGGGTCAGCCAACTATGACCCATGAGCCAAAATCCAGCTCAATTCCCGTTGTTGTAAATATTGTTTGATTGGAACACAGCCACACCCGTGTGTTTAGATATTGCCTATGGCTGCTTCCACATTACAACAGCAGTGTTGAATAACTGTAGTGGAGATCTACTGGCCTGCAAAGTCTAAAATATTTACTATCTAGCCATTTTCAGCAAAAGTTTGTTGACCCCCATTTCCAAGGTACACACTCCTGGAGAGAGAATACATGTGCTGCTCATGCAGGTCTCTCTTTGACCCACACAAGTTCTTGTAAGTGACCAAGAAGTATTTCTTAAACTATTCTTACTTCAAGGAGAAACAATAAGATGGAGAACAATTATGAGTTTTGGGGTTTTTGCTTCATTCCCTCAGGGGGTTTCACTGCTTCTAAAAATAATACATATTCTCACATGGTCTTAATAGTTATGAATAAAGAGTATAATTTCAGTATAAGCATTTGATCAAATAAAATAGCCATTTTTAAAGGACTTGCTAAGTTAAAACATCATTATTATTTAGTTCTCAGGGCAACTTTAGATGTTGAGAATCATTCCATTTCTGCTAAAGAGCAAACTGTTAAGTAACAAGGTTCCTTACAGGGTTAAGTAACATATTTCAAATGGCAAAACTAAGTTAGAAGCCATGTCACCCCTGATATTTTGTCGGCTACATATTTATAACCTTGATTAATACATTTTTTGTTTGTTTTTCTACTCTGGGGAAATATCCATGCTTTTTTAAATGGATACACTAGTTTTCTCTATGATACTTTGTTCTTAGCCAAAGTTCTGGGTTAGCATACAAAGAAAGCAAAACTTATTGATCTCAACAATCCATACCCACATTCATCCACAATTAATTTCTAACTGCAACCCATTTCCTTCATAGCACTTACCACTGTTGTTAATCTATTAGTTATCTGTTTATTTGTTTTCTCCCTGTCTCCCCATTAGAAGTCAACTCCGTAAGTGTAGAGCAATGCTCTTTCATTCACCATTGTACCCTCAGCATTTAGGGAAATTTTTGTCACATACTAATAACTTGATAAATTTGTACGAAAGAGTAAACCAAGTAATGGAACCTTGCCTTGTGTCTTTGCCTATCAAAAATCCCTTCTTCTTGTCCAATACAATAATCCTTTTAATCCAACTTAAACTCCCTTCCAAAAATCGACACCTTTCCATTTTGTATAGTCTTGGTTGTGTCTCTGGTATCTGTACTCTGGTGCTGTTCTCCTTGTAAGGACTTGAGTCAATATCAACCTTGTCTGGACATCACCCCAGAATAACCAGACCAGTACTTCTGACTAGTTCCCTCTGTTTTCTCCCATTACATTTATATGATCTGATTTTTTTTGTTGTTCTCTCATTTCATGTTTGAATGACCTATCTCTTGCATTAGATTTTAATTGACTTTTCTTTGTCCCTTAGAAGCTAGTAATTTTCCTCATGCCACTGAAGACTGTGTCAAATAACATAGATTTTTTTTTTCAAATGCCAGTTTGCAGTTGAATGAAATGCATGTTCAGGAAAATATAACATCGCTTATTAAACAGCACATCCCTGATGCCAAATTATCAGCAGAAAGTGAAGGAAAACTTGTCTACACATTGCCCTTAGAAAGAACAAATAGATTTCCAGGTAATGTACTATGTACTAATGTACACTATGAAATGAAATATGTAAATAATATTCGTAGAAACAATGGTAATTCTTATATTGAGAGCTTACAATGCGTGCAGGTATTTGAAACACAATGTAAAGAATAATACAGTAACTGGATGATTTTGTCTATAGTGAGAAATATTATAATCTAATAGTTGTATTTCAATGTCTGGGTATTTTAGGGAGCCTTTTTAAATCTCCCATTCCCTTTGTAGTCGTGTGACTACAGAGGCAGAAATTCTAGTATTCATAACTGTGAACGAACACAAAGTATTGAAAACCTCCGGCTTTACCATTACATGAAACAGTCCCATGATTCTTCTCTTGACAAGACTTTTGTGATAACTTTGGGGTTTTTAGGCCAAAGCATAGAAGTCTACTTTATGACAGCCATCTTTTTTTTTTTTTTTTTTATGACAGCTATTTTGAATTCTTTGTCTGGTAAATCATGTAGCTTCATTTCATGAGGGTCTATTTCTGGACAATTATCTTGTCCCTTTTTGGGGAACATCTTCTACTGATTTTTTTTCTTTTTATTTTCATTTCCCTTGATACTTTCTGTTGATACTTTGCACCAGATAAAGCGGGCATGTTGTTTCAGTCTTCACAGACTGGCTTCCTGCAGAAGACACCCAGAAATCAGCCTGGTCAGAGATTCTGAGTGCCCCCATCAACTCTTTTGAAGAAAGCACCTGTGGTTTTTGTCAGGTCACTCTGTGGTGAGCCAGGGGAGAGAGTTATAGCATTACTTAAACTAGAATAATCAAGAGAGTGTGCAGTTGGCAGAGTGATCAACACAAAGCTAGATAGAACAGAATCTAGAACCTAGAAGTAGACCCACACAGATATGCCTAGCTGATTTTTGACAGAAGTGGAGAAACAATTCAATGGAAGAAGGATAACATTTCCAACAAATGGAGCAAGTAGATCCACAGGCATAAAAAGAACCTTTACCTAAATCTCTTACCTTATACAGACATTAACTTAATGTAAATGATGGACATAAATATAAAATGTAAAACCATAATTTTTTTAAATGAATAAGAAAACCTGCAGGATCTACTACTAGGCAGAGTTCTTAGGCATGACACCAAAATCACAGCCTATGAAAGGAAAAAAACTAAGTTGTACTCCATCAAAATTTTTTAAAATGCTTTGTAAAAGATCCCGTTAAGAAGATGATAGAACAAGTTATAGACTGGGAGAAAGTATTCACAAGCTTCACGAAGGACTGGTATCTGAACATATAAAGAACTCTGAAAACTTAACTGTAAAAGACAAGCAACCTAATTGGAAAATGGGAAAAATATAAGAAGAGACAGTTCACTGAAGATGATGTACAGGTAGCAGAGATGCACATGAAAAGGTGTGCAGTATCATATGTCAATAGGGAAATGCAAATTAAAACCACTATGTGATCTCATTACATACTTAGCAGAATGGCTAAAAAAAATTTTTTATACAGTGATACTATCCAACACTGGCTAGGATATAGACAAAATGAATCACTCATACATTGCTGATGGGAGTATAAAATGGCACAGCCACTCTGAGAAAAAGCTTGCAGTTTCTTTAAAACAATAAGCATGCAACTCCCATACAACTGAATCATTTCACTACTGGACATTTATCCTAGAGATATGAAAATATATGCACACAGAAACCTGTACATGCACACAGCAGCTTCATCTGGAACAGACAATAGCCAAAAGGACCCAGATGCCCTTTAACAAGTAAATGGTTAAATTGTAGTACATTCATGATGTGCAGTGCCACTCAACAAAATAAAAGGGAACAGGCTACTGACGGGCATATGCGACAACCTTGATGAATATTCAGAGAGCTATGCTTGGTGGAAATACCCAATTCCAAAAGATTACATACTGTAGGACAATATTTATATAATATTTTTGAAATAACAGAATTATAGAAATGGAAAGCAGATTAATAGTTGGCATGGATTGGGAGAAGAGGGGATCAGGAGAGATGGGTGTAGCTGTAAATGGGTAGCATGATCATTGAGGTGATGGAAGTGCTCGGTATCTTGATTGTATTAATGTCAATAGCGTGGTTGTGATATCATACTGTGACTTTTTAAGATATTATCATCTGGGGAAATGGACTGAAGTGTACAGATCTCTCTATTATTTTTTACAACCACATGTGAATCTAAAATTATCTCAAGGGATGTCTGGATGGTAGTCAGTTAAGCATTCAACTCTTGATTTTGGCTCAGGTCATGATCTCAAAGTTATGAGATCAAGCCTTGGGGTAAGGCTCTGCACTGGGTGTGGGGTCTGCTTAGAATTCTCTCTCTCTCTCTCTCTTTCTATTCCCCTCTCATACTCTTTCTCCCTAAAATAAAATAAAATAAAATAAAATAAAATAAAATAAAATAATCTCAAGTTTAATTTAAAAAGAAAGAAAAAGTTTACTTGTAATGTATGTCATCCGGAAGATTTACTCCTTGGTAATGGGGCACAATGAGAGCCACATTAGGTGGTTGAAGCAATTAACCAGGCCATGTGTGGTTATCAAACACATAAATTACCCCACAAAGTCATTCAAGTATACATTTTGTGGTGACAGTGCAAGTATTCCTTAGAGCTATCAGGCAAAATGTTAGTTGAACCCTAATTAATGTTATAATTAGGGTATTCATACTAGTTATAATTTAGAGGAGGTTTGTAATATTTTAGGTAAAATAAAGAATTACACATAAGGCTCACTAGCAGTTTGAATCTTCTTTTCTGCTTTTCTGTATATGCTACTCTAACAAGATGAAAAGCCTTTAACTTATCCTTTTGCCCAATTAGAAGCTGCAGGTGGAAGCCTCAGGACTTCTGTAATTAGGTTTTTATCCAAGCTTCATTTAATTAAATGTTATTTTTCAGATCCATGCAGGCAGGGGCATTGTTCATTGTTTTTAGAAAACCAAAAGTATTTTTGGTGAACAAACTAAAGAATGACTGGATACTGAATTGCTAGCAGGAGTCCTGCCTGCCAGTTCCTGACTATTCCAAGATGCCCTGGGTCAGTTGTACATTCTCTAGGAGATCTTGTGAATTTTTTCTTCCACAGTCAAAGGCAGAAATCAAAAAAATGATTTATAATTTATGTACTTCCTTTAACATATATCTTTTGAACTGAAAAAGTTTCAGCACCATCCAACTAATTCTCAAAAAATTAGTTCTTTCCCTTGGGCCGCTTAAAGCACAAATGGCCCTGGAAAAGAGTCTTCAGTTCATTAGAGTTGAAAAAACTTGAGGTTCCACTGGTAACTAAATGTTAAAAGCAAGTCAGAAAAAAAAATGTAAAATGATCTTAATATAAGTAAATATAAATTAGCATTTGATTAAAAGAAGTTAATATAGAGGCTATTAACAATATAAAATTAAAAATAACATAGAATTTGAAGAGTAAGTTTACTTATTCTGAAATGTTAGTTTTTAAATGTCTGACATATCACAAGTATAATTTCATGCATCTGTCCTTTTTAGTTTGCAAAGTTGTCCTCAGTTCGCAAATATACATCTTATGTATATTTGAATGACGTTGTGACTCAGTTCGCTTGTGTGTGTCTTCTTCAGCACTTTATGAGGATCTGGATAGATGTCCTGGCCTGGGAATTGAGAATTACGGTGTTTCCATGACAACTTTGAATGAAGTGTTCCTGAAACTAGAAGGAAAACCAGCTATCGATGAATCAGGTAAATAAAATGCACGAAAACGATCATGTAAATGTATTCACAACACCTACTGCGGTTATATATTTCCATAAGATGCAAGTCCATTCCTAAACAAGGATAAATAAAGCCAAAATACATCCCTGTCACATTTGCTCCCTTTATTGCTAGTTTTGCCTTGTTATTAAAGATGGCCCATTTTCTAACCAAGGCTGACTACCTTCATCCTGTTTCCCAAGAGCAATTTCAGACAAAATATTTACTTTCAATTCCTCTCTTCAAGCGTTCCAATTACGTTCTCGCACTGCCTGTTGGCCTGGGGTTCTGATGAGGAGTCAGCTTTAGATCTTATTGAGAATCTCTCATGTATGATGAGCTGTTTTTTTCTTTGGCAGTTTTCAAGATTCTGTCTTTGTCCCTGGCTTCAATTTGACTCTGATGTCTTTAGGTGTTCATTTGCATTTATCCTTTTTTTAAGATTTTATTTATTTATTTATGAGAGACATGGAGAGAGAGGAAGAAACATAGGCAGAGGGAGAAACAGGCTCCCTGTGGGGGGCCTGATGAGGGACTCGATCCCAGAACCCTGGGATCACGACCTAAGCCAAAGGCAGATGCTCAACCACTGAGCCACCCAGGTGCCCCTTCTTGCATTTATCCTGCTGCTTCTTGCATTCATCCTTCTTGCATTTATCCTGTTTGGTGAGCTTCTTATATCTGTAGTTAATGTTTTTCATCAAATTTGGGAAGTTTTTAGCCATTAATTTTTCCACTATACTTTCTGACCCCTTCTCTCTCAACTCTCCTTCTGGAACTTCCATTAACGTACATGGTAGTGTATGTTAGTTTGCTTGATAGTGAGTCACGTTTCTCTGAGACTTCATTTTTTTTTTTCATTCCTTTTTCTTTCTTAATAATCTCAATTTATCTTTTGTGATGTTCCCTGATTTCTTTCTTCCACTGGAAGAAACCTGTTGAGCTTTTGTTTTTGTCAGTGAATTTTTAAAATCAGTTATTATATGTTTCAACTACAAAATTTCTATTTGGTTATTTTAAATAATTTTTACACTTCCAATGATACACCCTATTTGATGAGAGATTATTATAACACTTGGCTTATAAATGTGTCGTTCAATGTACAGATATTTGTGGATTTCCTAGATATTGTTTTTTTTAAAGGTTTTATTTATTTATTCATGAGAGACATAGAGAGAGAGAGGCAGAGACACAGGCAGAGGGAGGAGAAGCAGGCTCTTTTCAGGGAGCCTAATGTGGGACTCGATCCCATGACTCTGGGATCATGACCTGAGCCGAAGGCAGATGCTCAACCACTTAGCCACCCAGGGGTCTAAGTATTCTTATTGACATTAAAATCATATTCCAGCACAGACAAAATTCTAGACCTCTCTCTATGTGATACTGCTCCACTGCCAAGTTTCTCAACAAGAAAAGATATCTAGAAGAAGAAGGAGGAGGAGGAGGAGAGGAGGAGGAGGAGGAGGAGGAAGAGGAGAAGAGATATCTCCTTGATTTTCATCTTGCTGTCATTTTTTATTTTGGGGGGGATTTTCAGTTTTTCTACTACTAAGGAATTAACCTGACTCTCCACTCTTGACTACAGCTTACCATGTCTTGAGAGATCTCTCCACCTTACCACCCTACACTCAGACATTACCATGTACCCAGCCAAGGTCCACTCTATCTCAGTATATCTCTCTCTGCTCATTTGTCCAGTAGCCAGCCCCTGGTGGATTTCTTTCACAAAGGAAGACCCCATGGACCTTGATGACATCTTGCACAAGACTCTATGTGACTTGGTGTGTATCTTTCTTAGCTCTTCTTTCCCATCTCCAGCCTTTGTTCCCATGTATTTGGTGAAGTTCTCATGGGAAAGAGTTGGTAAAAGGTGTAAACTCATTTTATGACTTGGGTACCACGTGACTCTAGTCTGTCCTGCCAGGCCGTGTGACCGTGTTTGTTTACTGTTCTCTCCTCATTCATGTCTAAATTTCTTTCCTTCTTCTACTGTGCCCCTAACATGAAATTTGCCTCCCCTAGGAATGGCCCTTCTCTCTATGAAAATTATTATTATTATTTTGCTGTCTTTGTGCTTTCATGTATCTGATCAGTTCAGAATAGCAGGCACTATTCTCTTCTTGGTAAGAAAGGTGACAGTCTCTTGCAACTAAGTGGAAGCAGAAGATCTCAGAATTATTCTTTTAATGTACTGTTGACTATCTTGTATAGGATCCTTACATTTTTATTAGTAACTGGAATGGTGTGTTTCTGTGTCTGTGATTACACATTTATGGGTGTGTGCTTTTTTGAGGTTTGATGTCAGGCTTATTCTAGCACCACACAATGAACAACATCCTGGGTATCTAGAAATTGTGGGGTATATCCAAGACAGTGCAGCCTCAAATGGTGTCAACAGATTTGAGATCTTTCCAGTAACAACAATGAACGGTTAACCCTCAGTGGATAGCATGTCTATTTATAGCTTGTTTCTCTAGGTGAGCACCTGAGATTGTTGTTTCCTTTACCAAGTTTCCAAGTGACATCTAGGCACTATGTTATTTTGCATATTCATCGTAACCTCTTTAATGTATTGTCTGTATCCAAATGATCTGAGAGCCCCTTTCTACTCCTTTTGTTCAAGGAATGAAACTTTCATTGATTTTTCTGATTCAGGGCAGCGGCCAATAATACCACATAATGCCTACAGTTATGCAGAAGACTCTGATATCATTGGTAAAACAAACTCCTCCAGTAAGCTCCATAAGGTCCATCCGAAGTGGCATTTTATGAATTGCTTCTTTTTTTTTTTTTTTTTTTTTTTTTGTATTTTGCAGATTTTGCCATGTTGGGAGAAGCACAGGCAGAAAGAACCGGAGACACGGAGAGGCTTGTTGAGACAGAACAAGTTCTCAGTTCACTTAATGAAATGAGAACGACATTAGGTGGCATGGCTCTCTGGAGACAGCAGATCTGCACAATTGCAAGGGTTCGCTTCTTGAAATTAAAGCATGAAAGAAAAGTTTTCTTATCACTGTGAGTGCCAGAGTGTGATAGGACTTTTTTTTTTCAGTCAAAACATTAAAAACAAAAAGAAAAACAAAACAAATCTAAGATGTAAAAACAGGAGAAGACAACCAAATAATAAAAATAAATTTTTCCACCTATAAAACTGGATAAAGAATAATACTCCGTTTAGTAAATGGTTTTAGTAGTTATCTATCAGCAGGCTAGCAGGGGAAGTTTATAATGTTTTAGAGTCAAGTTTCAGGAAAAAGCTGAAGTAATGTAGTTTTCCTGTGTTATTCCATCTCTTTCAAATTTTCCACTATGGTAGGTGACTGACACATCAGGATGTGGATTTTTCCCCCAGCATATCTATATGCTGATGCCTTATTTTAGATGCTCTACAATAATGCTCCTGATTCTTCCCTGGATGTCCCGACTCTCCCACTGTATTCTACTTTCTCTTACCTAGGTGTCATGACTTCCCCACTAGCCCTCTTACGTGATGAAAGCTCACTCCATAGTGTGCATGGTGAGCACTATCCCTGCTCCTAAGAGTCACATCACCTCTCATTAGCACCCTTGTGTCTTTGGCACTTTGGCTGTCAATCATTACCTAGTCTATGAATTCTTTGATTAAGCATCGAAAAATAGGAGGCTTGTTAGCACATAATAGAGTCTCAGTAAATACTTGCTAAATAAATAAATAATGGGAATTCCTTGAGAATCTTTGACAAGGAGATAGCATGATTTAATAAAAACCTTATTAAAAAAAAAGAAAGAAAAACCTTTATTATTAATCTGGCAACCCTGTATGACAGAGTCTGGAGAGATGCCGAGCATTTAGCAAGAATTCAAATAAGATGTAATATTGTAAAATTAGAAATTAGGAATAGAAAAGTTTTGAGGCAAGATATAATGAAGAAATGATAAAAATTTTCAACTGAGGGGTGCCTAGGTGGCTCAGTTGGCAAAGCGTATGACTCTTGGTTTTCAGGTCATGGTTTCAGGGTCATGTGATCGAGCCCTGTATTGGGCTCCAAGTTCAGCAAAGAGTCTGCTTGGAAATATTTTTCCTCTCCCTCTCCCTCTGCTCCTCCCCACCCCACTCATGTGCTTGTTCTCTTGCTCTCTCTCTTTCTCTTTCTCAAATTAAAAAAAAAAAAAATCAACTTATTTTAAATAGAGAATATAGGAGAATAAAGAGTAAAGAATAATTGAAAATTTGAGCCTGGAGACTAACGAAATCCTGCTGTCACTAAAGAAATAGGAACTATGTGAAAAGGAGTAGGTGTGAAGAAAATTGAGTACAGAGCTTTGACTGATTAACTAGCAGGAAGGGAGGGCAAAATACCGGAGTCTCGGAGGAGAAGCAGAATCTGCATGCACAGTTAAAGGGATTCGTGTGGGATATGCAGGGGCCAGAGAGTAACAAGAGAAGTGAGAAAAGGATAAATCTAATTTTCTCATCTTTAATTAAGAGGTAGGAAAAGGACGAAATACTCAAGAAATGACTCAGAGAGCTCTATGTTTAATTTTCATAATTTATTGATCTCATCACATCATAATCTGCTCAGATGGTTCCAAAAGGTTCAGAAATGACTGTGCATTCATGCTGGCATCTTTCTTCTGTGTAGTTTCTTGATTCTAGGAATTGGAATTTGCCCCCTTCTTTTGGAGAATATCATCATGAGAATTTATGAAAGGAGCTACACTTGGGACCTTTCTCCTCATTTATACTTCCTTGCTCCTGGACAACAACCACGTGATCCTCTCACTCAACTATTGATCATCAATAAAACAGGTATTCTGTGGTGAATACACCATTCCCAAATGCATTCACTGTTACAAGTAATACTTATAAAACATAAAACATGAGAGGGGAAAAATGAGCTTTTGACTTCTTCAGCATAGGACTGTTCATGAGGCTTGAGGATGATGAATACAAGCCCAAAATGGAAAAGGAATCAGGAAAATATTTGCCAAGGAGAAAAATATTTCCTGGCAGCTGTTTGCAAAATGAAAGCATTTGTAACATCTTGTGATATAACTCCTGTACTATTTCATTTATTGCAAGTGTACAATTCAGTAGGTTTGAGTGTATTTCACAGAATATTGTGACCATCATTACAACTTATTTTAGAATATTTTCATCTCAAAAAGAAATCCCATACTTGTGAATACTCACTCTCACTCACTTTGTCCCCAGCTCTGAGAAACCACAAATTTTCTTTCTGTTTCTACAGATCTGCTACTCTGGACATTTAATATTTAACATAAGTCGAATTATACAAGATATGATCTTTTATGACTAACTTCTTTCACTTAGCACGATGTTTCAAGGTTCATCTCTGTTGTAGCATGTTTCGATATTTAACATTTTAATTGTGGAATAATATTTTATTGTGTGAATGTACTACATTTTATTTATTATTCATCAGATGATGGGTATATTTCCCCAATAACTGGCTATTATGAATAATGCTCCTATACACATCCATGTGTAAGTTTTTATATGAACTCTTTTTTCCTTTCTTTGGGATATAAAACCCAGAAATGAAATTGCTGGGTCATGTGGTGACTATATTTAGCCTTTTGAGGAATGGTCAAACTTTTAAAAAGTGACTACTCCAATTTATATTTATGCCAACAATTTGTGAGGAGTCCAATTTCTATACATTTTCACCCAAACTTGTTATTTCCTGTCTTTTTTTTTTTGTCATACTCATCATAGTTTGAATCAACTAGTATCTTGTGGTTTGATTTGCATTTTACTAATCACTAATGACCTTAGGTAGGCATCTCTCCATGCGCTTACTGATCAGTTGTGTATCTATCTTTGGAGAAGTGTCTTTTTTTCCTATTTAACAAAATGGGTTGTATGTTCTTTTTATTGAGTCCTAAGTGTCTTTATATGTTCTAGATACAAGTCTCTGATTAGTTGCAATAGATCCTCATTGTTCACGGGTGAGGTATTTGCAAACTTGTCTAGTCAGTAGCAAAACCAATACTCATGGCTCTCTCATAGCCATTCACAGACATGCTCAGAGAAGTGAAAATTTGAGTCACTGGGCACACACTTTGCACCTGAGGTAGAACAAGGTGACACTCTGCCTTCTTGTTTAAGCTCTCATGCTGTACATAAGTATCCTTTCTGTAGTCTGTTTAGTGCCACATTTTTTTCACAGTTTCATGCTTTTTGTTGGTGATTCTGCTATTGAAAAAGGCTCCCAAGTATGGTGCTGAATAGCTTTCCAGTGTCCCTAAGTCAAGAAGGCTGTAAGGTACCTTACAGAGAAAATACGTGTGTTAAATAAGCTTTGTTCAGGCATGAGTTATAGTGCCACTGGCTGTGATATCAATGTGAATGAATCAACAATATATATACCAAAACATATATAAAATGTGGTGATACATGGGTTGGTCAAAGAAACTGTTGTGACCAGAAGCTCACAGGAACCTAACCCTGTGTTTCCCCTAGGAGCAATAATTAAGAGTTGACTATTTCGGGCAGCCCGGGTGGCTCAGTGGTTTAGTGCCGCCTTCAGCCCAGGGTCTGATGCTGGGGAGGGATCAAGTCCCATGTTGGACTCCCTTCATGGAGACTGCTTCTCCCTCCGCCTCTCTCTCTCTCTCTCTCTCTCTCTCTCTCTTTCTCTCTCTCTCTTTCTCTCTGTGTATCTCATGAATAAATAGATAAAATCTTTAAAAAAAGGAATTCACTATTTCAGTGTTTGTGGTGACTTTATAGAATATATGTACCATGAATAATAAGAATCAACTGCAAAAAACATCATCCTGTAGATTGCCTTTTCATTTTCTCATTAGTGGCCTTTGAAGCCTCATGTTTTAATTCATAGGAAGTCTAACTTATTTTTTTTTTCCTTGCTTGTGCTTTTGGTGTCATATCTAGGTAAGCTTTATCTAACCCAAGATAATAAAGATTCACTTCTATACTTTCTTCTAAGGTTTTTGTATTCTTAGTTCTCATATATAGGTCTGTGATCCATTTTGAGTTAATTTTTTGTGTATGGTGTGAAGAAAGGATGCAACTTCAGTGACTATCTAGTTATCATCCTGGGAAGGGATGGCCACCAACCTTTCTCATTCCTTCCAGGTCCAGGTTACAGAAACTCCATCCCAGGCAGTGAAAGGTCTAGAGTTCTCTTCTTCCATCCATCCTCTATTCATAATATGGAAGCTCTATCCTAGGCACAAGAGGCCAAAAATAACAAGGCCCAATTATCCTTGTCTTCAAGGATCCAGTTCTTTCCAGGAAGATACTATAGCCCTAGACTGGGCTGGAAGAAGAAGGATTCCTGGGCTCTTGACCAGATCCAGTCAGAGTGGAGCTTCTGTCATACTAATCGAGGATAGGGAGTGAAGGTATAGGTTTTGGCTCAAATGCCAGTTTCTTAGTGTTCTTACCCAGTGTATTACATTTTTCTTAAATAATTATTGTTTTCTATTTTCTGTATGCCTCTAAGATAATCAGGAGATTTTTAACTTGTTGGATTTTTAGTAATTTTCTCAAGTTGTGATTGCTTTTCTAGGGGAAGGTCCACAAAGCTCTTCATGTCTTCATCCAACAGGTTGTCTTCCTATATCAAGACACATTTTTAAAGTCAATTAATAATCTAGAAGTAGTAAAGTGAGATTTAGCAATTTTTGCGGTTAATTAGTGGAGGTTATATGTGTCATTAAAACTTTAACTGTGAAGGCCACTCATTTCAATAGTCTAGGAAAAATATAGCACCAAATACCATATGGTGCTAAAAAAGACTTTTATCTTTCACATTAGCAATAATCAGAAACAAACAAACATATTATAAAGTAAACTCCATGACAAGTGCATAGATTCTTAATTCACAGTAGCAAATATGTTCTTATGTTCTTTTTTTTTTAATTTTTATTTATTTATGATAGTCACAGAGAGAGAGAGAGAGAGAGGCAGAGACACAGGCAGAGGGAGAAGCAGGCTCCATGCACCGGGAGCCCGATGTGGGATTCGATCCCGGGTCTCCAGGATCGCGCCCTGGGCCAAAGGCAGGCGCCAAACTGCTGCGCCATCCAGGGATCCCTGTTCTTATGTTCTTATGACAGTACATATTACAGTAAGGATCACATAATGACATTAATTATAATTTCACGGTACAACTTGATATTGATTTTCTAAGTTTTGTGGTATACCTAATATATTTAATTATAATTTAGGGGCAAGCATTGATGACTTTATACATTCTGTGGAGCATCAGAACATAGCTTTGGAAGTAGATGTATTTGGAACTAAAAATGGCCTGGATGACCCATCTTATAATGGAGCCATCACAGTATCTGGTAATACAAAGGTATGCTGGTCTCTGTTTCATAATGTTTCTCAAAGGTGTGGAAAGCTAACATAATATCAAGATACTTAGTTCTCCAGGAAACAAAATGAAAAACAAGTACTGCTTTCATTTCCTACTTACTCAGTGATAGTCATTAGTATATTGAATAATTCAATCGCAGTCACCGTCTAACAATACAAACTGTGTGTATTAGCAGAATAAATACTGTATAATACCCACTGTCAAGTGCATATTTAAGTCCAAAGAACTCAGATTTCCTCTCAGGGATTTTATAATAGATATATTCTGAAACCTCTGTTTTATTCTTAAACACTAATAGTTGATTCTAGCCTTAAGCCAGATGTCTGGGGTCCTGAAAATTAAATACAGCCTACATACATATTTTGTTTTACTTATATGGTATTTTTTCTTTGATTATTTGACATCATTTTAAAACCACAACTTTTCATTAAAATATTGAATTTTGACCACTTCAGCAAAAAAAAAAAAATGAAGATCTTTGAGAATTTATAATCTTGCTTTTTATATTTTAGAATTACAGTTTTTCATTAGCGTGCAATACCAAAAGACTAAATTGCTTCCCAGTTCTTATGGATATCATTAGTAATGCGCTACTTGGAATGATTACACCATCAGCACATATCCAAACTGACAGAAGTACATTTTCAAGTGTAAGTATATTGACTCTCCTCCATCAGGAATCTGGACTCTCTTCCCACAGGATCTCCCAGATCACCCCTCTTTGAAGTGCTGCGATCTTGTTCTTGTTGTGTAAACTCTTGCATAATAAATTACCATTTGGATTCATGCTAGCTCCTGGGTGTGAAAAATCAATACGCTTTTTAGAGCTTCCATTTTTTAAGTAATATCTACACCTAACGTGGGACTTGAGCCCACAACCCCGAGATCATGAGTCACATGCTCTACAAGCTGAGCCAGCCCAGTCCCCCCAGAGCTTCAATTTTTTAAATGAAAAACAGAACTAATAAAATATCTTTTCAAGGAGAATGTGAGGTAATGAAAGTGAACTTATACAGCACTGAAACCAGCACAAAAACATTAAGAGGGAAGGAAGGAAAGGAAAGGGGAGGAGGGAAATTAGGAGGAAGACAGAGAGGGGAAAAGAAATGAAAAGAGAAAGAAAAGAAAGAAAAGAAAAAAAAAAGAAAAGAGAAACAAAACTGAGGTCTTATTATTTTTTTTAGAAATGTTAGAAAAGGAAAAAAAATTGGGACAAAGTTCAGGCCAAAATTGCAGAATGGTTACATTAGAATTACTCTAGTTCCTTATAATAAATACTAATTATTTGAGCTTACCCTAGACCTACCAAACCAGCTTTTTCATACCTGGGGGGGAGGGGAAATCCTTATTTCTTAAAAAAAAAAAAAAAAAGCCCAGGTGATTGGACTCTATACAAACCTGAATACCTATTAGAGTTTGTAATTATTCTTTTTTGATTATTTCCTAAATATATTTCTTCCTCTTAGAGAGTTCTTTGAACACAGAGACCATGTATTTTTTTTTTAAAGATTCATTTATTTATTCATGAGAGACACACAGAGAGAGGTAGAGACATAGGCAGAGGGAGAAGCAGGCTCCATGAAGGGAGCCCGATGTGGGACTCAATCCTGGATCCCAGGATCACCCCCTGAGCCAAAGGCAGATGCTCAACCACTGAGCCACCCAGGCATCCCCAGAGACCATGTATTTTTAACACTACATAATATTTTATACATGAGGGACACCTGGGTGGTTCAGTGGTTGCGATCGAGTCCCACATCGGGCTCTCTGCAGGGAGCCTGCCTCTAATTCAGCCTACCTCAGCCTATGTCTCTACCTCTCTCTCTCTCTCTCTCTCTCTCTCATGAATAAATAAATAAAATCTTTAAAAAATGTTATACTTGAGATAGGGCCTCGAGCACTAATTAATTTGTTAAATGCATAAATGAATGTCAGAGTTCAACAAATTATCTATATTCCATTCCACTATTGGGTTTTATGATAATATATATGGCTAAGGACCAGGCACCCACATATATATAAATGAATCCACCATTACATTTTTAATTTAAATTTAATTAGCCAACATATGGTACATCGCTAGTTTGAGATGTAGTGTTCAATAATTTATCAGTTGCATAAAACACCCCGTGTTCCTCATATCACATGCCCTCCTTAATGCCCATCACCCAGGTACCCCACTACCCCCACCCACCTTCGTTCCAGCAACCCTCAGTTTTTTCCCTATACTCCAGAGTCTCCCATGGTGTTTCTCCCTCTCTGATGACTTCCCATTCAGTTTTCCTTCCCTTTCCCTATGATTCACTGCACTGTTATATTCCACATATGAGTGAAACCATATGATAATTGTCTTTTCCTGATTATGGAAAGAGCCAAGAACCCACCATTATTTTTACTCACTCCTGCAAGATCTTGGGTTAGCTTTTCACAATGTAGTTCATGATGTGTTCAGGAAATAAAAATCCCTTTCAGTAACAATGTGTAAGAAACTAAATCATTAAAGCAAAAAGTTCTAATCATCCATCAAGTATTAATTAATTTTAGAATATATACTAAGGTTCATTTAATTAACTCCTATCAATTTGCTGGTGTCTGAGGAGGGATGCAAATTGAGCAAATTGCCTTGAGCTTCCATCTATAAAAACATTCTATTTTAGCTACAAGGAATTTGATAGCAACTACCTTACTTGACCTGTATTTATGTGCCCAATATCTAAACTCTATTATTTCCTGCAAATCATTTCATATTCTATGTGAATTTACCAGTTCCTTGTTCAAATAAGAGTTTTCTGTAGTGTCAGACCTTGCTCATGTCCTGCTCAAAGTCATGGACTTACCACTGAGTGTGGAGTCCACCCAGCATGTGAGATATACCGAAGAGATTCGGTCAATAAGCTTAATTAAGTCTCACCTTTCTGTAGTTAGCAGGTGTGTCTCTGATGGCCAGCCTGAAGACGACTGGACTCCAGTTATAACTTTTTTCAGTAATGTGTGTAATCAAACAGCACCTATGTGGATCCTGAAAGTAACATGCGAACTGCCTTCAGGACAGTCTGTGAATCTTCTGTCCTCCAAGACTGTTCTAGACAGGAGCAACCAGATGTGTAGCCAAGTACAAAGATTTTTCTTGGAGATTTCACTTCCCCTTCTAGTCCTCTACTTTATCTCTATTTTTGAACCCTCAACCAATATTTATCTGGTCTTGTGGTGTACCTAGAAAGATTCTTATCATCATTGTGCCCACGAAACATCTGAAAGGATTTTTTGACTCAAGCTATCACATTTGAAATAATTAAATAGGAGTTAAAAGTGGAATGTTTCAAATGAATTATCATTATTTATTATTTAACATCAGAATAAATTTTAGAATCGTAACAGAAGAAAATGACAAATTGGGGACAGGCAGCTGGGTAGCTCAGTGGTTGAGCAACTGCCTTTGGCTCAGGTCATGATCCCAGGATCCCAGGATCGAGTTCCGCATCAAACTCTCCATGGGGAGCCTGCTTCTCCCTCTGCCTATGTCTCTGTCTCTTTCTGTGTCTCTCATAAATAAATAAATTTTTTTTAATTTTTTAAAAAGAGAAAATGACAAATCTACTCCCTTTTTCTTTTCCAACTTTGTAATATCAATTCACTCACCTTCATTGAGTCATTTTCCTTATTCATGAATGCGTATAAAGACAAGAGTCAAGCTTCAAAACTGGATGGATAATAAAAGAGTTTGGCAACCTCAACAGGGCCTTAAGGCAGGAGTATATATAATCAGTTTGATATTTTTAAAAATGTATTCCAGAAAATGAATTTTGAATCTGTTATTCAGCTCACTATATTCTTTGCATTTTCAGGAGAGACAGAGTAATCCATTTGAATTCCCAGGATATACCACGTTCTGGTTGATTCTGGCATCATCTTGTGCTCCTTATATCGCCATGGGCAGCATTGATGATTATAAGGTAATAATGAAACCTTTATTACTTTGTATGAATAGAAGCTGAAGGTAATATAATTAAAGGATTTTCCATAGAGCTATTTGTACACATTTAAGAGAGCAGCCAATTCAGCAGTAAGTCCTAAGATCTAAATTTTTTAAGGCTTTGTAAATATAGGGATAAATAAATTGATCAGATAGAGAATCAGATAGAGAATGATTCTAAAATTTATGTGGATATGCAGAGCCTAGAATAGACAAAATAACTTTTAAAGAGAAAAACGAAGTTGAGTGAGTTATGCTTCTGTCTTCAAGGCTTACCACAAAGTTGTAGGAATGAAGAATGTGTTGCATTTATTTAGGATAGTCATATGGGCTTATGAAACAAAATAGACAATTCAGATATTATTGGTTGATTTTCAGTAAAACTGCCAGGGAATACAGCAAATTTTACCAGAACAACCTGACATTGACATGAGGGGGAAAAATGTTCTTAGCACTCACCTACACCATATGCAAAATATTTTGCTTTTTTTAAAGATTTTATTTATTTATTCATGAGAGACACAGAGAGAGAGAGAGAGAGAGAGAGGCAGAGACACAGGCAGAGGGAGAAGCAGGCTCCATGCAGGGAACCCGGTGCAGGACTCAGTCCCAGGACCCCAGGATCACACCCTGAGCCAAAGGCAGATGCTCAACCACTGAGCCATCCAGGTGCCCCTACAAAATTATTTTGAAATAAATCATATATGTTGTGGTAGGCAGTTATTTCCTACATGGGACAGAATAAGAATATACCTTAAAAGAAAATGAGAACTTGGAATTCATCAAAGGTAAGACCTTTTTCTCTTTGTAAAACACCAATGATAAAATAAAAAGCTTCCAGCTGGGAGAAAAATATTCACAATGCTTGTACATCTAACAGAAGACTTGCATTGTGCTTGCTTTGGCAGCACATACGTTAAAATTGGAAAGACACGAAGAGGAGTAACATGGTCCCCACACAAGGATGTCACAAAAATTTGTGGAGCATTCCATATTTAAAAAAAAATAATGGTGTCAAGAATATAAAGAACTCTTCTATCTCAGTAATAAAAGAGGCTAATTTTAAAAATGGGCAAGATATTTGAACAAATACTTCACCAAAGAAGATATATGGAAGGAAAACGCTCCCATAAAAAGATGGCTGGTATCATGAGTAATCAGGAAAATAGCCCCAGTGAGGTCCCTCAACACTTTAAATGAAATGAATAACATTAATATCAAGTTTGTGAGGATATGGAGACACTAGAACTCTTATGCATTGTTGGCGGGAATATAAAACGCACGATCACTTTGCTAAGCAATTTGGCTTTGTCTTATAAAGCTAAAAATACATTTATTGTATGGCCCAGAATTTCTCTCCGAAGTATTTATCTGGGAGAAAAGAAAATGTCTTTCTACATACAGACTGGTACATTAACATTCTTGGTAGCTTTATTTGTAATAGGCAACTACCTGAAACAGCCCCAATTTCCATCGAACTGTGAATTGTAAGTAAATCCTTGTGTAGCCATACCATGGAATATTACTGAACAATACAAAAGAAGAAACCACTAAACATGCATCAGCATGGATACAACTTGCAACCATTACACTGAGGGAATGAAGACATAAAAGAGTAAATACTGAATGATTTCGTTTATAGGAAATTATCAGAAAAGTAAAATAAATTCATATTGACAGAAACCAGACCTGTGGTTTCTTGTAATCAGTGCTAAAGGCTATTGGCTGCAAAGGAGTATGGGAAATCGGGGAGGGGGAGTAATGAATATGCTCAATACTTGGGTGATGAGTGTGATACAGGAATACATGCATTTGTCAAACCCCATGCAACTGTATACTTAATAGGGGTATTTTGCATTGTTTCAAAATTGCATTTCAAAAAAGTTAATGAAAAAGAGATCCTTGAAATAAGAGAAAATGATATTTTGAAAACGTGAGCACTTAGATAAAAAATAAATTTCAATGTTCAACTGACGATCTATTTATACATTTTCATTCACAGACCCTCCTTCATTAATCCCAGTGATTTTTAATGTATCTACAAATATTTGGAGCATCTTGTAAGACGAAGATTCTGTTTCAGTAGCTCTGGAGCAGAGACAACTTTTGAGTGGCGGTCATAGGATGATGGATTTCCATGACTAATCAACCCAGGCCAACTTGCATTAGCTTTATTTACAAATCTTGATAGAATATCGTTTAGTGGCTCCATTTTTGTAACTTTGAAAATGACCGTGCATAGCCATCTTTATCTGTTTCGATTTCTCCCTCTCCAAAGTAATTCTGTTGTCCAAGAGAAGGGGGTGCTATCCACGTCCTTATTCCCTTCTTGGTGCAGAACCTCCAGGAATCTTGGGGAATGCCATCTGCTGGCCTGATAGAACTGCCAGTCACCTTAGTGTTAACATAGTTCTAACTTAAAAAATGTCTCCCAGAGGAAATGCAAACACTTTCTTTCTCTGGCCAGTGTGATGCCACAATTCCATCATGGTTCTCCCAACATTTTGGCCACTGTCTGTCTGCCTCCATTGGAACTTGTAACTCATTTCCATTGTCTCTAAATTCTGGAACTCCTCAGATCTCAGCCCCTAAATCTCTCTTCATGCTACATTTCATTCTCTCCTAGGCAAGCTTAACTAATCCTAGAGCTCAAGCCCCCTTTACCTAACCACATAGTTTGCATATATATTTATTATATAGGGAGAGCACAAGTCTGTCTCCCCAAAGATTATATATTTTATATACATAAAATACTATATTTTATTTATGATTAAATTATACATAGATATATATAATATGTTTTTTTATATACACTTAAAACAGCTTTATTCTTTTAAGTAAGTGATACTTTAGGGTCGTTTGGGCATAGCACATGTTCAAATGTTTATTATCCTTCCAAATATTTATACATATGTACATCAATATTATTACATTCATAAATATTATGTATTTTATATTCCTTGTCATACTCTGAATAAACATACCAAATCACACATTTTAAAACTACTTATCAAGTGATGTGGGGTTTGGCACAAATTAAGCAATTATAATATATTAGGCAATTTCAAGTATATTTTCTCCTTTAAAAATAGTTAAATTCAGGGTGCCTAGATAGTTTAGTTGATTAAGCATCTGCCTTCAGCTCGGGTCACGATCTCAGGGTCCTGGGATGGAGCCCCACGTCCAGCTCTCTGCAGCAGAGAGTCTGCTTCTCCCACTCTCCCTCCCCCACTCATGCTTGTTCTCTCTCTCTCCCCACAAATAAATAAATAAATTTTTAAAAAGATAGTTAATTTGCTGATGGTCTCTAATTACGTAAATGAGGCTCCTGTCTGAGAGGTAATCTGATTTATGCTCCCATACATCATTAATCTCTATTTTGTTTACTGCAGCATTAATACTTAGATTTTCTTTCACATATTTCTGCCAGGTGTGTGATGAATATCAATGTTGTTAGTCACAGCAGCAAACTGATCATTTATGTTTGGAATTATCCATATCCCTTGGTCCAGATGATGCTTATAGCATGATGCAGAATTATTACATATGAAAATTTTGTTTGAATATTTCCTTACATAATCCACATTTTCTTAAACCTCAAATTGAAATACCACTTTGTATCTCTGCTGTTTTTTTAATCAGAACAAAATTCAGTCCCAGCTACGGATTTCGGGCCTCTTCCCTTCTGCTTACTGGTTTGGGCAGGCGCTGGTGGATGTTCCAATGTACTGCTTGATCTTCCTTCTTATGTATTTAATGGACTACGGCTTAAATCTCCAAGAGACTTTCTTTAAAATTACAAGTCAGATTATACAAGTAAGTGACCATCTTCATAGAACAAATATTGTTGTATGATTTAATGAAAAAATTTGAAGGTGTAAACTATTTTCATTGATATTAAATTGTCACTAGTGAAATAACTGTAGAACACTGTGCTCTGACAATCTTTTGGATCCTACTGTTTTCTTAGACTGCATTTGTCTTTAACTAAACACACCATTCCTGTTGATTTCAGATCCCATGTGCTGTTGGCTATTCCACCTCACTTATCTTCTTGACATATGTGATTTCATTCATTTTTCGCAAGGGGAAACGAAATAGTGGCATTTGGTCTTTTGGCTTCTGTATGGTAAGTATATTTCTTGTAAACATTCATTTTTTGTGTTTAAATACACAATTCTGAGCTAGTTCTTTATTTTTAAAAATATTTTATTTTATTTTATTTTTTTAAGTTTTTATTTATTTATTCATGAGAGACACAGAGAGAGGCAGAGACACAGGCAGAGGGAGAAGCAGGCTCCTCACAGGGATCCCAATGTAGGACTCGATCCCTAAACTATGATCATGCCCTGAGCCAAATGCAGACGCTGAAATCCTGAGCCACCCAGGTGTCCCTAAAAATACTTTATTTAAATTAAATTTGCCAACATACATAACACCCAGTGCTCATCCCATCAAATGCCCTCCTTAATGCCCATCACCCAGTCACCCCATCTTCCCCCCTTCTGCAGCCGTTTGTTTGTTTCCCAGAGTTAGGAGTCTCTCGTGGTTTGTCTTCCTCTCTAATTTACACCACTCAGTTTCCCTCCTTTCCCTAATAGTCCCTTTCACTATTTCTTATATATTATATATTATATATATATCTTATATATTATATTTCTTATATTCCACATATGTGTGAAACCATATGATAACTGTCTTTCTCCAACTGACTTATTTCGCTCAGCATAATACCCTCCCAGTTCCATCCACGTCGAAACAAATGATAGGTATTCATCATTTCTGATGGCTGAGTAATATTCCATAGTATACATATACCATATCTTCTTTATCCATTCACCTGTCAAAGGACATCGTTGAGCCAGTATTTTAAAATGTGCCCTCAGTAGAATGATAAAATAAAATTACAGTCTAAAATATTTCCTTAGGATTCGTTTCAAAATCTGCATGTTTTATCTTTCTAATTCTACCCTTATCTCTCTTAAA
This sequence comes from Canis lupus baileyi, assembly GCF_048164855.1. NCBI lineage: Eukaryota > Metazoa > Chordata > Mammalia > Carnivora > Canidae > Canis > Canis lupus. Next base: position 45,227,396 of record NC_132853.1, read on the forward strand.
AATAGCTGCGCTAGAAAGAAACCCTGAAACCATTTGTATCTTCTTTTTTACTGAAAAAGAAATAAGCCCAAGGACCTCCACAAGGCCATACAAGATTACAAATATTGTTGCTAGCACAGTTAAAACTAGAAACTACTTCTCCATAATCTACTGAATTTAATTCCATAAAAGCAATACTTATTTTCGCTAAATTAGAAATGAAAAATATGTTACCTACTCTAATTTCCTGTTATTTCTGGGGCCAGAAAGTAAATTATTAATCCAACAAATATTAGTTGACTTCTAACAATGTGTCACAAACTAAGACTGATAATGCCGAAAAAAATAACAGTTTCAACCCTGAGAGGGTACTCAGAGGGTAAACACAGAGGGAACCGCCACCTATTGAAACAAAGTGATAAGGAAAAGATTATCTCTTTTTTAAAAGATTATCTCTATGACAACCAGAGAAGGGAAAGATTAACTCAGGAAAATGAGAGCACAGACTTCCATGAGGAATTGAAACTGGAAGAGTAAGATTTTAGTAGCTAGAGGAGACTGATGATTCAGTAAATGAAGAGAAATTCGGGGTGTGGGGGGGTACTCCAGGCTTATTCCAGGAACTGCTGATGACCTGGTATGGAAAAGGAAATAAAACAATGTGCAGCCTCAGCATGGCCCTAGTTATGGTAAAAACATTGGTTGGAACCACATTGGCCCTTAATGATGAACTCAAAAATTTATTCTACAGGCTGCAGGAGGCCGTGGAAGCCTAGAGTACAAAAAAGAAATACAATCATAAGTATACTTTTAGGAGTGCTGGGTGGCTCAGTTGGTTAAGCATCTGACTCTTGATTTTGACTCAGGGTTGTGAGATCGAGCCCCGAATCGGGCACCACACTCATCCAGGAGTCTAGCAGAGACTCTTTCTCTCTCTCTCCCTCTGTTCCCCCTCCCCCCGTCCTCACTTGTGCTCTCTCTCTCTCTCTCTCAAAAAAATAAATAAATAAATCTTTTAAGAAATAAAATTTAGAAAGAAAGAAAGAAACATACTTTTAGGAAGAATATGCTGACCATAAAAATGGTCATTAGTAATAAAAGAAATAAAAAAATTTTAGGAGGCTTTAATCACTGCAATGTTTTAGAAGAAAAATTCTGAGAGCTTCCCTTGTCCTGGTGACTATCTCTTATCCCTGAATTTTTAATTTGAGTACTTTCACTGAAGCTACTCCGGGTTGGTATGAGCTTCTATTTCCCCTGGTGTCCCTAACAGAAGTCTTCTCTCACTGTTGCTGTTGTGTCATTCCCATTAAATGTCAATTTGCGTTCCCTATGATTATTGCTTATCTACTAATGTTACCTCCAAGAACAATATAATGCCACCTTTTTTTTTTCCTTTTCTGTAATGAAAGGAGTCCATATATTAGATCCTAGATTTCCCCAGTCCTGTCTCATTCTTGATACACCCAGTTAGAGTAATCCAGCTAAGTCACTGAGAGATATGCTGATTTCACTTAAGTTTCTGAGATTGGAGTTGAAATTCGGAATATCTTCAAGATGAGTCATCTCAATTGGGAGCCTATCTGGAAATGCAGACTGGTTAACGTGCACGTTCATATCTTCTTTAGATCACCGCCTTCTCTGTGTTTATACTGCTATTTGACTACCATGAACATGTCGCACTGTACTGCCTCATCTTTTTAGTACCACAAACCACATTAATTGGCTGTATGGTCTTCTATTTTATTGTAAGTAGTGCTCCCATCTGTCCCGGTGTCCTGGAACTCATAACTAGCTATGGAAGTTACTTAGGGTTGGGACTCTCCTATATGCTGAATATACATGACATTTAAAGATTCCTACCTCATGGATTCTGACTGAATTCCTCCCAGATAGGGCATGTGCTCCAGCTAAACTGTGTCAGAAAACCTGGCCCTCGTTCAGGTGTGGGGAGACAAGGTAATAGGTGGTGGGAAATAGAGCAGCCTTTCTACATGCCTGGGCATGCTCCACTTTAGGGGACAAATGAAATTAAGACCCCTAATTTGGGGGATCTTGAGATTCTAGAGAGGCACTCCATAGGAATAAAGTCCTTTTTTTTTTCCTTGCTGATGAATAGAGAAGTATCAACCAATACAAATATATAGATACAGATGTAGAAGTATAGACTTTTACAAAAGGGAAATAGATATGATATGGGAGTGAAGATGGGAAGAGGCAAAAAAAGGAAGGGGCCTTATGATGGATCAGTGGTCACAGGAAGGTGTGTAAGCTCTCAGGGAAAAGGAGAAACACTTTCTCTCTCATCATTTGGAGAGGCTAACACAGATGTCCAGCATTGTCTCACCATGTAATAGGCTAAATCCTGTTGCTTCGAATAAAAGCACAGTGCCTCATAGACCTTGGGAGGAAGGAATACCACCTCTTGCCACACATTTTGGAATGGACACCTACCAATACTCATGGTGACATCAGGGCATGTGCTAGTAGGGCTGTTTAACGAGCCAGTTCACATTTATATGGATAAAATTCATGAAACGAGAAAACTTAGTATTTAATCATTGTTTTTTCTTTAGCAGCAAGCCATGGCTTATTACACGACTCAGGAACCAAGAAGTGTAGGACCATTTCTGGTATTCTTAATTGTAAGAACACACTTGTCTTTAAAAGTCATTGTGTCTTTTATTGTACTGAATCTTTTTAATTCCTGTACACACAATAAAACTTTTTTTTATGAAGATAGATATGGATATTTGTAGCCCATGGATATAAAGTATTTGTAAGATATGGAACAAATTTTTCTCTAAAGATCAACTGACCAGATAATATGCTTTCCAATTTTTGAAAACACTGTCCTGGTATTAGAGGGAGTGACGTAAAGTAATGGTATTCCATAATTATATTTGTTTTCAATGTTTCTGGAAACAAGATTGAAAATGAATTGGGTAATTTCACAATTTGACAAATAGATTATTGGAAATTCGTAATGATTTTTCCAACTGCATCTTTGGAGAAGGCTGACTATTTCTAATTCACATCTGATGTAAACATTTATCTTAGAATGCTTCTAATCATTCATCCCTCTCTTTCTTCCTAGCCTTTCCTTCATTTTATCATCTTCCTTTTTACTCTTCGATGTCTGGAATGGAAGTATGGAAAGAAATCAATGAGGAGGGATCCCTTCTTTAGGTTGGAGAAATCAAATTGGATTCTTTTATTTCAATCATTAATACTTAAAAAGTTTTTCATACATGAATTAACCAATCAGCAAAGAACTGCCAAGTCCTGGGATAAGCTGGGGTAGCAACAATGTGCCAATATAAAAAAATAGAGATCCAAGTACCTAAATGAAAGATGATTTTAAGTAGAGGAAGAAACAGACCTGAAACATTGACTATTACGGTCTCTGTCATCATGATCAGTGAAAGAGAGGACTAGTTACATGCCACTACTTCAGTTTAAAGAGCCATCAATTTTAATAGATTGGCAATTGAAGGAATACTGCCAATCCAGGAAGGAGGAATGGAATGATCAGTAGGCCAAAGACAAATAATTGTGCTCTTTTCCTCTGGTAGTAAGAAGCCCAACTGGTGGATCACAGACTGGTCCAGTTATTAATGGGACTTAAAAGCTACTGTCCTTTTTTCTTTCTTTTCTTTTTTTTTTTTTTTCCACCATGCAAGGACATGGCCATAAATATTTTATGCCCTTTTTGTCTCCCATTGGTTTCATCTTTAACTCTTATAGACAGTAGGGTGGATGACTTGCAAGGTGAAAGATGACTTTTAACAAATCTAAGATCAGTATGTGGGACTAGGTTGAGATAAGAGTATGAAGGACCAGACTCAAAATGGAGGAGAAAGTCTGACACATATTCCCAAGAAATGGCCAAGCTTAACAGGAGACCAAGCATCTAACTTGTATGTTCTGAGATCATTCTGACTTCAAATACTTCAAATATTCTGGCTTACCCTCCCCATGGGAATGTAATAATGCCTACATGGTGGTGGTGTTAAAGCTAGGGCTTCCAGAAAAACCACGTCATTAAACTATGCTTTAAAATCTTCTGTTAGATAACAGATACCAAGTTGCCCAGTGATAATGGAAAAAGAATGTTCCATAGATGAGTAGAATGAAAGATACGTATGAAGCAAGGGTCACTAAGTACAACAGTACCCTTCAGAGGAACAAGGTCGGGAAGGGAGGAAGGGTCAGCACACTGAAAGGAGGTGATGATAGTTTAATAATACCCAAAATACTCAAAGCATCAGATTTAAAGAAAACAATATTCTTAACACAAGAATGAAAACCCTCTATCAATGATCCGCGGATGCCTTTTGGTTCTAGAATTTCTCCAAGAAGCAATGATGTGTGTCAAAATCCAGAAGCGCTAGAAGGAGAGGATGAAGATGTTCAAATGGAAAGAGTGAGAACAGCAGATGCCTTGAATTCTACAAACTCTGATGGGGTAAACCATATGGAGTAATCGTATCATCAAATAACATAGAAGTGTGTCAGTTAAAGCGGTCAGTCTAGGAGTCTGATCCTCGAATCATCCTGAGTTCCTCCCATCCATGCAAGCACAGATCACAACTTCCTTTTAGTTATGTAATCATCTTGTTTACATTGAAACAGGTTAAAAGCCATGTTACCTCAGTTCATCATTCTTGGGATAAAGACCAAGAAGTAGAGTACAACTCAAGTTGCAAAAGCCAAGAAAGAATGTGTGAATTTTATTTTTTTTAATTTAATTTAATTTAATTTAATTTTATTTTATTTTATTTTAAAATATTTTATTTATTTGATGCAGAGAAAGGTTTTATTTATTTGAGTTGGGACATGGGGGTCAGGGGTGGAGGGGCAGAAGGAGAGGGAGAATCAGACTCTGCTGAGCAGGGAGCCCAATGCAGGACTTGATCCCAGGACCCTGAGATCATGACCTGAGCTGAAGACAGAAGTTTAACCAGCCAAATCACTTAGATGGCCCAGAACTTGTGAATTTTAGAACAGGAACAAAGTGACACCTTAGCATTGTTCCTTGGAGAAGGTGTGATGTACAGACCACAGGGCAAAGTGTAGTCCACAGCACGTTGCCCTTTGAGCATGACTCAGTACTTCTCCAAATCCCTTTGATCCTGTTCTACGCAGAATAATGTGTGTCTGAGTAACTGCCTTTGTAGGAGGGCAGAATGGCCATATCTTCCCTCCAACACTAAGGACCGGGATTGGAGAATGGCCAATAAACGTGTCACCTAGTAGAAGGTCTTCTGTGATGTCATGGCTTGCGCCATGAGGGGCCAACCCAGTGCAAAGACAGGGCTTCTTCAAAGTTGATGAAGAGAATTAAGGTCTAATGTGATTTACTTGTCATTTACAGAAACCAGTCATTATTGCCAGCTGTCTTCGCAAAGAGTATTCAGGAAAGAGAAAATACTGCTCTTCCAAGAGGAAGAAGAAAATAGCCACAAGAAATGTCTCTTTCTGTGTTAGAAAAGGTTTGACTGCTCCCCCACCCCCACCCCATAGCTCTTCCCCTGTTGGCTTGGGGCCCTCATCAGTTTTATGGTTCTTGAGGAGAATTGTTCTGTACATCTTGTGGTTTCACACACAGACCCATCAGCGGGTGACCTTGACAGCTCCTTTGACGGGTCCCTTTTCTAAGTAAAATTAACTTAACTCCCCCTATAGATGGGGCGGAGTCACCTCTACACGGAAACCATAAGCATTCTATGAAAACAGACCACGGAAGCCATGACATTTCTATTTAACGAGCCTGATTGATTTGCTAGTAGTTTGTTATATTTCAGGAGAGAGCTAAGTGGGGTTGTGCCAGCACAGTCTGAAGGCTTGACCAGCAGGTTTGAGATGACCTCATTTTGTGGTATTATCACACATCCTTAGGGTCATAGGAGACAGAGCCTGACACACTGGCTTCCAAGAGAGGCTTTACCCCTTCCTATCAGCGTGACTTTGGGCAGCCAACCTCATCTCTGAAAGCTGTCCCCAAAATGTAAAAAGGGATTATGATAACAACTTATGACAAGTAAAGGAGATACTGTATTTAAGGCACATGGCACAACACTTGTCACATAGCAAGACTTGAGACTTTTTTATTCTTAATTTTATTATTAGAGTCAATTAATATTAAGTGTAACCAACTTTTTTTCAGGTGAGGTTTTAGGATTATTAGGACACAACGGAGCTGGTAAAAGTACATCCATTCAGGTGATAACTGGAGACACAAAACCAACTGCTGGACAGGTAGGTGAATTCTGTGGAGAATATGCTATCTCATGGTGCTCAGAAAAAACTTAAACTGTGAAAACTTAGTAAACAGCAAATCTCATTTAATCGTTAGATGACTGAAGTAGTTCAAGTAGCAGAATAATACATTCATGAATTAACATGATAATACATGGGAAAATTTATCGCTGGCAGGGAATAATTACTTATGCCTTCAGAGACATTTAGAGGGAATATCCTGTATCAGATCAGAAATCATTATCAGAATCTATAAGTCTTATTTATAGTACCATGAAGCATGGGACACCTGGATGGCTCAGTGGTTGAGTGTCTGCCTTTGACTCAGGGCATGATCCTGGGATCTGGGATCGAGTCCTGCATTGGGCTCCTTGCAGGGAGTCTGCTTCTCCCACTGCCTGTGTCTCTGCCTCTCTCTGTGTGTCTCTCATGAATAAATAAATAAAATCTTAAAAAAATATATAGTACCATGAAACAGATGGATTTGCACTTTTATTTTCTTGCCAACTGTTTGCTTCCATTTATTAACAGTGAGTACAGTGTAACACATTACAATTTGCTTTTTTATTTTTTTTAATTGAAGTATAGTTGACACACAGGATTAGCAGTTTCAATGAACATTGTCTTCCCAGTATGTAATGCTTTCATCTGAGATTAAAATGTTTAAAAAAAAAAAAAAAAAAAGGCAGCCCTGGTGGCTCAGCGGTTTAGCGCCACCTTCAGCCCAGGGCGTGATCCTGGGGACCCAGGATCGAGTTCCACATCAGGCTCCCTGCATGGAGCCTGCTTCTGCCTCTGTCTGTGTCTCTGCCTCTCTCTCTGTGTCTCTCATGAATGAATAAATAAAATCTTTTTTTTTAATTTAAAAAAAACCTTTGTAAGCAATTATATTCATTGTCCTTCACAAAGTGCTTGGATCCTGAGACATATTTTTGTAGAAATACACTGTTTCTTGGGAGAGTTCTCAAGGATTGACTCAAAATTGAGCAAAAGTGATGTGAAGTCAACTTGAATTGTACATGGAACTGAACTGTGTAAGGTGGCCAGACACAAGAAAAAGAGCTCAGTTTTATCAAAGAGAGAGACAACACGAGGTATAGAGAACACATTTCCCCAAAAAAACTATGGTGGAAAATAGAAAACCTTAAGAGCTCCTTTGGAAAGGATGTACAGGGATTGTGGAGAATGGAATATAAGGCACCACACAGCCCAAAAGGGAAAGGACCTCCAGGAATGGGATTGATGAATATCCCAGCAAAGAGGGAGGAGAAAACAAAGATTCACAATCCCTCCAAAGCCAAGATGAGATCATGTGTTTGTGAATGAGGCCACTCAGGAGTGTTGGTGGCTCGCTCAACCCTAACTGGACTCCTTAGTTTTGTGGAGACCATTCCTCATTAAGCATGGGCTAAAAAGGAGGTAGTATCTGTTCATAGGTATATGGTAATGAAATATTTTATTTTTTTTATCCTTCCAGATATTTTATTTTTTAATTTGTTTATTTTTATTGGAGTTCAATTTGCCAACATATAGCATAACACCCAGTGCTCATCCCGCCAAGTGTCCCCTCATCAGCCACTCCAACCCCCCGCCCACCTCCCCTCACTACCCCTTGTTTATTTCCTAGAGTTAAGTGTCTCTCATGTTTTGTCACCCTCACTGATATTTTCACTCATGAAAAGGAGTGGAACTCCTTTCCCTTTATTCCCTTTCACCAATGTTTATATTCCCCAAATGAATGAGACCATATAATGTTTGTCCTTTTCTGATTGACTTACTTCACTCAGCATAATACCCTCTAGGGCCATTCACATCGAAGCAAATGGTGGGTATTTGTCATTTCTAACGGCTGAAGAATATTCCATTGTATACATAGACCACATCTTTATCCATTCATCTTTCGATGAAATGAAATATTTTAAAAGGTTAAGTAAGATCTGAGTTAACAAACTGAACTGTTTGGGTGTCATGAAATTAGCTTTAATTGGATCAGCCCGTGTGATCTTTATTTATAAACAATGCCATTGTCCTACTTATTTTCAACAACCTCTTGCTGCACTGAGGCTGAAGGACCCCCTCTCTCTACCCTGCTGGCTCGTCCAAAGGGGCCTTGGTCACGTCCCTCCCTCTTTCTGCACCTGGCCCCCAGCTGTGCCTCGGGTCTGAGGACACATCCAGCCTCATCATGGCACAGGGCTTTGCTCTGGTTCTTGACTCTGCTCCAAATTCCTTTCGTCTGGACTCTTCCATGGCATATGCCCTCTCGGTCTTCCATTCTGTGGTCCCTCAGCAGAGGGTCTTTCTGTAATCATCCTACCCAGTCACCTTCCCTGTTAGTCCTCTCCTCAGTATCCTGACTTACTTCCTTTATAGCACCATTTATTCCAGTAGCTCATTTTTCTTCTTGTTTATTGCCCAGTTCACTCGGTAGAACGAAAACACCCAAGAAACAAGGGTGCTAGGCCTTCCATTCCCCCATGTATCCAAAGCAGACAGCACAACATTTGTTACGTACTCAAAGAACATGTGATCACTGAGTGTGTTCAATAGCAAGTACTTAAATTCATAAATTCATATACTTATTTTCTGACTATGATGAGAAAAATTGGATATAAACTGTTGGCCATGATATTTGTGAGATATTTGATTTTTCAGCTTAGATTAGGTGGTGCACACAGTGGTCGCTCATGGGTTTACTCTCTGACAACATCTCTCCAACGTGGAATGATTACAGGTTATTCAACTTAGTTAGGACCTAGAGAGTCTCTAGTTGTTCTAGGTTTGGTAAAGAGAAAGAGGCCATTGAGAAATGCAGGAAAAACAAACCCCAAGGGCAGGCTCTGAGAGTGAACTTTTCTCTGCAGGTGCTACTAAAAGGGAGCAGCGGGGACGGCTCCCTGGGCTTCCTGGGTTACTGTCCCCAGGAGAATGTGCTGTGGCCCAACCTGACTGTGAAGGAACACCTGGAGGTGTTTGCTGCTGTAAAAGGGCTGAAGAAGGCAGACGCGGCAGTCACCATCTCCAGGTAGGTGGGAGCCACACCTTTTCTGTTCTACAGGGGCGGGAGAGGGTTGGGAGTGAGGAACTTCACTATCAGTTCAGGACAGGAGACTCCGAACCCTGACCCAGATCAGACCACACTGAGTAGACTCCCTACTAGAACCTGGTTTCCCGGATTTCCAAGTGTTCATTTTCTTCTCATGTTAAATATCAAAATAGTAACCATTGGGGAAAGTTATCAAAAATACTAAAATTTAAGTATAAACTATTCATCCTAGAACAGTTGTTTAGAAATCATGATAGGGGCTTATGATATTCTTTTAAAAGGGAAAAGTGTCTATCTGGAGGGATCAGACCAGCCAGTTTAAGGTTGCCTGGCATTGGGGCACCTGGGTGGCTCAGTGGGTTGTGTGTCTGCTCGGGTCATGATCTGGGACCTGGGGATCGAGCCCTGCCTTGGGCTCCCTGCTCAGCAGGGAGTCTGCTTCTCCCTCTCCCTCTGCGTCTCCCCCATGCTCCTGCTCTCTCTCTCTCTCAAATAAATAAATAAATAAATAAATAAATAAATAAATAAATAAAATCTTTAAAAAAAGGAAAAAGATTGCCTGGCATCTGTTTTCCAAAGTGCATTTCTGAGCTCTGCTCCCCATCCCTCTAACTGGGTGACCTGTCCTCCTACCCAGTTCCTTAGTGGAATTATATTTGCTTCAGGTTGGCAGATGCGCTCAAGCTGCAGGACCAGCTGAAGCTGCCCGTGAAGACCTTATCCGAGGGAATAAAGAGGAAGGTAAGAGGGGAGACTCAGTGTTACTCTGCGCACCCTGCCTGTCGGTGCCAGACACACTGTTCCTCTCGTTCCAGCTGTGCTTTGCACTGAGCATCCTGGGAAACCCATCCGTGGTGCTTCTGGACGAGCCGTCCACGGGCATGGACCCCGAGGGGCAGCAGCAAATGTGGTGAGGACCGCTACCTAGTCAGGGCATCTGTGAATTGTCCTACTTGTGCAAAAATGGTCCCTTACACTCTTTCTTAGTGTTGGGCGGGGGGGGCAGGGGCAACACCTCTCCCTATGGTTAGTAACACCGGTATTTTGCAAACCAAAACCCAAACCTTTCCCCTGATACTATTTCATCATTGGAGAGAGAACAAACATCAGCAGGACCCAGACACACTGTCCCACCGATCTTTCAGGTAGTGGTGGCGCATCTCTGGGCCACAGTCACGGTGTCCAGGGCCCCGGCCGGAGGGGAATGAATGGTCATGCCCATTAGGTTGTAAAGGTTGGGGTGGGTTCTGGATGTTGTCTCGAGTATTTATTCTGCATTTATCTTCTCCTACGAGGTGGTGACACCTCTGCTGTTGGATTCTAGCTCTCCGTTCCTTGGCACAGCCTCTTCATACGCAGTCTCTTGCTCAGCATTTCTCTTTCAACCCCAGCCTCGTGAGAAACGCTGTTGTCTGTGCCTTGCTCCTCGTCCACTGCCAGCCTCCCCTTCACCAGCCCTCACCCGGCTCCCCCTTCCTGACCCCACCTACCCCCTCCAGGATTCCTCCCTTGCTTATGCTCCTTTTGTTAATTGCTCACAGGCATGCCAGTTAAAAATTCTTTTCTCTGCCCATTTAATGTTGTTTTTTTTATTTTTTTGCCCATTTATGATTAATTAGAAGGCTTTCTTAATTGCAAATAGTCTTTTGACGATTCAGGCAGGCGATCCGGGCCACCTTTAAAAACACAGAGAGGGGCGCCCTCTTGACCACCCACTACATGGCAGAGGCCGAGGCCGTGTGTGACCGTGTGGCCATCATGGTGTCTGGAAAGCTGAGGTGGGTGCCTGTCCCCACCCACACTTGGGCTCCAGGTGCACGGCTGGGGGAGCTTGCGGACAGTAGATCTCTAGCTACTGCACCTGAGGCTAACACCAAGGCCCTTGAGACAACCCTAGCGGCAAGTCAAGAGTCTCAAACATTGTGTTCCCTGTCTCCTTCCCCTTACTGTGACCACCTCATCCACCTCTGACTTCCAGATGTATCGGTTCCATCCAACACCTGAAGAGTAAATTTGGCAAGAATTACTACCTGGAGATGAAGGTGAAGACCCCTGAGCAAAGGGAAAGTCTCCATCAGGAAATTCTGAGGGCTTTCCCCCAGGCGGCTCAGCAGAAAAGGTAAAGATGCTTGCTGGTTTGGATCTGATACCAAATGTCACCTTTTCCTCACTGGTTTCACTGATTTGTGGTGATTGAGAGTCCATACTTAGCCCAAAAGGAAACTTGCAAGACATTATTTGTTGGCCACCGCAGAAACTTAATTTAGAAAAGAGAAGAGTTGATGGAAAATCAGACATAGCCTGTGTCATGGTCCTACTATGTGCCAGATACCGTCCTGGTGTTGTGCTGGCTTATTGAATCCGCAATGAGTCTTTCCAAGGTAGACACTGTTGTTCCAGTGAAAAATCAGATGGTTTCCAAAAGGTACTGTGAGAGTCTGGCCACGACAAGATCATAAGAAATGGAATTGATTGTTATCTTTTAGAATAGGAAACTGATAAGTTACCATAACAGAGCTAACAGGTGGCATAAGTAGAATATAATTACTTTATTTCAAATCTGTTAACACTATGGTAATGGAAGAGCTCTCAGGAAAATAGTAAAAAAATCAAAGGGTAACTTTAGGGTCATTTTTAACACCTAGAATTTACCTAGAAGACAGATGATTTAGGAGGTAGGGGAGGAACCAGATAGGAAAAGGTAATAATAAGTCATAATTATACAATCAGAAAAGGACAAACAGTGTATGTTCTCATTCATTTGGGGAATATAAATAATGGTGAAAGGGAATATAAGGGAAGGGAGAAGAAATGTGTGGGAAATATCAGAAAGGGAGACAGAACATAAAGACTCCTAACTCTGGGAAACGAACTAGGGGTGGTGGAAGGGGAGGAGGGCGGGGGGTGGGGGTGAATGGGTGATGGGCACTGAGGGGGGCACTTGACGGGATGAGCACTGGATGTTATTCTGTATGTTGGTAAATTGAACACCAATAAAAAATAAATTTATTAAAAAATGATACAGTGGGAAAATATATTTCTACACTGGAGTATAGATATCAAAGCAAATGCCATTCCTCAGTGTGCAGCCCATGACTGAATAGAAATAGGTCATAAAGGCACAGGGAATGAATAGAATAGATGAGAATGATCGCCCCCATAAATAGAGAAAATCGCATCTTCAGAAATGAAATCTAAATCTTCTTGGTTTTCAAATGCTAAAAAGACAAACGTTAATCTGGGAGACAAATTATCTTTTAAAAAACTGTGGCTGAGCATTATTTGGTGCTTAATTCCTGGCAATTTCTAGGCGCCTCATCAGAGACTCAGTTATATCATCCTAATTAGGAAAGCACTTTGAGGAGCATGGGGAAGGTTGGAGAGGCAAGAGTTCTCTGGAGAAAAGACCAAGTCCCCACCTGAGTTGGGCGACTTGAAGAAACTACGTGGCATCGGTCCCAGCCTGGAAGATGAAGTTGGAGGAGCCAAGTGCCCAGCTGGAAAGATGAGGTGGCAGGTGGCTTTGGCAGATGTGCACGTTTCCTCTGCACTGCACCTGCCCTCCCCATCCCAGGAACCAAGGACCTGAGCCTCCCCCGGTCCTCCCCCAGTTCTCCTTGTGAACAGCCTCCCCCCAGGCATTTTGCCTGCACCATGCTGCCTCTTATTGATGAGGATAACGACCAGAGACAGGGCCGCAGCCAGCCTGCACCTGCACAGGTGGTCTCAGCCTCAGCCCCGCCCCTCTCCCCGCAGGTACTCTCCTGTGATGGTCTATAAACTGCCAATGGAAGACGTACGACCTTTAGCGCAAGCTTTCTTCACATTAGAGAGGGGTAAGAGTCATAAACTTTGAAATGAGATCCCAGGAAGCAGGTCATCCCAAGTCATAGACTAGTCCATCGACCTGATGCAAAGGGAATGTGAGCTAAGGGTTCATTTTAAAGATTTTATGTATTTATTTGAAGAGAGAGAGCACCTGAGCAAGAGGGAGGGGCAGAGGGAGAGAGAGAATCCCAAGCAGACTCCCCGCTGAGTGTGGAGCCTGGCTCGGGGCTCGATCTCACAACCCTGAGATCCTGACCTGAGCCGAAATCAAGAGTCGGGTGTTTAACTGTACCACTCTGGAGCCTCTAAGGTGTTAATTTTTAAAATTAAAAATCCCCAATTGAATTTTAGGGGCACAGAATCAAAGAAGTGGAGGCATTCTGTGTGTGTTGGGGGATGGGGGTTAATGGAAGTGATTTTACTTCTGCTTTGTGGGGTTTTACCCATGTGTTTATCCATAATATATATGGAGAACCTAGGTCAAAATTCAGTTGTGTCTTTAAAAAAAACAAAAAACAAAAGAGCATCTGGGTGGATCAGTGGTTGAGTGTCTGCCTTTGGCTCAGGTTGTGATCTCGGGGTCATGGGATCAAGTCCCACATCGGGCTCCCTGCATGGAGCCTGCTTCTCCCTCTGCCTGTATCTCTGCCTCTCTCTCTGTGTCTCTCATGAATAAATACATAAAATCTTTTTTAAAAATTCAGTTGTGTATACATTCAAGGAGGATACTTTCTTTGGGAACACTAAGGTGTGATGCATATTTACAATTTAATTTTATAGGGCCTTGCATATTATTTTATGGCCTTAGGCTATGTATTAAGAAACTGGCCTCCTGTCTGGTCATGAAAACAATCTCTGTGTGTGTCTGTTGTGCTTCACCACTGACCTCACCACATCCACCATCACCGCCCCATGATTTCCTGCCCCCCCGAGGTCATGAACTCCACCTCTCTGAATTGTGCTGGCTGAAACTTCCTCCCTATGCTCTTTTCATTGTCACAGCTCTTTTTTTTTGCTTGCTTGTCACCTTCCCTAGAGAAGGGTAGTCACAGCCCTGATAGGAGGGCAGCAGCCTGGAAATATGTCACCAATGGTACTGGGCTGGTACTGGCCACAGTGCCAATCTGGGAGTGCTTTTGGGACCACGTGGTCCAGAAGGTTGGGGTGCTTGGTGCAGAGAACAAAAAGGGGGTATCACTATGATCATGAAGACTATTAGCAGGGGTACAAAGAGTCTTCTAGAACCAGGAGCCTTCCCATCTATTCTGGTCAAGGAGAAAGGCTTTCGACTCAAGTTAGGACCAAGCTGTCACAGCAGGAAGAGGGTCACAAAAGCTATCTGTTCCCTAGGAAACCTCAGGCATCTTTCTCCATAATCTGAGGCTTCCCTTTGCAAAATGCATCTACCTTCTACCTCTTCTTGTGCTGCATGTGCAAAAACACTGACTCACATCCAGGGAAGGAAACCTTTTCAGCACCGTTTCCTCTTTAAATGTACTTTTCTCCCCAAACCCAAGTGAATGCACAGCTCTTTTTTGAACTGCACGCTGTACTTAAATCAGGACCATTTTTATCGAAACTTTTTTATGTAAGATGTTTTTGAAACTTGCTGTTTGTATGGCATGCTGAGTTCTAAGACCGTCTGGATATAAAAAAATAATAATAATAGTAGATGAACTCCTAACATATGTCCGTCCTTCTGCAGTTAAACAGAGCTTCGATTTGGAGGAGTACAGCCTCTCCCAGTCCACCCTGGAGCAGGTGGGTCAGCGGTAGGGACCCTGTGTCATCCGTGGAACATCCATGTACAACATGTGCATGCACCTTGCACTCACTTGGAGCTACAGGGGGCAATGTGACATCTCCGTCTCTCTCTGTCTTGCCCCTCTCAGGTTTTCCTGGAGCTCTCCAAGGAGCAGGAGCTGGATGACTTCGATGAAGAACCTGACCTTTCAGTGAAGTGGAAGCTCCTCCCACAGGAAGACCCTTGAAGCCCCAAGCTCCTCCCACAGAGAGACCCTGGAAGCCCCAAATACTTTATGTTTCCGTTCAAACCTGTGGTTATTTTTTAAGACATTTATTTTTATAGCATCAATGTCATATTTTTAGAAAGTATATTATAAACCCAACATGATTCTTCCTGCGGTGGAGAGGAAGAGCAAGGGCAGGGCCATTGCAGCCACCACATGAACAGAGGCATGTGGCTGAGCCCACCTCCCAGTCATCGCCTCTGTGTCTTTGCGGGTCACCTTGATTCTACTTTTTTGTACAATATCGAATAAATTCACTTTTATGAAATTGTTTCATTTTCTGAGTATGATAAGTACATCTTGTTTAATTTTTTAGCAGAACCTTGAAATTCTTTTCTCTAATCTAGACTGAGAAGTCCATGCATTTATTCTTCTACCAGTTTTATACTTTGTGAGCTGATATTTTAGTAAGAATTTTAAGTGACCATGTCAAAAGCATCATACTTTTTGAAATAGATTTTCATATATACTCTTATGGCTAAAAATATTAAACCATTTTTGGTCATAATATCCGATGTCTATATATTTGAAAACATATCCACTGGTAACACTGTCAATAGCATTGAGATAGTTGCCATTCAGAATTTATTGTAGTTCTTAAATTTTCATAAATCAGTGAAGTCCCACATTCATTGAATTTTAAAAACAAGGCTTTAGAGTTGCCTGTTTTTGTAATTGATATTTCGTGGCTATTTGCCACTTGATCTAAGAATGTTGATACATGTAGTAACAAGTCAATTGACCGAGTTGGTGGGGAATATGAATCTCATATGTGCAGTTTTGAAATACATTTTCTATTTCAAGTATTTTCATGTGTCTTTTTCTTGACTAAGTGGCCTCCATATTCACAAATTCATTGAAATCAAATTGAAAAAAATTGCTCAAGAAAAAAAGAAAAAGAAAAAATTGATCATGTGAGAGCTCGTTTGTTGCCTTAATCAACATATTACCAAATGTAAAGAAAGAAAAAACACCACACCATGATTGAAGAAGTTAAGGGTGGTGGCAAACAGAGATATTTCCTAGAACAATGTTTCTAAAAAATCACTGCATGTGATTATCAAGCAGAACATGTAGTTAAACAAGATTTTCTGAGTTGGGGAAATGACTCTCTGATCAGTCTTTCCGTATCCTTTTTTCCCTCTGGAATCCCTGACCCTGTCAGACTCCAGTAAATTTGAGCAGCCTAGAAAATTCTGTTCTAGATAACCCTTCCCACAGCCTCTTCCCAAGGTCCATTTGCTCATCGGGTGCTGGTGTGTGGTATGTGTCAGAAGGCTGGTTTGTGCAAGCACAGCACCCCCTGAATGCCGCTCCAGTCACTACCTTGAGAAGGTAGGGATCCTGTCCTCCCTCTGTATTCCCCTCAAGCAGAATGTCCTGAAGAACATGCTATTCAGCATTCCAGGTCAGGGGCCCCGAGGGTGGCCAACCTGGAGCACCTCCTTTGTAAGAGAATTATCCAGATAGCAGATTTTGCTCTCCTTAGAACACTGGCCCTGCAAGAAGGAGAGAAGCTACAAGTAGTTGCAAAGCCAGTTGATAGGCTATAAAACCTCACTACACATGGGTCCACACAGTGGATACTTTGTCCACTTGCTGCCCCTGGATGCCCAGTACATAAGCCCCCCACCCCCAGTAAACCTACATCTCCATCTCCTTGGGTCATTCCTTCAGTCTCCCTGGGCCATCACCCAACCTCGGTTTAGAGTTTGTGTGGTTGGGCCACAGAGCTTAAAATAAAAACAAGAGTAAAAAGCTAAGAAGGCAAAACTCAGTTCTTGCCTTCTGTGACTATTGCTGTGTGACTCAGAGGTTTACAGGTTGGCCTGAATTCAATCTGGGGTCTACCATTCCCAACCTGTGCACACCTAGTTTACCATTCACAATATGGAGCTACCGGTGCCCATCTCAGAGGTAGTGGTACCCAACGCATAGGGTTACCATGACAACCCAAAGTGACAAACGCAGTAACAGAGCCAGCTGCCGTTCGCTGTCACCAGTGTCCGGTGTCTCCAAGAAGCTGTCCCCACAACCACACATCCCGAAAGGCTCCCTCTCATCCATAGGCCCTCAGTTCTCAAGGATACATCAACATGCACCTGCTTCACCACATTTTCTAAGGGCCAGCTGAGGTATCTATAAATAATAACACCGAACAGACTTATTTTCAGACACAAGCCATGCCTCCTTGACATTATACAGTTGATTGAAAAATAAAGATATGGGTCCATTAGCTGGGGTGTCATTTCTACCATGCCAATCAATTTGCTAGTTGAATCTTTCCCTTGAATACTAACTCTACACAACCAAAGGAAAGGCGAAACAAACAAAGTCGTAGAAGACATCGTATCACAACCCAAAGGAATAATACAAACTAGCTCTGTTTCATTTGAAGTTATCTGGGAGGTCAGTGGGAGACACCTCTTGAAGGTAGCAGAATTTTAGCACCAAGTAGCTTTTTTACTCGGCCTGTGAATCGAACCAGCCTTAACCCTCCAAACAACCAGGTCTTTGGACAAATGAAAGTGACAATGGTGTCAAACCTAAGCTTAATTTTTGTACTTTCTCTCCTGCAAGGAAAAGCCTACCAAGTCTTCACATGGCTTCCTGTGGGACCATTGTCTGGCATTGGCTTCACTTGATACACCTGCCAAGGACATCTGCTATATCGCAGACATGGTGCTGCACTCAATATGGTGAACTATGAAATGGTTGATGACCACATGGGGGAGGTTGACATTTTCTGAGGCCAGTGAGGAAACCTGAAATTAAAATCACAGACTAGCTCGGCAGATTTTACCCCCAACCTGTAACAGCCCATTATATCTGCAGGCCACTGAAGGCACAGAGCGTTGCTGGGCTAAAAATAACTCATTTTGCTCCTTATGGTCAATCTTTCTCTATCCATTCTTTTTGTCTCATCTCACTTGTGTCCTATAATATTTTTCTAACTTTTTCTGGTTTTTTGTTTGTTTTGCCTTTCCTTTGGTTGTGTAGAGAACCAACAAAATAGCATTTAAGGAAACATTCAATTAAAGTCATTGATTAGGGCACCTGGGTGGCTCAGTCAGTTAAGCATCTGCCTTTAGCTCAGGTCATGATCTCAGGGTCCTGTGATCGAGCCCCATGTGGGGTTCCCTGCTCAGTGGGGAATCTGCCTCTCCCTCTGCTACTCCCCCTGCTTGTGCTCTCTCTCTCAAATAAATAAAATCTTTAAAAAAAATAGTAGATTGACTAGCATGGTAGAAACAATACCCCAGCTAATGGACCAATATCTTTATTTTACAGATGTACAGCGTCAGGGGTCATGGCTTGTGTCTCCTTGTCCCCAACTTCATCTTATTCCAGTCTCCATGCTTGATCCCTTTCCAGCTCACTTGTTGGTTTCCTCTCCTTCTATTTGGATCTATGTCACTTTCAGATCCTTTTCTATGACGTGGAAGTAAAACTGTGGGGGAGAATTTTCCCACAATTCAAAAAAAAAAAAAATACAGTCTTCCAAGATCCCAGAGAGGTCAAGTAATACATTATGTTGAATAACGAATGCTAAAGGCATCAGGGTAAAAAAATGCAATGACTTTAATATGGTGAGACTCAAGTGTCTCAGGAGACGTCCTTTGTCTACTTCACTCGAGGGGGCCATGCACAGCTGTGAAAGAATTAAAGAAACAACTAAAGCAGCACCATCATGTCACATAAAGGAAATGCAACATTTTGAAGGGAGGAGGCTTAATACTCTTTTTATAAATTCCAAAACGTCCCTAACATTTTCCTGGTGATTTAAAATTCATGTCTTCTTCCTGCTCCTCACCTCGAAGAAAAAAAAAATACATGACATATAAATTAAATAGAGATTCTAAGGTTGAGGTCTTAACCCCTGGAAGCCTGAGTGACCTAAGTCTCACTATGGGGATTGAGAGGTAGCTTGTACCCAGGTTCTAGAGAGGCCGATGCTGCTCTCCTGCCACCAGTCAGAAAAACAGACCATAAAAGGTGCCAAGAATTCTTATTATCCTGCTGAGTTGAAATCTGACTTCCTGGCCTGGTTGAGGTGACCCTGAACTGAAGGAGAAGAGACATTTCCAGCCTCTATAATACCGGAAAGTGCTCAAGAAAGGATAGCATAGATGTTGGAGTCCAATTTATTGAATGCAATGAAACTGTCCAATAAAGCAGGGCAAATGGTGGGCGTGACTGGGAGCTACTTTAGATTGGGTGATATTTTAGAAAAGGAGACATTTGAGCCGAGGCCTGGAGGTCAGTCAGGAGCCAAGTATGTGAATGTCTGAGGGAAAGAAGTTTTGGCAGAGGGAAAAGGAGATGCAGAGGTCCTGAGGTAGGAATAATTGTTGAGGAACCAAACTTCCTGTCCCTTCAAAGGTCCTTCTGGCTGGGCTAAGAATGAAATTGACGTGAGACAGAATAACAGGGGAAAATCAAATTTCATAGGTGTACATATGGGGAATCCACATAGACATGGAAATTCCAAAGACAGGCTTGGAATATATGTCATTCTGAACTAAGGAGAAGAGAGGATGGATCTGGGATTTTCAGAGGACAGGAATGCACTTCACAGGGTGGTAAGGAGAGCAGATGTTTGACAATTAGATGTTTCCGTTCCCCAAATAAAATGTATCTCTGTTAATAACCCTTATTCTGCCAAATACCCCCAATTTAGATTCTTCTGAGTGGTTAAGAAGGACAGAAGTTCCTTTTGAGCCCACAGGGTTTCAAGTGCCTTCAGCTCAAAATAATCCACATGCCAAAGTAGCCCATTTGAGGAAGAGGGTGTCCTGAACTCCCTTACAATCTTGATGTGTTTAAGGAACAGAAAGACTCCATGTTGCTGGAGTCTCAGAGCAGTGGGTAGAGGCCACATCATATGAGGATCCATAGCCTGAACAGGGAGCTTGAATTTTATTTTAGTGCAGTGGTGGATTTTTTTTTTAAAAAAAAAAGAACAAGTGAGAGATACCCAGGAAAACTGAGTAACTCCCTGAAATGGCCCAAGCCATCTCTCTAAGTGCCATCTCCAGCAATAAACAAAAGATGGTGGGTGGCAGGGGAGAGCCAGGCATGGGAGGTTTTCGGGAAAGCACAGTACAGAAGGGTGAGGATGTTGGTTAAGCCAATGTCTTCTCCACTGATAACAGTTTCTAGAGATTTCATCATCCTCCCCTTCCCAGTACAGCCAGGGAAACACCCTGACACAGGGAGATTGCCCTTATAAATGTACATTTCCCTTACCAAGGGGTAACTTCTACTTGGTTTTCAGAGCTTTTCCTGGGTCTGCTGTTTCTTAAAAATAAGCAGCTCAGAATAATCCCTATGCCAAAGAGACATATTTTGGAGTGGTTTATTTTGCTCCTTGACAAAGGGGAAGGGCTATGTCTCATTTGTCTTTTGTATCCCCAGTTACCAATACATACTATATGCTCAGGAAATATCAGGTAAATACTCGGAGAAGTGAAGAATATCTGTGAGAGTAAGGGAAAAATTATCTGAGACAAATTGTTCATACTTCAAAATAAGGTGTGTGGCTGAAAATAACCTGAACATTGCTGGACCAAAGGGCTATGGGTCATTTGAGCAGCAGATGAGTCTTCTAATTACAATCTGTGAGCTTCTGAGACCCCCAAAAACTTGAAAATTGAATGACAAATGAAAATCACAAAATAAATGGCTAGGAAAATAGATCAAAGTTGAGACGGGTGGTTTGCTTCTTTCCAGATGAAAAATACATGACATATATTTTCTTCTCTCCTAGAGAAGTCTTCTTATTCATTTCTTCAATAACTGAATATTTATGAGCTCCTATGTGCCAAACACTGACACTCTTACAGGAATGGCAAGTAAAGTAAAATGCTATCAGGAAGGAGAAGGAAGAGGACTTCTGTTAATTAATCAACTACTCTATACCAGCTATTCAGGCTCAACCTTAAAAGGATGATTATTATCACTCTTCAGTAAGGAAACTTACTGGCAGTTGGAATAACTCACCTATAATCACATGGTTGACAGAGCTGGAATTTGAATCCAAGTTGGTCTCGTTCCAAAGCTCCCATGGTTATTCCAGTGTCTCTAGAATGAAAATAGAATATGATAAATGCCATGCTAACATAATTACCTAAAACCACAGTGGTGGCAGAGGAGGGTAATTGACTCTTGGCTCTTCCTGATAGCATTAAGTTTGAGGCAGAGAAAACTTCAAGGTGTCCTTGAAGTGAGGTCCTAAAGAAAGAAGGAGGTAAATGGCAAGCCTTCAAGAGGGAGAACAAAAAGCACATAGAGTGATAGGAAGTCATGAAACTGATGACCCAGTTGCCATTCCAATCTGGAGAAGACCAAGACCAATGAACTGTGAGATAATTATTTTACTGCCTAGAGAACTGAAGGAGGGAGATTGGGAAGGGGAGACTGAAAAAGTTCCCAGGCCCACTTTTTTTTCAGATCTGAGCCTTGAACCCAAGATTATTTGCCCATTGTTTGTATAATGGCCATGGCCATGGTTCGTGGCCATTCAGTGGATGTTCTTGGATTTGTCACAACATGCAAACCACAACAGCTGGGCATTTAGCTGCAGCTGTCTAAGCGGTGACATATCAAGTCTGTGCTTATTGGAGCCTCTGTGGGTCCCTTTATAAATAGCCATTTCCTTTGTTTTTTCCCTGAAGAGGGATTTTGAAGAGCTGAGAGGCTTAAAAATGAATACAGAGAGATCACTATTTCTATGTGAACACAGATATCTGATACTCTGTGCTGTATACCTGCTATTCAAAAACTGGGATGTTATGAAGAACCTGTGTTCTATGCTTCATAAAGTTGAAGAAGCTGGCTCCTTCAAGAAATCCCAGCAGGGCAGAAAGAAGATGTTGGAAAAGAACACAGAAAAGGAGAAGAATGAGCTGTGGAATGAGAGGAATGGTGCTAAAGGACCCTGGACTAGAGGGACTGCCATTTTGTGCAGAAGGATGAGGTTGTTGGTTAAGCCCAAGTCTTCTCCACTGATAACAGTCTCTAGAGATTTCATCATCCTAGAATCATCCATTACCAGAGTTCTGGAAGGACGAATATTTGCAAAAATTTAAATACAAGGAACCAGGGAAGGCCTGTTAAGCTCCTGGAGCTTTTAAGACTAGTGAGAAAGAGCAATTAGGACAAATATCCCAAGTCAAGATAAAGCTATGTTAGCATTGTTTCTGCACTCAAAATCACCATGCTCGTTACCTCGAATTACCAAAACTTCAAAAATAACACTGCTTTTGTTTTTATTTTTATTAAACCATGCTGCTCAGTTGTATGCTCTAAATTTCGGGGTAAGAATTTTATAAGGGCTTAGCGAGATACTGTTTCCCTACCTTTTGGTTGCGGTAACAAGTAGCTATAGAGATAGTAGTAATGTCACAGGCCCCATGAGCATGTGGGATCCAGGATCCAGACTTTCTGCCCTTCCCACTGGATCCATGTTGCATTTAGGCCTTTGATGCTACCAAGTCAAGTTAGCTAAATTTTTTCTCAAGTTAGTTACATTCTTAATTACATTTATAAATTAAAATCCAAGTTGAGTAATGTTCTAAGAGGATATTAGAACTCTAACCCCTCCACCGGGGTTCAAAGATATTGAGCTGATGGTTGATGTATCCTCAAATTAGGCAAGATCATTATATTTTGTTTGTTTCACATCTCACCCAAGAATTGTAGAAAAAAAGGACTGAATTATTGAATATAATAGTCTCTTTTATTATTACTTATCGATCTTACCATCTCACACTGATAAAAGGAGTTGAGATAGCTTACCCTAAGCAAAATACAATCAGACTACTAGGGCAAGGGTAAAAGAACAGAAAAACTGAAACAACAACCAAGAAAACCTAGAATGCCAAGAAAACGCACAGGAGGAGGAGGAAATGGATGAATAAAAATTTAGGCACATGTAAAATGATATGCCATTTCTGCAAATGGGTTTAAGAGGGAATGGAATAATTTTTCATCATTAAACATGGCTGTAGCTTTATCTCAAAGGAATTAATCTAATCTAGCCAGACAGATTTCACAATAAATGAACACTTGGAAATACTGCAGCTGCAGAAGACCTCTGGGAGAATGAGCTATATTAACCTGGAACATTCCACAAAACAAAGGGGAAATAAATCGCCCTTGTAGTTAGGTAAGAAAATACTTCCATAATGGTGACATTCTATTGAGAAAAACTTTGTTTTCTTGTGCAAAGAGCATAAACACTGATATGTGAGAATTTGAGGTCACGTGGAAATTCATTTTTCTCATTTCATAAGCCAAAAGCAGTTGTGAGACTACTTGCAGTGAAAGCATCAAAGAGCAGATTATTTTCCATCAAAGAAAACCAGTATAGAACTGGCCAAAATTCTTGGGAACAACCATTTTAAGATCCTGAAAATGATCAATGGAAAATGACAAATTGTGAACATCTGCCTCCTGCAAAGGAGGACAATCCTGTACCTGGTAGGACAATGGCGACTTCTTAGCATTCTTGCCTGGAAACCTCCAGGCAAGGCATCTTCTCATCCCTCCCGCATACAGCCAGGGAGCAGAATTTGCAGAATTGCCCCTGAGAAGAGGGGGGACCTCGGCTTCGAGCTGGCGGTGATGGCCCACCACTTTACTGCCAGAAGCAGGGAACTGAATTTTAATTCAGGGCAGCTAGAATTTTAATGGAGAGTTTCTTTGAGTCAGCAAGCCACAGGAAGATGAAGGTAAACTCCCCTCGTGTAGGTGACTGCCCACATGCCCATGAATGCTGGGATAGCCTGGCAGAAACATGAAACCTAAGACAAGTGGAGAGCTTGCTAGGACTTTGAATGCGCCCCTGAACTCACACACAGCTCAGGCAGCAGCAAGAGGAAACCCCACAGGCTTCACATGTCTGGAACATAATCTCTGCCCAAATCATTGTCTGATCTCCAAAGCGTACAGCCAACAGTCTACACATGTGCTTTCCCCTGTCCCGTGACCCACTGCTCCCTCTTTTCTAAAAAAATACTGGTTTTCAGGTACCTTTGGGGCACCTGGGGACAAGGGGTAGGATCATTTATTACAAGTCATGGCTATCTAAGCAGCAGAAGATGACGGTCAGGTAGTGACAGGTGTGCATCATATAAAATATATTCAATAGGCGCACAGAATGAGGCAAGACGTGGTGTTCACCCTCCAGAGAGGACTCTGGAAGAGTGTATGGGATGCAGAAATGAACTCAGTGGGAAGAAAAAAGGCACAGGGATGTCGAAATCTGAAGTGTTCCCAGGTGGAGCCAGCATGAGTCGGCAGACACATCCCCCTCTGCCCTCCTGAATGTCTTTAACCAAAATAGTGAAGTTCATTTAAAAAAAAGTCTGGATTAAGATAATGAATTACATTGACACATTTGTTCTTTTCTCTGTGTCATCTTTCTGCAGAGATAGGCTAACTAACCTATACAATGACTCAAGGATAAGTACATCCCTAGCTTTGTGCTACCCCTAGAAACTCAAGAAGGGTCCCACTCACAAGCCAAAGCTTCATCCAAAGAATTGTTTTGCAGATTATGTAACAGTCTCAGTTGAAATAACTGAAGTCAAGTCTGGCAGCTGTAAAAGCCTTTATTTTAAAGATATTAGGAACTCACAGAAATGCTGGAAAAACTAAATGCCTGGTCTCAGAAACTGGTCAGAAATCAGAGGTTAGGCCATAGGAATCTATTTCGAGGTGACAGTACCAGGACCATCACTACAAGATTGTTGACACCAACAGCAATGGCCACTACTACTCAATTCTCGATGTTGTCACTGCTCCTGAACTCTTAGCATTGTCATCACGAAGACTGTCTCTACTGTCCTTACTTCTTTATCTCATTTCCCCTGGGTTCAAAGACTCAAGCTGGAGCATTTTATTGGATGGACTGAGAGGAAAGATTGGTCCATTTGGCATCCATAGTGGAGGGGAGCCATGTTCTGCCTTCCACCGAGGCTTAAACTTTATCAGTTTTGCTCAGTGTAATGTTTGAAAGAGTTGTACTAAATTTAAGAAAGTTTGCGTGAGGATTAGAAAAATGGCTTGCTTTGAGCGAGCAGTGCTTTGGGGAATGGAAAAGACTGATTTATCATGGAAGGAACACATACCCCATAAAAGACAGAGCTCCACGGGAGAGAACATCTGGAAGATCAGCAGCTGTGAAAGTATGAGAGGATAAAGATCACTCAACGACACACAGAAAAAAATCAGATTTATCGCTGGACTTTCTTATTGTATTCTTTTTTGTGGTTTGTTGTTTGTCACTCTCCCAGGATCCCCATATTCTTCTGGATACTCATCAATTATTAGCTATCTTCAGTTTAAAGATTTTAAATATTTGGACTTCATATGAGATTGTCTCCCATACTCAAGTAAAATATTAGAACCAAAAACAAAAAAAAACAAAAACAAAAACCCCTTACTAAACGTTGGCTCTTAATCTCAGAAAACTTACTAGTTTAATGCTTTTAGGTATATTTTTTGTATGATGGAGAAAAGAATAACAAGATAGTGTTGACGATTGATTCCTTAGGTTAATGAATAA
Organism: Canis lupus baileyi; assembly: GCF_048164855.1. Lineage (NCBI taxonomy): Eukaryota > Metazoa > Chordata > Mammalia > Carnivora > Canidae > Canis > Canis lupus. The sequence continues at coordinate 45,253,113 of NC_132853.1, forward strand.
TTCCCAACATCCTTACCAAAGGACCTCAGTAAAGAGTTGATTCTCTCTACTTTGTTGTACTTGTAAACCACAATGCTGGTTGCTTTTGAAGCGTCCTCAGGATTTCAAGTAACTTCCTGCATGTTGACAAGATTGATGACCACTTTGTTCTAGTTCTGATTCACTCTTTCATGACACAGTGATAACAGATTTGAGACTTTCCAGAATCACCAACAATTTTACTGGATTCCAACCTTCTATTTAAACTATACTCTGGGGCTTTCCCCCCTTTCTTTTCAGAAATCCAAACCTGCGGTGTCTGTACATTTTCAAGCCAAACATTGAGATCTTCCTTCAACGAGGGATATTCTATGATTTGGATAGTTTGCCAAGTGAGAGCTGCTTGAGGTCAAGAGGGAAATGGAAAATTTTACAAACGTTGGATTACATAAAACCAAGACAAGAAAATTTTCACAATACTCTTTTGCCTTAAACGAACTGAAACTCTGTGATCGTGTCATTAAAAGCAGAGTTTGACTGATTTTGTGCCTCTTAGAGTCAGAAAAGTAGGCTCAGATCTGAACCCATGTAACACTGATAAATGCTAGAAGTAAAACAAACTACTGGGGCTCTTACATAATATAGCTTTTTAAAAAAAAATCAACTAAAACCAAGTGCCTTTACTCCTTTTTTTTAATATTTTTTTCAACTTTTATTTATTTATGATAGTCACAGAGAGAGAGAGAGAGAGGCAGAGGGAGAAGCAGGCTCCATGCACCGGGAGCCCGATGTGGGATTCGATCCCGGGTCCCCAGGATCGTGCCCTGGGCCAAAGGCAGGCGCCAAACCGCTGTGCCACCCAGGGATCCCGCATTTACTCCTTTTGTTTGTTCTTGATACCAGTAGAGTAAATCCAGCTTTCAATATCCCATCTTGTGATGACTTGACGAACTCAATCCTCACACACACAGACTCAAGACTTTGCTTAAACAGGAGGATAGTGGAGCCTCACCCTACTTTCCTTGATGACTCCAATTGTCCAGGAAGGTCTTTATGTAGAGCAATATGCCCATTCTTTCTCAAATACACCAGAAGGTGGGGAGTCTTTTGAGGGGGTGATGGGAGGGGAAAATGGAAGGAGGCTGGTGCTTGGTGTCCTTGTTATTTGCTATCTCAATCTTAAATGGAAGATTTCTATTTAGAGATAAGTAGCCACATCCTTCCCTCCCAATCAAAATCCTCCGAGATTGTGAAAAAGATGCAAAAAAAAAAAAAATGCATAGTGCATATGAGAAAAAAATAGAGACAATTGGTTTGGTAAACCCAGAAATGTGAAGAAATCCTGAAAAAAAAAATAGAAGCTTCTAGAAGCACACTGGAAAAAAGGTCAGTTACCCCAACACTCAGATCAGCAGGGTTGTATGAAAAAGTAGGAGGGATTTAGTGCTCCACACTTAGCAGAGGTGATGCCAAGGGTAACAGGAGCCCAAGGCCAAAGAGCTGACAATTTTTTGGAAAGGTTGACCTTGCATGGCATCCTCTGTTTGGGCCAAGAGTGTTCATGCCACATGGCTGCAGAACACCAGAGAGAAGAGGTCAGTGGGTGACAAAACAAGACCAACGGAAGTGTAGGAATGTATTGGGACTAATCCTGCATTTCTGAGAGACTAGTCCTGCTCCCATCTGCCTGCGAGCTTTTCACCTCATTTGGTACTTACTTACATGAAGCCACATCTGTTCTCCATATGAGCGGGCTGTTTATGCTACTTTAGAGATAAATTCTTCCCCACTGAAGTCATTAAGCTTTGTTGTTAATTCTCTCCCTAGCTTGATTCTCTCTCTTCTTAGCAAAATCAGGCTTTTTTGATCCAGGGTTGTTTGGTCTCTCAGGGATGTTCCAGCCTTGACTTTTCTGAAGGAGCAGCTCAGGATTCATCACCTCCTGGCCTGGGTGTATTGATGTGGATATTATCCATCTTTGCCTGGGAGGACCTCTGGCTCTAGCATCCCCAGGGGCTCTCCCTGCCCTCTGTCCATCTCTGCCTTCTACTCCAAAAGTACAAATTCCCAGGGAAGTCCCTCATATTGGGATCCTTTATGCCTAATGGACACAACTAATATCAGGGCACAGATTTAAACATAGCATCGATTGGGATACACAGACAGGAGAGAAATGAGCCAGAAAGGAAGGCCAATAGTGGGTATTTCCTGTTAACTGTGGCAAGAGATTTGAAAGTTGTTTGTACTACACAAAACAAAACAAAAATACCTTATAGAAGACATAATAGTTTCATCAAATATAGTTAATTTTGGTTAGCATGTCAATAAATTTTAAAAATAAATGGGAATTAAATCAGTCTAGCATTCATAATAAGTATAATCTATACTACTATGTAATTAGACAAGGAATGATTTAATAGTTCTTTTTCTGAGGATGCAAGCATGGGTCTTGGTGAAAGGGGCATTAATTTCTGAGATGAGAGCTGCTAGAGGTAAATTGTATTTTAAAAAATTAAATTTGTGGGGCACCTGGATGGCTCAGTCAGTTAAATGCCAGCCTTTGGCACAGATCATAATCCCGGGGTCTTGGGATCAAGCCCCACATCAGGCTCCCTGCTCAGTATGGAGTCTGCTTCTCCCTCTCCCTCTGCTGCTTCCCCCTGCTTGTCCTCTCTCTCTCTCTCTCTCTCATGCGCTCTCAAATAAATAAATAAATAAATAATCTTTTTAAAAAATTCAATTTGTGTTCTGTGTCCACAAATATGATCTAAGCATTGTACCAGCTTCATCAAGAATTTGGGCCCTTTGGGATGCCTGAGTGGCTCAGTGGTTGAGTGCCTGCCTTCGGCTCACGTCGTGATCTCAGGGTCCTGGGATCAAGTCTCACATCGGGCTACCCTCAGGGAGCCAGCCTCTCCCTCTGCCTGTGTCTCTGCCTCTCTCTCTCTGTTTCTTTCATGAAGAAATAAATAAAATCTTTAAAAAAATAATTTGGGTCCTTATTTTGAAATAATTTGGGTTCTGAAGTATTAAATGACCACTGTAGCATGATCAATATTAGACTAGTGCTTTAGGTTTTACAGATTTGCCCTAGGCTGTGCTACCATACGTATGGTTTATAGAGGAACTTTACTTTTAGTAAAACATGAACTACACATTAACATATCAAGTGTCATTATTTAGTTAAGTACTTAAAACCCATCAAAAATCTCTAGATCTCAAAAAAGAAAATGTCTAGATCTCTCCCTCAAAGAGGAGATGATGAATAGAGGAGATGATGAATATTTAAAGATTATTTTCCTTACAATGGCAAAAGGAGTTTTATCACCATAACACCAAAAACTTAGGTGAGACAAAATTACCAAAACTGGAACAGGAAGAAATAGAAAACCTGAACAGGCCAATAACCAGGGAGGAAATTGAAGCAGTCATCAAAAACCTCCCGAGACACAAAAGTCCAGAGCCAGATGGCTTCGCAGGAGAATTCTATCAAACATTTCAAGAAAAAACAATACCTATTCTACTAAAGCTGTTCCAAAGGATAGAAAGGGATGGAATACTTCCAACTCATTTTATGAGACCAGCATCACCTTAATTCCAAAACCAGACAAAGACCCCATCAAAAAGAAGAATTATAGACCAATATCCCTGATGAACACAGATGCAAAAATTCTCAACAAGTTACTAGCCATTAGGATCCAACAATACATTAAGAAGATTATTCACCATGACCAAGTGGGATTTATTCCTGGGATGCAAGGTTGGTTCAACACTCATAAAACAATCAACATGATAGATCATATCAACAAGAGAAAAAACAAGAGCCATATGATCCTCTCAATAGATGCAGAGAAAACATTTGACAAAATACAGCATCCATTCCTGATCAAAACTCTTCAGAGTGTGGTTAGTGATAGAGGGAACATTCCTCAGCATCTTAAAAGCCATCTATGAAAAGCCCACAGCAAATATCATTCTCAGTGAGGAGAAACTGAGAGCCTTTCCCCTAAGATCAGGAACACGACAGGGATGTCCACTCTCACCACTGCTGTTCAACATAGTACCAGAAGTCCTAGTCTCAGCAATCAGGCAACAAAAAGAAATAAAAGGCATTCAAGTTGGCAAAGAAGACATCAAACTCTCCCTCTTCGCAGATGACATGATACTGTACATAGAAAACCCAAAAGACTCCACCCCAAGATTGCTAGAATTCATACAGCAATTCAGCAGTGTGGCAGGATAAAAAATCAATGCCCAGAAATCAGTGGCATTTCTATACACTAACAATGAGACTGAAGAAAGAGAAATCAAGGAGTCAATCCCATTTACAATTGTACCCAAAAGCATAAGATACCTAGGAATAAACCTAACCAAAGAGATAAAGGATCTATACCCTAAAAACCACAGAACACTTCTGAAAGAAATTGAGGAAGACACAAAGAGATGGAAAAATATTCCATGCTCATGGTTTGGAAGAATTAATATTGTGAAAATGTCTATGCTACTCAGAGCAATTTACACATTTAATGCAATTCCTATCAAAACACCATGGACTTTCTTCAGAGAGTTGGAACAAATCATCTTAAGATTTGTGTGGAATCAGAAAAGACCCTGAATAGCCAGTGGAATATTGAAAAAGAAAACCAGAGCCGGGAGCATCACAATGCCGGATTTCAAGTTGTACTACAAAGCAGTGGTCATCAAGACAGTGTGGTACTGGCACAAAAACAGACACATAGATCAATGGAACAGAATAGAGAACCCAGAAATGAGCCCTCAACTCTATGGTCAACTAATATTCAACAAGCAGGAAAGACTATCCACTGGAAAAAGGACAGTCTTTTCAATAAATGGTGCTGGGAAAATTGGACAGCCACGTGCAGAAGAATGAAACTAGACCATTCTCTTACACCATACACAAAGATAAACCCAAAATGGATGAAAGATCTAAATGTGAGAGAAGAATCCATCAAAATCCTAGAGGAGAACACAGGCAACACCCTTTTTGAACTTGACCACAGCAACTTCTTGTGAGATATATCTGTGAAGGCAAGGGAAATGAAAGCAAAAGTGACCTATTGGGACTTCATCAGGATAAAAAGCTTCTGCACAGCAAAAGAAACAGTCAACAAAACTAAAGACAACCTACAGAATGGAAGAAGATATTTGCAAATGACGTATCAGATAAAGGGCTAGTATCCAAGATCTATAAAGAACTTACTAAACTCAACAGCAAACAAACAATCCAATCATGAAATAGGAAAAAGACATGAACAGAAATTTCACCAAAGAGGACATAGACATGGCCAATAAACACATGAGAAAATGCTCCGTACCACTTGCCATCAGGGAAATGCCAGTCAAAACCACAATGAGATCCCACCTCACACCAGTGAGAATGGTGAAAATTAACAAGACAGGAAACAACAAATGTTGGAGAGGATGTGGAGAAAGGGGAACCCTCTTGCACTGTTGGTGGGAATGTGAACTGGTGCAGCCACTCTGGAATTCCTCAAAGAGTTAAAAATAGAGCTACCCTACAACCCAGCAATTGCACTGCTGGGGATTTACCTCAAAGATACAGATGCAGTGAAACACCGAGACTCCTGCACCCCAATGTTTATAGCAGCAATGTCCACAGTAGCCAAACTGTGGAAGGAACCTCGGTGTCCATCGAAAGATGAATGGATAAAGGAGATGTGGTCTATGTATACAATGGAATATTACTCAGCCATTAGAAATGATGAATATCCACCATTTGCTTCAACGTGGATAGAACTGGAGGGTATTATGCTGAGTGAAGTAAGTTAATAGGAGAAGGATAAATATTATAAGGTTTCACTCATACGGGGAATATAAAAAATAGTGAAAGGGAATTAAGGGGAAAGGAGAGAAAATGAGTGGGAAATATCAGAGAGGGAGACAGAACGTGAGAGACTCCTAACTCTGGGAAATGAACAAGGGGTGGTGGAAAGGGAGGTGAGCAGGGGGTTGGGTGACTGGGTGATGGGCACTGAGGGGGGCACTTGATGGGATGAGCACTGGGTGTTATGCTATATGTTGGCAAATCGAACTCCAATAAAAAATATACAAAAAATAAAGAAATAAAAATTCTATCTTAAGAAAATAACAAAACTTAGGTGAGACAAATACAAATCATAACTGATTTTTTACTTGTCCAGCATCTCTTTCTCCTTATTCTTCAACCATGTCCATTTTTTCTTGAAGGATCATATCTCTCTGTGACAGCTGCTGTACCCTGGCAAGCTGGACTGGTCATGTGCTCCACCCCCTCTTGGCCCAGCAGTTAGCTCAAAGCAGTGAGCTCATGACCCAAAAGAGGACACTTTGATTCATTGCTCTGGTATTTATAATTGAAACTTAGAGTTCTGTTTACCTTCAGATTGGCTCCACTAAGGAGATACCTGTGGGAGCTTGATGCTGCCCACAGATATGGTTCCAGAGTCAGAGAGAAATGCAGTATGAGACAGGTGGCAACCAGAGATCCAGGACTACCTGCAGCCTCCTCAGCTGCACATCTTCAGATGCTGCATTATATTTGGTGAGAACATTTCAAGAGTTGTATTAGGGAAGGAGGCAGTATGGGAGAAGGGGTAACCAAGGAGTGGATGGTAGCACAATGTCTTCTTCCTAATAAACTCTTCTTTCTAAAATAGTCTGGAAGGGGACGCCTGGGTGGCTCAGTGGTTGGGCATCTGCTTTCCAGCTCAGGGCATGGTCCTGGAGTCCCGGGATGGGGTCCCACGTTGGGCTCCCTGCATGGAGCCTGCTTCTGCCTCTCTCCCTCTCTCTCTTTTTCTCTGTGCCTCTCATGAATAAATAAATAGAATATTTTTAAAAAATAATTAAAATAGTCTGGAAGAATATGATCCACAAGAGCAAAGAGTATTGAGTGAAGGTGGTTGACACTTGGTTCACAAAAGCTACATGTATATATTTATTGTATATTTATATATTGTGTATACACACACAGAGACACACAGAACATATGCTTGCTACTCTGTGTTCTAAAATGTATGTGACCAACATTCCTGGTATCAGCATCCTCTGAACCTACTGCCACCTACCTACCTTGGACAGTTCAATGTTCTTCCAAATGTGACAATCATGAATTTTTTCAGTAATGAACCTTATTCATTGGCTCCTTGAAATATGTGTAGCCTGAATGTAACCCAGCTGAGGTTGTGGATGTGGCTTACTTGTCTTTGTGTCTCAAGCAAATGTTGATGAATATGAAATACTATCGGAGAAGACACTTGATTGAGTGGACACCAGAAGGATCAACACTGGGAAGATATACAGGGGGAAAGACTGCAAAAAAAACTGATTAAAAGGAGCACCAAAAATGACACTCTACAGGATCATTTCCAGTCCCACTATATTGTTGTCATGGCCATGGAAGCTTGCTGGCCTTCATGTTTCAGGTCCTATCCCAGATTATTCTCAAGCTGACTGTCCTTTTCTTAAACAGGACATGGGCTTCTTAGTTCAGTGAACCAAAGAGAAATTTTCAAAGTTCTTCCTTATTTGAAACTCAAAGTATCTTCCAAGTGGCTGTGGTGGAAGGATGGAGGTAGAAAAGGCAGAAATGTGTCACCCATCTTGGGGAGGACTTGAGGTCATATTATTGCTGTAATTATGTTTAGAAGGTTGTTCTAGAATCAGAACTGCCTTTTCTTCAGAATGGGGCAACTAAGTAATGGACTTCATTTGTCCAAGAAATACATTCAATGATGCAATGGGGTCTTGAATTGTTTCTTAAAGACCATTTTTTCCCTTACCTGGATTAAGACCTCATTAGCATAAGAACCTGGTGTTCTGGTCTAGCTTTTCTGTAGACTCAGAACACATTCCTTAATATCACTGCAGAATTATTACAAGGTCTTATGCTCTTTGACTTCTCCATAACTAGATTATCCTTCTTTTTCTCGAAATTGTACATTTTTTCCAAAGTCAAGCTCAATTGTGTAATGACCTAGAAAAAGCGTTGTCAGTTCTGTGTAGTGTACGATGTCTTTTTTCTTTCTTAAATTCTCATAGATGGCATACTTGTTGGTACTAGGCAGTGAAACATCTGATGCTATGTTGTTCTGCTCCCTTCCTTGGTTTGCATTAAGTGTCTGTAATTTTTCTTCTTTATAAAATTGTGAAGAAATCGAAGAGAAGGACCCTCGGTTTGTGTTTGGTGAGTGCATAGGCAACTCAGGATAGTGGGGAGACCACCAGCTTAATGATAGGCCAATCTGGGTTTTAATCCTGGTGGGCTCATTAGAAGTTGTATGGTCTTGGTCACTGTATTAGCCTTCTCTGAACATTGATTTACTATCCTAGAAAAATCATTAAATCAATCCATTAATCAGTGTCTGAAATCTCTGCATCAGTGGGGATAGAACAGATACTCAGTGAACTTTGACCTGTTTGACAGTTTGAGGTTTAGATTCTATTAGACAGGGCCTTTTGTTTGGTTTATTTCAAACATTGCACACAGTTGCATATGGCTTTCTGCTTCTATAGACTTTGGGTATAAAGAATGTTGGGACTCAGGACAGTGCCTACTACAGCTCTTTGAGTTCCACAGCAACCCACAGGTGGGTAGGATGGAAGACAAATCCAAGGTTTGGTAAGTTTGGGGGGGTCACAAAGCTAGAAAGAAGTCACTCTTGGATTGCCTGGCATCTAAATCCCCTTGGCTTCAAGATGGCAGAGGAGGAATAAGGAGGTAAGTGTTTAATGGGTACAGAGTTTCACTATTGTCAGATGAAAAGTTAGTTGTGGGGATGGAAGGTGGTGACGGTTGCACAATATCATGAATCTTGCTGAGCTGTATACATAAAAATGTATAAGATGGAAATTTTTATGTTACATGTATTTTGCCACAATTGAAACAGTTAAGTGTGCATATAGAATGTCTGGAACAGGGATCCCTGGGTGGCTCAGCGGTTTAGCACCTACCTTTGGCCCAGGGCGTGATCCTGGAGTCCCGGGATGGAGTCCCACATCGGGCTCCCGGCATGGAGCCTGCCTCTCCCTCCTCCTGTGTCTCTGCCTCTCTCTCTCTCTATGTCTATCATAAATAAATAAATCTTTAAAAAAAAAAAAAAGAATGTCTGGAACACTCATAGCCTGTGCTCTATCTATGCTAGCTATTTGCTACCTCTCTTTCCTCATTGGGATACTCATTCCTCTGAACATACTGTAGAGCCGAGATTCTGTGAGACTCAACTTTAGTGAAGGTATATTCAGTTTTATAAAAATAGTAGATTAAAATTCTTTACCTAAAAAGGTCTCTTTCTTCATTTCTAAAACTTTCAGAGAACACTGAAAAAGCTAGAATGGTGCAAGAGGGTTGTCCTGGGGTATTGGCCTAGTTCCTAGAAATTTGGTCATTAAACCCTCTGAATGGCAAATCTTTAACAAGGAGCAGAGTAGGCTCTGCGTTTAAATTTGGAGAGGAAAAAAAAATAAATAAATAAAAATAAAAAAAAATAAATTTGGAGAGGGACAAAAATCTTATAAAAGTTGAAGAAACTCAACACAAGCAGAAGACTTTCTTCAGTTTCTCTTGATACAGGACCTATGATTCTTACTCCTACCAACTGATATGTAAAATACTTTATATTACATTAAGAGTGTCCATATATTACTTGACTAGTAACATCCCCCAATAAGCAAGAGTGATTTTCCATCCTTTAAAGATGAGTAAACTGAGTTCAATAAGTTTTCATTGGTTTTCCCTGGCTCAAAAGCTAAACGACAGAACCACCCTTGTGTATAGTTTAATTTCAAATCCCTTCACATTTCCTGGGATTTAGAGACATTGCACAGATGTTGCAACTTGTAAAGCATGACCTCTGCCCTAGCAAATACAAAGATAAGCATTATTGTCTCTGCCAATGACATAGTTTTACTGTTACAAATTTTAAGTAACCTCAACAACAACAACTGAAGTTATGATCTTTAAGGACAAACACAGTTCAGTACAAAATACGCCAAATTTCAAACTAATGACACTTGGCAGATCTATACCATGGTTTAAGAGAAGTTAACAAAATTAATATGGTATTATTTTGAAAGATATTTACTGTCTCTATTATCTCCAAAGGCATGCATTATAAAAGATGGTGCTGTGGGCTGAATTGTTTCTCCCTTTCCCTATTCCCATCCCAGCCCCACACTCATACCCTTCCATCCCCACAACACAACCCCCACGCCCAAATTCCCATGTGGAAGCTCTAATCCCAGATGCAACTGTGTTTAGAGATGGTCCTTTTAGGAAATAATTAAGGTTAAATGATATCATAAGGGTAGAGTGCTGATCAGATAGGACTGGTGGCCTTATTAGAAGAGATATCTCTCTTCCTCTCTCCCAAGCAGATGCCAAGAAAAGGCCATGTGGAGCAAACAGAAGATGGCGGCTCTGCACTAACCAGGAGGAGGACCCTCACCAGAGCCCAACCACCTTGGTACCCTAAGTTCAGATTTCAGTCTCCAGAACCCGAGAAGGGATTCCACTCAAAATTACTGAGTCAGGTCAAAGAGCTTTCACACAAAGCTTCAGAAAAAAAATTAATAAACAGAAAAAAATAAAATTAAACTTGAGGCATTTGTAAGATGAAAAGCATCAAGATAATCTAATAGGGTCTGCCTAAGAAGGAAAAAATCAACACGGGGGAAAATATTTAAAGAAATACCAATTGAAATTTTCCAGAATTAAAGAAACATTAAGCTTTAAAATTGAAGTGCAGAAAGCACTAAACAGGAGAGATACAAAAAAAAAAAAAAAAAAAAACGAACTCAGATTTAAGTACATTGTCATGACATTTCAGGACATTGAATACAGAAAGAAAAATTTAAAGCACCATAAGAGGAAAAGCAGATCAGTCACAGAAGTATAAAGATGGTATTGTTATGGAATATTGGACATGAACTAAGAATGGGGTGATATTTTCATTGGGTTGAACAAAAAGAACTCTGAAGCTAGAATTGTATACCAGCTGAAGTACCATTTAAATGAGACACTGACATAAAGATATTCGCAGACCCCCAAGCCCTTTCAAAGTCTATCAGACGAACACTCTCTTGACACATTCTTGGAGAAAGTATCGGAGCAGAAGAGAAAAATAATGCTGGAGGAAGCAAAAGATAGCAGAAGGAGTAAGAACAAGTCAGTGACCCCATGGACTTCATTTTTTGTTCAAATGAGCACAAAAAACCCTCATCCCAGCAACCTTATTCATCCCGCTGCAGAACTATACTCAGGATGCCAACAAAGGAGCAGGAGAGACCCACAGAACCTGGACTGGATCAAGACACATCTTTTGTAGGACAGAATATAGAAATGATCGTCTTAATTGACAGCAAAACATAAATATATGTATGGGTCCTATTGAATTAGCATGAATTTGTTAATAAAAGAAAGAGAATGGAATCCTAGAATCTTTGGAAAAAAATCACCTGAAATGCCAAAATTGACACAGACAAGGATCAATAAAACAAATTGGATAGAATAATAACTGCTAATGATGGAGGGCACATGGATGGCTTCGTGGGTTGAGTGGCTGACTCTTTGATTTTAGCTCAGGTCATGATCTTGGGGTCCTGGGATCCAGGCCCCTGTGCAGCTTTTGGCTCTGCAGGGAGTCTGCTTGAGGGATCTCTCTTCCTCTCTCTCTTTCTCTCTCTCTCTCTGCACCTCCCCCACCTCTCTAAAGTGAATAAGTAAATCTTTAAAAAAAAATCGTTAATGATGTTGAAATAACAATTGAACCCTTTACACCCAAAAAGCCCTGGGTCCAGAGAGTTTTAGGGATAAATTCTATCAAATTTATAAGAAGCAGATAAAGTTATCCTTGTTTTATGCATGCTAATATTTTGTATGTGTATTTATATATAACATGTAAATTGTATTTCATTCTTTGGACTTACATACCCATTTCTCTTTCCTAGTTATATATTTTTTTTCATTTTCTTGTCAACTTTTATTTTATTTATTTTTTGTATATATTTTTATTGGAATTAGATTTGCCAACATATAGCACAACACCTAGTGCTCATCCCATCAAGTGCCCCCCTCAGTGCCCATCACCCAGTCACCCAAACCCCCCACCTCCCCTTCCACCACCCCCTGTTCATTTCCCAGAGTTAGGAGTCTCTCATGTTCTGTCTCTCTCACTGATATTTCCCACTCATTTTCTCTCCTTTCCCCTTTATTCCCTTTCACTATTTTTTATATTCCCCAAACAAATGAGACCATATAATGTTAGTCCTTCTCCAATTGACTTACTTCACTCAGCATAATACTTTCCAGTTCCATCCACATTGAAGCAAATGGTGGGTATTTGTCATTTCTAATGGCTGAGTAATATTCCACCATATACATAGACCACATCTTTTTTATCCACTCATCCCTCGATGGACACCGAGGCTCCTTCCACAGTTTGGCTATTGTGGACATTGCTGCTATAAACATTGGGGTGCAGGAGTCTCAGTTTTTCACTGCATCTGTATCTTTGGGGTAAATACCCAGCAGTGCAATTGCTGGATCATAGGGTAGCTCTATTTTTAACTCTTTGAGGAACCTCCACACAGTTTTCCAGAGTGGCTGCACCAGTTCACATTCCCGCCAACAGTGCAAGAGGGTTCCCCTTTCTCCACATTCTCTCCAACATTTGTTGTTTCCTGTCTTGTTAATTTTCCCCATTCTCACTGGAGTGAGGTGGTATCTCATTGTGGTTTTGATTTGTATTTCCCTGATGGCAAGTGATGCGGAACATTTTCTCATGTGCTTGTTGGCCATGTGTATGTCTTCCTTGGTGAAATTTCTGTTCATGTCTTTTGCCTATTTCATGATTGGATTGTTTGTTTCTTTCCTGCTGAGTTTAATAAGTTCTTTATAGATCTTGGATACTAGCCCTTTATCTGTTATGTCATTTGCTAATATCTTCTCCCATTCTATAGGTTGTCTTTAGTTTTGTTGACTGTTTCTTTTGCTGTGCAGAAGCTTTTTATCCTGATGAAGTCCCAATAGGTCACTTTTGCTTTTGTTTCCCTTGCCTTCATAGATGTATCTTGCAAGAAGTTGCTGTGGCCAAGTTCAAAAAGGTGTTCTTCTCTAGGATTTGGATGGAATCTTGTCTCACATTTAGATCTTTCATCTATTTTGAGTTTATCTTTGTGCATGGTGTAAGAGAATAGTCTAGTTTCATTCTTCTGCACATGGCTGTCCAATTTTCCCAGCACCATTTATTGAAAAGACTGTCTTTTTTCCAGTGGATAGTCCTTCTTGCTTTGTTGAATATTAGTTGACCATAGAGGTGAGGGCCTATTTCTTGGTTCTCTTATAAATCATAATATAGAATTATATATACTATTATGTAAAATATATAACACACATATTATATAAAATTATCTATAATATATACATAATGAGTATTATATAACATGTTTATTATTATATATTACATTATAATATAATATATTATTATATATTATGTAATATATGATGATATATATGATGTATATAATATGTGCTATATATGAAATATATATGATAATACACATATAAAGTTTTCTGTAATATAAGTTATATGTTATGTAATATATATGTATTATTATATTATAATATAAATATTATATATAATAATTGTATATAAATACAAAATTTATATATAATATTATATAATGTATATAGCATGAAAATTTTATAATATAATTACAGATGTATGGAATTATATGAAAAATATAGCTACTAATAATCTATAACATTATTGCATATATTATTATATAGACAGAATTCTAGATTATGGTTTGCCACTCGGAAAAGAGAAATGAGCATTTAAGTCCAGAGAATCAAATAGAAAGAAGAAAGAGCAGAAAGGTCAGGAGCTGGAAGCCTGGAGAAGAGGAGGATAAATACTCTGAAGAATGGACCAGAGCGTGTGGTTTGGTGGAAAGGGGGCTATTCATATGATATATGCATGGAGAAGAGAGGCAGAGCTAAAATAAAAACAAAGCCTTTATTTGGGGTCTTAGAATTGTAGTTTGGGGAACCCCGAATTAGTCAATAACCCCAATAGTGCCATTCCTGCCAGGAACAAGGTCAAGGGTTTCGATAGACAAAAGGGAATGCTTATAAGTGTCATTTATGAAGAATTTGATTGGCAATGGCTGCAGAAAACTAATCTTGACTGAACATAACTGGTTGTCAAGGCTATCACTAAGCAAAGTCTCCAACTGGGGGTAGCAACTTGCAGTTTGGGCAGAGTCCTTGGAATATGGTTCTTCCTGTGAGAATGTACATAAGGCCCATCTCCTTCCTGGCCTCTCAGTTCCATTGTAAAACCCCTTGACATAAGTGACCCCATTTCATTTCACTTTTCATGGATATAAAGTGCCTGGCTCAAAGATGGAGTGGAAAGTTTGGAAGATCCAGCTGATCTTGCTCTGAATGTTTAATGAATACGATATCCTTATCTTGTGTACGTGTGTGTGTACACGTACACGTGTGCGCGCCTCTGGGTTTGGACTGTTCTTGTCATTGGAAGCCTTGATTATGATATTGAGAACATCCACCATGGCAGCCCTTGCCTTGATTCTGTGTTCCTTAGTGGTATGAGTCGTCAGTGGACGACTGGTGGGTGGGGTGTTGGGATCACTTGGGTCTCTCAAGAATGTGGCCCTCAGACTGTGGGAGTCTTTTAAAAGGTGATGCATTGGGGTCTTTGGAAACATCAACTTGTTGCCTCACTTCTGTGGTGGTGAGCAGTAGCGCAGGGCCAGTATGAACCACTCAACAACGGTTGGTCCCTCTTTTCCCTTTTGTAGGACAGGGTGGTGAAAAGCATCAGGTTTTAAGTTTCAGTTTCTCAATCTCTATTACCTCCCACTAGTTCCCCTTGCAAAGTGTTTCTGTAAAGATCTACAGGGAATGTCCTCAGCGGTGGGACTCCTTAGCAGCTGCATCCCTCTCCAGAATGTCTCAATTGACATCACCAGGACTGGGCTTGACCTCCACTAGCACAATGGTAGCAGGATCATGGGGCCTGGCCTCTGGTGCTTCGGCGTATTGGCACACTACACAGCTGAGCCATGCCCAGGCCCCTTCTATGGGGGTTCCACATTCAGTGAAGAGCTGGAGTTTTAGATTCCCCTGGTTGTTTATATCAGGTCATTATATCTTAAGCCACCATATGCCAGGGCTGATACCTACATATTTCATAGGGTCAGTGCACATGGTGTGATAGCAGGGAGGTCTGCAGCCAGAGGGGGAGTGCAGGCCTAGGCTACACTTGCCTTCATGAGAAACCATAACTGCCTGACCAAGGGCGCCCCTATCATACAGGTTAGGACTTGGAGGCCTGGTACTACCACAAATATAGTGGTCAAGAAAGAGGATGCTCCCTCTCCTCCTTCAAAGGACACTTCCCAGCCCCTTTATCCAGTAGACCACATTGGAACAGGAGTTGCCACGCGCCTGTCCCAGCCATTAACTAGTGCAAGGGGACCTTAGGGAACCCTAAGGAATTTCCCCTTAAGGGAAAATCTTAGCCGAGTCACCTGACATCAACAGCGAGGTCAGTGCTTAGAGTCTGGAAATACATCTGAAAGCAAACTAACACCTGTGGTGGGGATTCATGCTCCATGGGCGCTAACAGGCTGAAGCCACAGCTGTGTGACCTCAAACCAGTGCCTACGGGCAGCAATCTGGGGCTCATAAAGCCTCTGCTTTTTCATCCAGAGTTTGCACTTTGGGCTGGGAACCTGAGCCTGTGTTCTGCATAGGCAGGTGGGAGGGTGCTGTGCAGACAGTGCCAGCAAGCTGTGGCCCCTTCCAGATAGAACCACCCCCATGGGAGAGTCAGCCATTTGCAGCCAAAAAACACTATCCATGGTCAGTCGCCAACACAACTCTATCATCTTCTTCAGGACACCAATAGTTATGTTTTTTTTTTTTCTAGTAGACATTTTATTGACTGTAAATTCACATGTAACTTTTGACATTTTCACTCTGTGCCAATAAGGAACACAGGACCCCTCCCTGTGGCTGCGTGACAGACTGTACCGCACACAGTTCTGCAGGGAGCAACGCAGAGCTGTCCGCACCACACACTGTTAATAACTGTTAAGTGGAGCACAGGGTGCCAGATGGTGAGTTGTTGTTCAACAACAGATCATAAGAAAAACTGAATGGAGAAATTTGTCACTCACGAGTCCTGGAGGATGTATACGATGTGCCCTCACAGGCCCCAAGGGGAGATCAAGGCAGGAGACACGGAGAACAGGGCTTGGGGCCCATGCCTTTATTCAAGTCTATGGGTGGGGTACTTTAGTGATCCTCGGCTCAGGCCAGATTGATGGATTCAAACCCAAAGGGTAGAGTAGTGTTAAGCCCCAAGAGGTTTCATCTAAGGGACGTATGATGGGAAAGTCCTGGGAGGCAGAGGAGACCGTTGAACACAGGATCTATTGAGAATTCATATTAGGAACTCACATTTGCTCATGACTCTGTGGGCCATTACCCAGGGCATTGGCTTCCAGGAAGGGGCCAGTGTGGCTGCTTGGCCAAACAAAATCAGTGATGAGGCAACAGTGCCATGGAGTAGCTTGGCCAGACTCACAACAGGAAGCCAGGTAAGAAGGACAGAGAAGAGGAGAAAGCTAAGCAAGGAGTGGTCTGGGCTAGAGAACAGTTTCAACCTCTTCCATCAGGAGCTCTGGAGAATGAATTGCACCAGACTTCATGCATTTGAGGTGAGTATGCCAGTCTTTTGCACCCCATGCCCATTGATTGCCAGCAGCCCTAGGGGGTGGTGAGGTGGCTTCCATGGGGCCTATGGCAATTCTTGGGAGGAAAAAGTGGCTGTGATCCAGTAGCAAACACAACTCACAGCAACTGGGGGAGATGAGTGCACCATTTCAGAGGAGACCGAGGTGGGCCCCACAGCAGTCACCACACATGGTTTGTAAGAGCAGTGCCAGGATTCCAGCCCCGGCAGGCGGATCCCAGAGCCCTTGCTGTTTGGACAGGCCACCCAATACTTTGTGTGACTGCAGAGGCTGGAACATGTTGATCTCTTAATTTTTAAAAATTATCACTAAGTTCATTTTCAGTTCAAAACTAGATGATGATTTTGGATCTTGGGCCAAAACACACTCCCTTGCTTAAGCTTGAGAGTCACTGTTCTCTTCAGCTCCCACGGTTAGGTTCTGTTTTCCAGAACAAGCAGATTCTGGCCACTCAGGAACTGCCTTTCCTGCTGCTCTGCTGTGGAAAACATTTCGGACCCTTGTACCTTCTTGCAAATATTCAAAACGATTGAACTTCAAAAGCAGTTGTCCCATCACCTGAAAGTATTCTTTCCAATGGAACAAACAATAATTATTGCTAGCATTTTGGGATGATTTCAGTCAATCAGCAATAAGCATCATGAGTAAGGGTCAATTATGTGGTGATGTTCATGCAGGGAAAATATGAAGTGGACTCACAGGGATCGAGAATGAAGGGCAGATGGAGAGAAAATTGGGAGCAAGTAGCTCTTTCAGATAGAAAAGTTCAAGTAGATCTGATCAGGTGTGATTTGGGCCAAGACTTGAAGAAAGTGAGGGAGTCAAGCACATGGAAGAGTCTTCCAAGCAGAAGAAATAAGAGCAAGGGTGCTGGGGTGGGAGGCTACCTGACAGGCATGAGGAACAGAAGAAAGCTGGTGGGAAAAAAAAAAAAAAAAAGAAAAAAGAAAGCTGGTGGGGCTGAAATGAGGGAGCAGTGGAGGCAGAGGTAGAAGGTGAGGTCAGGACAGTTACTGGAGGAGGCAGGTCTATGCACGTGCTCCAACTTGCATGTGGATTTTGGAAGGGACACCTTCGCTGTGGACATAACAGCAAGTCTCAGGATGGACAACTGAATTCTTCTGAGATCTGAGGCAAATTAGTTTGTAATCATTAGACAATGACCAGAGACTCAGAAAATTGCCTGATATTCATGGGAAAGAACGTATACCCCACCCAATTCTGTCTTTACAATAAACTCGTGGTGAAATATGGACGTGAACTGACCTTGTGGTCACACTCTAAGCTTCTCACCTTGAGCCAGACAAGAGCCCCTAAGCGCTTCCTGCCTGGGTGCAAGGTTCCAGGCAACTTATAAAATCTATAAAGCATTCCTATAGCCCAGAGAATTCCTCCAAGCTCTGCCTTTCACTCTCACCCTTTGAACTCTTTTATCTCATACCTGCATGTCCCTTCTCATCCTTGTCTTTGGGGATCAATAACCAGGTTGGACTATCTTCCTGGCTTTCCTTTTTGTTCTCTTTGTAAGATAACTTGCTATCTCAGCAACACACACCATAGGCCGTGAGCAGATATCTCTTCGTTCCCTGGCAACAAACCACATTCATTTGGGAAAATCGTGTTAATTTTTAGCTGGGATTCATGAAAATAAAGATGCCATTTTCCCCTCATCAAGCCCACAGACCCCTGAACTGTATCCCTGTAACCATGCATTCTGTGGACCTCCAATTAAGCATCTCAGTACCACATGGAAGGAGCCTTAATCCCTGAGTATTAAGTCAGTGTGATTTGTATCTCTTTATAATAGTTAGCCTGCCCTCATTAATATACCCCCTCCATTGTAAACACTTTGAACTCTCTCCTCCAGCTTATTGACC
The DNA here is from genome assembly GCF_048164855.1 of Canis lupus baileyi. Classification (NCBI taxonomy): domain Eukaryota; kingdom Metazoa; phylum Chordata; class Mammalia; order Carnivora; family Canidae; genus Canis; species Canis lupus. The sequence goes on from NC_132853.1 coordinate 45,271,775, forward strand.
TCAAATTTCTGCCTAACTTTTAGTGTACTGGCTGGTGGTGGGAGAAGATGGAGAAGACATGGAATTTCAAGACCAACAGGTAGAAGTATATCTATTTATCTCCCTTTGCAGATCACTGAAGCTCCAGTGTACCTCCAACCCAGACAGAGCTACAGCTACCAATGGTATCTAAAATCAGGAAGTCTTGCATAAAGAGCCTCCCACCTCAAATATAATTGGGCAAGCCCCTGCCCCCAATGTAGCAGTGCTTCGGAGCTCCTGGATCCATCTTTTTTCCAAGCTTGATCTATTCCTGAATAATGAAAAGTATGCCAGTATTTGTGGATTAAACTAGTGCTTAAATATTAGGGTTTGAAATCCACATGTAATTAATGCATAATTCATCAAAATCAATGTATAGACCTCTGAACTATTTCCCACAATTGTAATAGCAATTGAACTTTCTAATGCTCAAGTGAAGCTTAATAGTATTAAAAAGTCATTAAAGGGGCACCTGGGTGGCTCAGTCAGTTGAGCATCTGCCTTCAGCTCAGGTCATGATCCAAGGATACTGGGACAGAGTCCCACATCAGGCTCAGAGCCTGCTTCTCTCTCCTTCTGCCTGCCACTCTGCCTACTTGTGTGCTTTCTCTGTTAAATAAATAAATACATACATACATAAGTAAAGTCTTTACAAAATAAAAAATGAATAAATAAATAAAAAGTCGTGAAAAATATCTAGGACTCGGAGTGCCTGGGTGGCTCGGTCGGTTAAGCATCTGCCTTTGGGTCAGGTTATGATCCTGGAGTCCCAGGATGGAGCCCCACATGTGTGTGTGGGGGTCCCCTGCTCAGCAGGGAGTCTGCTTCTCCCTCTGCCCCTCACCCTTCTCTTGCTCTGTTGTGCAGGGTGCTCCCTCAAATAAATAAATTTTTTAAATCTAAAAAAAAAAAAATCTAGGACTTATTACAAAGGTCAATGTCTATCAGTTGAGATGAGAATACCATTAAATACAAAATACATCCAAAACCAATAGAATCAGGGGATCCCTGGGTGGCTCAGTGGTTTAGTGCCCAAACTTCAGCCCAGGGCATGATCCTGGAGTCCCCTGATGGAGTCCCACATCAGGCTTCCTGCTTGAAGCCTGCTTCTGCCTCTGCCTGTGTCTCTGCTTCTCTCTCTCTCTTTCTCTCTCTCTGTGTCACTCATGAATAAATAAATAAAATCTTTAAAAAAGAAAACAAAATAAAACCAATGGAATCAAAATGCAAGTATAAACAGGTTTCTTGATTTGTTTTCTAATCAAGAAGCCTGATCAAGTTCTGTAAGTTAGAACATATTTTTAATAAAATCCCATTTTAGTTTAGCAACTCAAACCATCAGAGGTTTCTCTTTGGATTTCACTTATATTTGTCCTTTCATTAATGCTGTTCCTTGCTTTGGACTTGGATCATCTCATCCCAGTGTCTACACTGGAACTTGAAACCCATCCTAGTTTTACTCGGCTGTGTAGGATGCGTGTGGGTTGAGACTGTGTCTTGGTGTTCAGATGCTGGAAATGCACATCATCAGAAATTTTACTAGTGCTAGTTGGCAGGTGCTGCAGGTCACACCCATCTAGAAGGCTTAAGAAAAAGATACGAACATTGGCTGGGACTCATGAAGAATGACACCAAAACTTTCCCCTTTGTTGTAATGGTTTGTGGGAGAAAAGATAGAATAAAGCAAGGCTATGCAAGATGTTGTGATAATTAAACTGGCATTTCCTCATTGACTGGGGACACACACCCACATGCAGAATAGTGTTTGGATGAAGATACATGGAACTAAGATACAGAGGCAGAAACTCATAAGGCAAACTCAAGAGCTCTTGTTGTCTGGTATGGCAGGAATAGTTTGCCTCTAGGGCAGAGGGGTGTTCCAACATCACATCAAATAACCAGTAGATCATTGTTCAATATAGAATAGAAAGACAAATCCATCCATATCATCCACGCCTGTTTGTGAGCACATGTTGTACAGAGAATCAATGATACTGGAAATATTTCCCACAATTAAGAACTGTGTAGAACAAAGGTCAACTCTAGGAATTAAGGAAACACAACCAGCTCTAAGAAAAGTTGCAAAGTCGGCGATATTATATCTTGGCAACTGTATCCCTCTGAGTATTTCCCCTATACGTCTCCCCATAAGGTGCTTGGAGCTTGATGCCCCCATATAGTACTTTCTTGCTAATAAAAATCACCCTTTTCCCTAGAGTTACCTCTTTTTCTTCTCTTCTTCTGTCCAACAAATTGAATCCCACCTCTACTTAGTGTAACATCACTGCTTTTAGGGAATATATCATTAAAAAAAAAAAAAGGAAAAGCTATTACCATGCTTTACAACTTTGAACATAGCAGGATTTTAATTGAAGTCTTACACTGGGCCTTCTTGATTCATGATGGGAAGAAATAATTAACCTTAATGCCAGGTATTAGGTAGTCAACTCACTACATCTACACTTAACATTAGTGCAAAAAGTCTCATGGTTTAGAGCCTCATCTTACTTCCTGACTCTTTAGCCAGCAGCTATTATTACCTAGCAAAGAAAGAATGAAAGAAAAAAAGGAAAAAGAGAAAAGCTTCAGACACCATCCTGTTATTTATATCAACAAAAAGGTTTTGTTTGCAACTTTCTTGAGAACATAGTAAAATGTCTCCAACTTACCCAGAAAAATACATGAGATTCCTTTGCCAATTTTTCAAAACTGAAAACAGTTTAACAACAACAAAAAATCCCTTAAATCATCATTAAGATGTTTAAATGTTACATTTGATGTTTACTGCCTTACATTTCTGAAATCGATGTAAAGAACACCTTTCTGTATTTTTCCTCTTTGTTTATCAAGCTACATTTTCAAAGGGTGCCATCTTTTGGTCTGACTTTGAAATATCCATGGACTCCCCATTCCAGAATGCTTCTAGAAGCTTACTGTTCAGTGGCCCTGCATGAATAGAGAAATGTTTGCTTTCTATTTCCAGCCACCTGGGTGGCATCAGATGTCTCCATCTTCCGAGAATCTGACTCAAACTTCTTGGCAGGCACTGGCTGGAAATGCATTCTAACAGATGAGGATTGCAAAAATATAATGCCTGCAGATTTAGAGGCAGCTTTTAAGTGTCAACATATGTTTTACAAATGCACTTAGTCTCTGCACTGGGGACAGGTTGCTGCTCTATTGTGCTCTTTCCTGCCAAAGGAACCAGAAGTCCACAAGCCATGTGCTTTCCAGCCTCTTATACACATTCAAAATGGTATCGACCCTGAAATCTGAAGCTAATACCAACATAAAATACTGTAATCCCACTTATTTATTTGAGTCACTAAATAATTGATCATGTCAACTTTTAAAGTCCTATCTTACTCTTCCAAGTGCAAATGTACACCTGAAATCCTAATTAGCATGTGCTGGTTGCAATCATGACAAAATAGTTTTGTCAAAGTAACCTTCCTGATGATAGCAATTATAAAAAGATATTCAAAGGCAGCAAAGAAAAACTAAAGCATACAAAAACTGGATAGGATGTTACTCTTGAAAGAAAGAACACATATTAGACAAGCTCCATATTTATCCAACTTTTCCCCTCAGGGAAATACTTTCCCATTCTGGGAATAGAGCCTAAGCAGAAAGTAACAGTCATACTGAATTTGGGAGACAGTATTTAGAATTCATGGCTTTGATAAGTGACTGAAAATGAATCCTGGAGAGGAAGTAAGCACAAAGGGTGAGCCGCAAATTCTACAGAGAAATAGTCCTGACGGATGCCTGGGTGGTTCAGCGGTTGAGCGTCTGCCTTCGGCTCAGGTCATGATCCTGGGGTCCTGGGATCGAGTCCCACATCTGGCTTCCTGCATGGATCCTGCTTCTCCCTCTGCCTATGTCTCTGTCTCTCTGTGTCTGTCATGAGTAAATAAATAACAAATTTAAAAAAGAAAAAAAAAGAAAGAAATAATCCTGAAATAGTTAGTGGATACCTCAACAGCTGTGTGTAGACTGATCCTCCAAGAAATCCCAGCGGGAAGCAGCAGAGGCAGACCGAACTGCTGATGGATTTTAGCAGCTATGCTATCCTTGCAAAGTCCAACAAGTAGGAAGGGTTTATAAACACCTCTATTAGTGCATTAGTGGGCTCACAAGTCATCAGAAAATATCCATACTAAAGCACAAAAAGAGAAGAAGAAAGATAAGAAGAAAGAGACCACAAGAAATATGTGCGATGGAGTCATCTGGTTTACCATGCATATACCTGGAATTCCCAGAAGCCAAGGAGAGGCTGAATGAGACTAAAATAGTATCTGGACAAAGACAGAGAATTCTCCCAAACCTACTCAAGCATTAAGCTCCAGATTCAAGACCCTCAGTGAAGCCAGAGTATACATACACAAATACCATTAAAACATCTAAGTCATGGTTTTGAATTAGTTTGGTTTTCTTTTTTACTATAAATGCACCTGTTATGAACTTGCTCTTACAAGCATATTTCTGCACAAGTAGAAGCATTTTGCTTGTGGGGACAAGCAAGAATGGTTGGGGACAAGATAGAACGGTTGGTAAACGGTGCTGGAGAAATTGTCTAGAACCAGAGTTTCATTTCAAAAATTGTTGAGAAAATTTAAAAAAAATTTTTTCAAAAATCACAAGGAACGTTTTTATTTACTCTTACCCAGTATCCCCTAATGTTCATTTACATAGTCATAATGAAATTATCCCAAAGTCAAGAAGTCAATGTTGGCATAATACTAACTAAAGTGCAGATTTTATTTGGGTTTTGTATTTTTTTTCTTCCCATTAATGTCTTTTATCTTTCCAGGATCCAGTCTAGGGTCCCGTGATACATTTCGCTGTCATATCTCTATCTTCAATTTTTCAGAATAAAAGCCCCAGATGCATTACAAAGCTACACACACACACACACACACAGCTCCACAAACAAGACGTCTATTAGAGGAAAATATAAAGTTTTGATCATGTTCCAAAGAGCTCCACTGTTCCTTCTACCTAAGACACAGGCTGACTATGGCTTCAGCAAAAAGTATAGAAGAGGCTTCACAATCATTAATATTTAACCCATCCTGATCTCATCCAATAGTCCTTTGGATGTGTCATGTGCTTCTTTTTCTTTTTCTTATTTTTCTTTTCTTTCTTTTTCTTCTTCTTCCTTTTTTTTTTTTTTTTTTTTGGAAACCATGCAAAGGAGATTAAATGTAACTCAATGCTACCTAAATGCATTAAGTGCACCATTAATTACCAGAACAATTGATGAAAAGACAACCAATCATACTCTAGGAGTCAGAACTCACCTACTATAACCACTGTGCTGAGCTCTCAATTTCTTCATTTTAATTTTGTTCTTTTCTTCTTATGCGGTGAGGATCAGAACACCCTAAACCTCTCAAAGACCCAAGACAAAATCATCATCTAGTGAATATTTGTTCAACTGCTGAATTAAACACTAAGTAAAATACTTCAGCAGAGCAACTGAGATGCAAATGTATAAAATACTTAATTTGCTCTAGGAAATTAATTTCTCTCCCTTCCTCAGCTCCCACTTTACTAACCACTATATGTAGTGTTGGGGAGGAAGACTTTCCTCTGCCCTGTGGTCCTTCTGGCTGGACTTAAAATCAAACTGACATGAAGCAGACTAGCAGGAGAAAACCAAATGTAACAGGCGTATGTGCAGGGAATCTACACAGACTGGAAATTCCAAAGAAAATGAGGCAACATAAATCTTATAGGAGCTAAGGAGAGGGGTAGGGTCAGGGAAACAAAAGAAAGGTAGGCCATTAACAGTAGGGAGAAAGGAGATGTTTGTAAAAACAGGATTGCCCTATTATGCCTGTAAGTTTCTTAGGTAAAGGGGAGTCTCTGTTAATATCTCTCTTCTTGGGACAGGCTCTTCTTTCTGATGCAAATTTTAACAGTTGAAAGGGAGGCAAAGAGCTGTTCCTGCTTCTGTTTGGGTTTTGATTACTTTTAACTTGAAATAATCTTTATGCCAACATGGTCCATGTTGGGGTGAGCCTGCCCTTGGCCCCTACAGGAATTTGTCAGAATAGAGGTGACAAAAAGTCTGAAATCACACAGCAAAGAAATCATATTACGTTTTACATTGGCAGAAGTCGGGTCCCCAGGCTCAAATCCCCATTTCAGCTCTTCCCAGTTGCATATGTGGTGACAATAATAGTACCTACTTACAGTGTTTTGTTAACATAGATTAACATATACATTTTTGGAACGATGCTTGACACATGGTTTGTTCTCAATAAATACTACATTGTGATGATCACAATAAGAGCAAAAAATAAAATAAGACGAGGCAAGAAAAAGCAGTATACTAGGTACTCCTGGGGACTCTGTTGGTCATGCATTTTTCCTGTAAAGGGGCATATCATTAAGATTTTAGGCTTTGCAGACTACATATGGTCTCAGTTGCATATTCTTTTTTTTTTTTCTACAGTCCTTTAAAAATATAAAAATCACTCTTAGCTCATGGGCCATACAAAAATAGGCCAGATCTGGCATGGGCCAAGACAGCATCTTCATCACGGAAGTTGCCAAAAGGAAGTTGATCACTGTAATAACCACATTGGTTAAGATCAGTTTGTGATATATGTGGCAAATGTATGCACCCTATATACCCAGTCTTGTCTCATTCACAAGTACATTATGATGAACTAGGGTCGCTAAAGGGGAGGTAGGTGGGGGGATGGGATAACTGGGTGATGGGCATTAAGAAGGGCATGTGATGGATTGAGCACTGGGCGTTAGATATAACCAGTGAATCACTAAATTCTACCCCCGAAACTCATAATACAGTAGATGTTAACTAAATCGAATTTAACTAAAAAGTTAAAAAAAAAAAAACAAGGCCCATCTAAAAAAATAAAAATAAAAAGATGAACTACATGATATTGTCAATTCAGTAGATGAAAAAGTCGAATATTGGCAATCGCGTATGGCTGGATCTAATAGTAAGGGTATGTGACCTGATACCTGGATTCCTTACTTTTTTTTTTTTTAAGATCTTATTTATTTATTTCAGAGAGAGTGAGCAAGAGATAGGACACAAGCAAGGGGAGCTGCAGAGGCAGAGGGAGAAGCAGGCTCCCCACTGAATAGGGAGCCCAACATGGGACTAGATCCCAGAACCCCAGGATCATACCCAGAGCTGAAGGCAAACACTTAACCGATTGAGCCACCCAGACGCCCTACTTCTTATCTTATTATTTTCCCTTTCTGTTTGCATCTGTGGCATGAAAATAAGTTGTCTTGATGAAAAAACAAAGCCCATCAAACTTAATGTCTTGCATACTGGAAACAAAAGGCATAATAGAATTTGGGAAAATTGGTGTTTTTGTGTTTTGTTTTATTCACTTTTCAGCCAACTATCTTCACAAAACTGCAATCATTTCCTCTACCTTGTCTTCCAGATCCTTCTTGGTTGCTTCTTCTCCTGATTTAGGATTTACCAGCTTCTTATCTTACTTTATCTTCTTTCTAGCTCACTCATGTTTATTTTTTCTGCCCTTAAGGGATTGCACAGCCTTCCAAGTTGCCTGGCAGTAAGAATAATGGATTTTTCTCATAAACAATATGGGAAAGGAGAGAGTAGGTGGGTGTTCTGGAAACAAACGTGAGCTTGGGGCCTCCAAGGGTTTTCTATGCCCAAACCTCACAGCGAGAACATCTGGTGCTGTGTGCAGCTGTAGAAAGAGCTGTTTTTTAAAAAATAAACAGAGCTCTACTTTTTAAAGGGGAAACTGTGTTTTTTGTTATTTCAAAGTTACAAGTGCTCCCTCTTCTGTCAGCCTGTAGCATTTGTGCTCTCTTTGGGCCACCCTGCAAATCCAAGAAAAAGTCCTCAATTTAAACAGTAAAAATGATGCAGAATAAAGTTCTTCACCCATGGAAGCTTGAATTATGTAAGCCATGGAAAAGAATAAAGGAACATTCCTGGGGTAGTGACTGCCTGTACTAAACAGAATGTCCCCCAGTTGGTGGTGGAGACTGTGGTTCTATGCTCTTTGGATGGCCGGGCCACCTTTTGCAAACATGGGCCAGTTTCCTGGTGGTTAATCTCTAGCTCTGAAGGTTTCAAATGATTCACTGTGCATTGAATCATGCTTCTTTGATGGCTTGTTTGCAAAGGCCTAAAACTTCTCACTCAAACAACCCAATGCTGGCCTGCTGGCTCTGTGACCCTGACCCAAACCCACTCAAAGACAAGTGCCTTAGGATGGCCTGTTCAAGTTTCTGCTTCCTGTTGCATTTTTCACTTTAATCTTTTTTTTTTTTTTTTTTTAATGCCAAGGAGCATTTCTACTTCCAAGATTTTTCCAAGCACATTGTTGGGCTTTTCTTTTTTAGCTAAGCACTGCAAACTTTCATCATTAGGATCTCTTCTGTAAGTCAGATGACTTGTCAGGTGCAGCCCCAGGCTCAGGTTTTCTGGTCCATCTGAGTGATCTGGGAACCAGAAATAGGGAATTATTATGGTGGTTGGTACATTATTTTAAAAACATATTCTCACTGGGATGTTCTGACCCCTTTTGCAGCAAGAATGTATAATGACCTACATTGCATTCAAGATATACTCAAGAGAAAGTATTTCCACCTGAGGGAGGAAGAAGCCTTGGAATCACTAAATTCTATCCCCTTGGGCCACAGACACATGCCTGTCTTCTAAAAAATAAATCAATAATGCATGTGTTTAAATTTTATGCTCAAAGAGAGAAAAGTTTTGCTTTTTTAAAAAAGCACTCAAAATTTTAGCATGTGTGACTATGGAAAGAGAGTTGTGAAAGCTATTTATTTGCCTTCTTTTTTAAAACCTTTAGATTCAAAAAATGAGCTTTCAATCCAATCACTTGTTCTTAAATTGGAGAATACTATTTTGACACACTCTTTACTCCAATCATCACCATCAGATACCCTGAGAGAAGTCAAGATTACCAAAAGGATGCTTTATTTCCAGAAATAACTCCAGAATTAAATTTCTTCCTGGCCTGGAATTTGAAGGCTGGCTTTGAATACATCTTGGAATCTAGCATTCATTAGTCAGTTCCTATAGACTAGAACAATAGGATATTTAGTTGTAGGAAGGTAGAATGTGGTTAACCCTACGTGCAAAGGAACCCATAACCTTGAGGACCTATAGCTGCTACCTGATGTTTATGGTTTTGGTGAACAGTGGTAAAGACACTAGATTTTCCCAACAAGCATGATCTGACCACAATGGGATTAAATCCGGAGAGTAATTGTTCTTCATAACTTTACTGTATTATGTTTTCCTTGGTGTGACTGTTGTAGGTAAAGTCTAGGAGGCAGAAAGATGAAACAGGATACATAGCCCATGTTTACAGCACAAAATGTGCCCCAAGCCAAAGAAGTGGTACGCAGAAGAAATAACATGTATATTGTCAAAATTTTGTCAACTCTGGTTTATGAGAGGAAAGAAAGATGGCAGAGAGTAATGGCTGAAATTTTGATTTTCGTTCAGATTTATCAAAATTTATCCTAAGGATAAATTTATCCTGTGGTCTATGGTACCACAAAATAAAAGGGAAATTACACAATCCTCCAAACCTCTTACAAGAGAAAGCCTTTTGTCTACAACGTTTATGAAAATAACAATACAGAAGTAGCCACTTACTAACCCAGCATATGCGAAAAGCATTTTTCTTGCTTCTTATTCTTACTTGGATTCTGATTATTCCAATTGCCAGATATATAAGTTTCAGGTAGATGAGGCACTGGATGTTCTATTGAGTCTCTTTCTCTGCATTGACCTTTGCTCCATCTGCTTCTCTGCCTTTTCTCCTTCTGACTTTGGGAGAAAAATACAAACAATGTTGTAAATTATAAAACCCTCTACAGAGCTGGGCTCCATTACTTACTCTCTCACTCGCTTTGTCCTTCAACACATGACAATCACAAATGTTCTTCTTCCTAATGCTACTCTACTCTCCCTCCATTTTCACATTACCCACTCATCTGCTACACACCTTGGAATGATATTAACATATTTGTTTTGAAATGAGGGAGAAAGGATAGAAAAAAGTCAGAAGCTGTTGGCTTTCCTCTTGCTTCACAGAACATTTAGTATTGTTCAACGCCTCATTTGAGTCTCAAAAATATTAATTACAAATAACAAATGAAATGCCTTACTTATCATCCAAGGACTGGCTCAAGGAATTGCCCAGCAACAACAAATGAATCCACTTTCTTTGTCTTGTCACAAGGATCTCTAAGTTGAGTAGTGTGGGCAGTACTTCTAGCCTGGACATTTTAAGTAAATGTGATGTTTGACATGAGTTGCTGAGTCCATGCAGCTGTTAATACACTTTTTAGACTTTAGAGGTAAATAGCCAAAAAGTATTTCTTTTCATTTCTTCATTATCCACTTTGCAGTGTAGAGTCCAGTGACCCATGTGCTTGTGTTCTATAAGCTGATGTCTGTTTTGAGCCATAGGATTCCCAGGACATAGGGAATTTTAATATGAAAGGCACACCGACAAATCTTGTCTGACTCAATCCCCAGTGATTCAAAGATGAAAATCCCCATCAAAGTTTTATGGGGTACAAACCGGAAATGGGACAGTGAGACGCCATATGGTACAGACATCAAACTGATTTTCATCTTTGAATCTGAACTCCGCCAGTCATTTATCCTTTCCTTTCATAAGTTTTAAAATCTTTAAACCCAAATGTAAGGCTGAATTAGGATTTTCCCTGGCTGTTAGCAGGGACCTTTGTACTTCACCACTGTGCCACGGTGGGGGTGGGGGGAGGATTTGTGGGTGTTTGTCATTATCCACAGTCCTTCTGCCATTTGGAACAAGTTCTGTGTCTCTCCAGCCTTGGTCTCCTCTTGTGGAATATATGGTTGATAAGAGTACCTACCTTATAATTGAATCACAATGATTAAGTGAGATCATGACCAGAAAGCCAATTACGAACATATTGATTCCTGATAAGGAATCAATAAATCTTAAGGAAAGCATCACCAACATCATCACCCCAAATTTGAAGAACAGTTCAGGGTAATTCATGGACACTTAAAGCTTTTACTATGGAGCCATCATTACTAATGACACATAGTCACAGACATTACCACTTGCCCATAGCCTCAAGTACATCTTTTCATTGTCAAGTGCTTGCAATTTGCTTTGATTTAAGTTAATATATCTATTTCAGTCAAGAGGAGGAAAACAGAACAGAAAGAAGAGAGGAAAGCATTTCAAGTTGTACGTAATGAGGTGGACAAACTGTAAAATTTAAACCTTAGCCCCGTGTGGCTTTAAAGCAGTGAATTGTAGCGCAGAATATAAAATGCTAAAGCATAAAGAGAAGCTTACAAGAAGAAAACCTGACCGCCTCTGATTTGTAGGTTAACAATTAATGGTAGTCAAGATTAAAGATCTAATATGACCAGCACAGAACAGATCTTTCAGACAGACTGGAAGGGAGATTGGAGTTGGAAAGGGTGGTGTGGAGAGAGAAATGCTGGTAGGTACAATGAAAATTGTCTCATCTCAGCTAGTATGGGTCTGTGTCTACATTTTTATCTATGAGCATCCTATTTCTAAAAGAATGTGATCCATTCTCACTTTTTTGTTTCTTAAGTCACCTTGCTTGTTGGGCTGGGGCCTGGGGGTGAATTTTAGCCCAAAGTGTGATTATGTTTGTACTCAGTTGGAGAAGAGAGCTATTATTCCTGCTGCTTCAAGCATCAAATGGCAGGGATGACCTGCATTCATGTTTGCATGCCAGAGCCTGGTGTCTTACAGTACCTTGAATAAAGATAATAAGTATGTATTTCATAGCAGCGGTGTATTGAAGCTATAATTCCGCATTAGATTTCTACCGGGAATTCATAACCATAATCAGAATCAATTTTATTCAGATGTTTACCGTGCTTAAGCTACTTGCAATGAACAAGTAAGTGAGAGAGATAAATAGAGTGGAAAAAAATTTTCGCACCAAGGGACAAGTTCTTGGAGTGATAGGGGCTTCCTTTCTTTGTGAGAAAAAAAAAAAAAAATCCCTGGCTCCTTATTCTGTTGTCCCCTTTCTATCCAGTGTTTAAACCCATTGCACTCACAGAATGGTCACATGATGCTGGCGGTTGGTGTCTTGGATACTGTCCTACGGTGGTATGCTCTAGTCCTCCCAGCACTGCTGGAAATTGGCACATGATGCTACACAAACACAGCGTGAGTCTTATTCATGCCAAGGGAACAAGCGGTCCCTTCTCTAGGAAGGTTACATCCTTAGAACTGGCATTTGGTCAAAGACGGGCAATCTTCATTACAAGGAAACCCAACTCCTATCACCCTGCAGGGTGACATAACATTCCATTCCAGACTCTCAACACGGGCCAGGACAATTCATGCTTGTTTCATAAGAAACCCAGCAACTCAGAGCTACAAATCATCCTTGACCTAGTCAAAGGAGCTGCCTGTGTGGGAGCTTTTCTCTTGGACTCAAGGTCAAGGCGGCCTCACGTTTTAAATGCTCTCCAGTGGCAATTTTTTGCTGGGGGGGATGGAAGGCATTTGTCACAAGAATGGATCTTAATTAAATTTTTGGACACTTAATAGTAATTAAATCTAAGAGTGGAAAGATGGTTCAAAAAAATGAGGATTCCCCCATCCCCACAAAAGCTCTATAAAGCATGACTTTTCATCAAGGGTGAAAAAACTAGCTCATATGTTGCTGAGCAGGAATAAAAACTCTTGATGACACTCATTTGAGTCTCCTAATCTCCTTTGTGGAAAGGGTGAGATTGTTAGCATTTTTCTGGGTCTGGTATGTCTCATATTTTTAAGAGCCAGTGGCATACAGGAAAAAAAGAGACACTCCCTAGAAAAAATCCTGCTGTCTTCCCTGAAATTGGACCATGAATTGACTCCATCATCACATTATCTATCTTCAGTCCCAAGACTCAATGTTGCAAGATCTCTGCAAGCCAAATGCCATTAACCAAATGCCATCACTGCCAAAATCTCCATCTGCCTAAAAGATGTCTCTTTCCCAGAAAATGGCCCCCTTGCTGGAACATAATAATCTGAAGCCTGCTAAGTCCATACAGAAACTCTACATAGAAAAGCCAACATGATAATTTAAGAGTCTCTTGGGGTTTGTTACAATGAGATTCTGTCCCCTAACAGAAGTTGGTATCCAACTCACAGTTCCAACTACACATATTCATAACTGGAATCAAGTAGTTAGTTTCCTAATTTGGCAATGACGTGATTGCAAAGACTTTACCAGGCCTTTTCCCCATAGCGAAATATAAGGCAAGGCGCTCCTGGGTGGCTCAGTGGTTAAATGTCTGCCTTCGGCTCAGGTCGTGATCCCGGGGTCTTGGGATCGAGTCCTGCATCAAGCTCCCTGCAGGGAGCCTGCTTCTCCCTCTGCCTATGTCTCTGCCTCTCTCTGTGTATCTCTCATGAATAAATAAATAAAATTAAATTTCAAAAAGAAGAAGTACAAGGCAAAAGTATATTCTAGGATATTCCCAAGCAAAAGAATGAAAGCAAACCCGTTCCTCACACCTTCTATAAAAATTAACTCAAAATGGATCAACAACCAAATATAAGAACTACAGCTATAAAACTAGGTATACTAGGTGTAAATCTTAGCAACCATGGTTTAGGCAATGACTTCTTAGCTATTACGCAAAAAGTGTGAGGAACAATGAATAATTTGGACTTCAAAATTTAAACCTTTTGTGTGTCAAAAGGCACTATCAAGAAAGTGAAAAGATGACTCACAAAAAGGGAGAAAATTTTTGCAAATCAAACATGACAAAGGTCAAATATCCAAAACATATATTCAAAAAATCTTACAACTCAGTATAACAAGATAAAATGCCCAATTTTAAAATAGGGCAAAGGTTTGAATAGAGTTCTCTAAACAAGATCTACGAATAGCCAATAAGCATGTTAAAAGATGCTCCCCATTATTAGGCATAAGGGAAGTACAAACCAAAACCAAAATGAGACAGCACTTTATACCCACTAGGACCTCTACAGTTAAAAAGACAAACAAAAACTGGCAAGTGTTGAAGATGACGTGGAGATACTGGAAACTTCGTACGTCCCTGCTCAGAATGTAAAAGGATTCAGCACTGTTAAAAAGAATTTGGCATATCCTCAGAATGTTAACATAGAGTTACCACATGAGCCAACATTTCCATAGTAAACACCTTTCTACCAAGGGGAGCATTAAGTGAAAGTTATACTCAGATCTGTGTGGCTGCTGGCTGGCTTCGGAGCAGAAAGAGTCAGGGTCGGCCAGTATGTAAATGCTCAAGAAGAAGAACACCTGTTTTATCAGCTTCTGGGTAAAATGGAGCTCTGATCCTGGAGGGGTTAGGGAGTAAGGCTGTGGCCCTAGGACTATGACAGAATAGGCAGGCATTAAGATCTGGGAAGCAGACACCTGGGGGGCTCAATGGTTGAGCATCTACCTTCGGCTCAGGGTGTGACCCTGGTCTGGGGATCAAGTCCCGCATCAGGCTCCCTGCAAGGAGCCTGCTTCTCCTTCTGTGTGTCCCCCATGAATAAATAAATAAAATCTTAAAAAAAAAAAAAAGATCTGGGAAGCAGAGATCCCCCAAAGTAGACTGAGTCTCAAAATCATGGTGCTGTGGCAGTCTCCTCCTGCTGTGAGACAGATTAAAGGACTACAAGTCCCTGCTGGTTAGATCCCTCAAGGAAGAAGCAGAGTAGAACAATAGAGTTCTCCATAGCAAAGTTGATGCAGGCTGCAATGGCAAGCCCACTTTCCGTTTGGCATGACTCTGGGCCAGATGCATTAGGTAAAATGTCATGAGTGTTGGATAGAGTGAGATTCCCAGGCTTTGGGCTTGGGTATTGGTAGGACCTAGTCCCACCTTCTGCAGGAGGACCAAAGCAGAATGTCTGGGAAGGAAAGAACACTTCCTTCAGCTCAGCTGGCTGACCCCAAAGAGGCAACCTTCTCCACTCTGTTGGCTAAACTTAAAGGACAAGAGCCCCTGTGGCTGGAAGACAACTCCATGAAATGCGCTTGGAATATCTTGAGGCACAGAAAGACTTTAGAGTCTGGTCAGGTCTCACATTGACCTTTATAAATTATGGTAATAGAGAATTCTGAGGCCTCATCTGATATTTGCACCTCAAACTCAAATTACAGGAAGGAAAGACTTTTTTTTTAAGACACTTGCATATTTGCTGGAGGGTTTTGCAAATAGCATATGTCTAAGAATGAAGAAGACTGTATAGAAGGCAGAGACCACTAGAGTTTGAGTGGGATTCCTTGGCTTCAAGTGCTGGATCTGTCCAAAATTATTGCATGCATACGTTTCCCAAGGTGATAACAGATGATAAACAGTCCTATGAACAAAGAATTCTAAAGTCAAGATTGGACAACACTGGGTTAAACAAAGTTCTATTGGTTTCTTTACTGTACATTATAAATCTCCCAGAAAGGCACATAATAGACGAGTCTTTTGTAAGGAATCTAATTGCATAAAGTTCCATGGAACACCTTCATAGGAAACATTAGGAAGTAAAAAGGCATTTCACCTACTTTGAAAGACTTCTAATGGAAAAGAAAAATACACCATCATCACCAGTATCAATTTCTCTTAAGGTCTTTACTTTTTAGGCTCCTTTCAGCCTGAACTGGGCAAGTTAATGTAGGGATTGATTATCTTCCATCATGATAAAATTCTCCCTGATGTGATTAAATCACCTTGAGCCATGCTTTCTTGTTCTTGTTCTATCAGGAGAAATAAATTAAAGCACATCAACCCCTTCCAATATTGGAAACAGCCCCTACGGCCCATTCTCCCCATGTGATTTTTCAGGCAAGCAAAATCAAACACGTGGATTTTATGCATCTAACTAACGCAGTCAAAACCCAACTTGGTCACTGCATATTGCAGTAAAAGTAATAGGTTTAGATTGTCCACATGTAAGTGATAAAAGTAGATGCAAGAGAAGAAAGAGTGCCAGGATTAGACAAGGAAAATAGTGCAACTTGAGTAGACCAGAGGAATTTGCTGAGCTTATAAATAGTCCTTTAAACTAAAATACATGATCTGAGCCCATAGTAGACTCTTAAAAAATACAGAATTAATGAGCAGCTGAATAAAGTAAGGAACAACTACCCAGGGAGTGCTGTATTCCATGCAAAACCATGATTCGCCTTTTTTTTAAAAAAGCATGAGCAATGGAGTCTGCAGGTAATGGGAGTAGCATTATTTTTAGCAGAGTCCTTTTACATGGATTTTCTCACTTGATTTACACAACAATCCTGTGAAGGAGGAAGAGGAAGTATAATTTTTCTATGTGGTGGATCCATGATTTTGCCAGTTACACGGCTGTGTGGTGCTCTAAGGTTGGGCCAGTCTCTAAGGGTGGTGAGAGCAGCCCCAGCCAGCCTCAGCCATCACAAAGCCCAGGCTAACGCAGGAGGCAGATGGCCCATGAACGAGGAATGGCAAGTCTCAGAAGGTTATGACAGGTACAAAGAGACCTATAGGAAATAATAAGGAAATAGAATACCACGGAGATTAAGTGGTACACAGCGTCAAATGATAGCTGGTTTGGTTTCAGAAATATCATCAGAACTCATATCTTCCCACCCTGGACAGGACACTGTGTGGATCAAGGAAAGCAATTATGCCCACTGTTTTCTGGTGAGGTAATTTCTTTTCAAAAAAGAGAAACACTGACAAATGAGTTGCTTGCAGAGAGCACCAACAGGGTAGTGAGAAGGCACAAGCCATGTCTTTAAAGGAACAGTTAGAAAACTGGGTCTGCTTAGCCTAAAAGAAACCAAATTGATAGAATGAGTGCCAGGATACGTTCATTGCACGCAAGTATTTGAAGGGTCATCATGTGGATGAAAAGGAAGTTGTTAAACTCAGGTGTTGAAGATCGATCCAGGTGCCCGGTAAGGCAGATGTGCCCAGCAGAGTTCAGATGAAGATGCTCTGGTGGCAGGGTGAGAAGACAGGATCCCTACAGGGCCATCCACATGCTCTTTGGGTCCATGAGAGCATCGCAGTGACCATCACCACTTGCTAGCTGTGGTCCCTTGGATCTGTGGTTCCTGTGGACAAATTACCTAATCTTCCTGAGTGCCCATTGCTTTATCTGTAAATGGGAAATAATAGTACCTGTCTCAGGTGCTGACTATAGTGTTTAGTGAGAGAAGGCACATAACCTGTTTCATTCAGTGCCTAGCATGGGAAGCCATGGTTAAGTACTAATGAAAGAAGCGGATATTCATGTAATGAATGGATCGTGAATGAATGAAGTACCCAATAAGCAGCATTAGGACTATCAGTAGCTCAACTAAAACAAAAACCTCACATGCAGTCCCAAGGATGAGCTGAATGATGTGGAAATGTACCACTGGCCCTAGTGACTTTTGCAAATAGACAGCGTTTCTTCTATCTGCTCATGAGATCGCTTCCTGTGCTGGCTAATACTTGGACCAAGTGTTCTCTAAAATCCTTCCCAGTTCTTAAATACCATGAGAGATAAGAATCGTCAAATGGTCTAATTGTAGAAGTCAGGAAGTTTCTATTCCTCCAGGGCAACAGGAAAGGTCATGGAATCATGAAGCTGTTTCTTTCTAGAAAAGGAACGAAAGGTCCTTCTCCCACTCTCTACTCCAATTTATTATTTATGACAACATAAAAGCGCCTTGTTTTTGTACCTTTCTCTAAAAGAACATGGGAAACCGTCTCTACAATTCCCAGAATGTACATATGAGATTTCTTATTGCCTGGTTGTGTTTTTGTTTTTTTGTTTTTTCCTCTGGGCCTTCCCAAAGAAATACACCCAGGGACTGCAAGAACCTTCAAGATATGAATTATGGTCTTTGACAGTATTTGGTCTTCTTCCAGTCCTGCTTTGAATCTTTGACCTCACTGTGAAAAAACAGAAACTCCTTGTTTCTAGTGAGATGTGGTAATAGGCTTTCAGATCGTGCCACCTCCTGGTCAAACAAAGAAACCGCCATGGCCAATTTCTTGCTTGCTTTTTAGCCAAGTGCCAAGCCTCTGCCACATCAGGAAGGCCGGACAAGAAACACTTCTCTTCCTAGAATTTAATCCGGGCCTCCTGGGTGGTGACAGCTTGAGCTGCATTCAAATTAAGCCATGGGAGGGTTCCAAAAGTTCAGTGCTTATTGATTTGGAAATCTGTGTTCCTACTGAAGAATAATTACCCATTATGTTTAAAGGTTGGTTCAACCCTGAGAAGGGAAATTGAATGGGGACCTTTGTCATATGCTCTCAGCTGCCAATATCATCAGATGCATAAGCCGTTTGTTTGTAGTTGTCTGAACACACTCAAAACTACTTTTGTGTCTCTAATAATGAAAGATTAAGAGAGAGACAGAGAGAGAGAACCAAGATCCTGGATCTGAAATTCCATTTGTTTATGGGCATACCTCATTTTATTACACTTCAATGTATGGCCCTTTGCAGATACTGCATTCTTTTTTTCTTTTTCTTCTTTCTTTCTTTCTTTCTTTTTCTTTCTTTCTTTCTTTCTTTCTTTCTTTCTTTCTTTCTTTCTTTTTCTTTTTTTTTTTTTTTTAAGCAAATTGAAGGTTTGTGGCAACCCTGCACCGGGCAAGTTGATTGGCGACGTCTCTCCAACAGCATTTGCTCACTTTGTGTCTCTGTGCCACCTTTGGTAATTCTAGCAATATCTGAAGCTTTTGCTCGAGAAATTTGGAGGGTTAGGAAAATTTTTTTAGCAGATCACATTTTATTTTAATTTTTTTTAGCAGACTAAATTCACTGATCATCAAAATTTGCAAACTTTATGGGCTAAGACAACCTCATGTAGAGGCAGATCTAAGAAGATGTCAAGGAACCAGTGCCCTAATGAACAGAGTGTAAGAAACTTTGCTCACAAAGCAAGCAGGTTGGATGAGATTTTTGTTGTTGGTCATGATGATTTGGTTGATGTTGATGATCCGATTCCCAGAACCAGGAGGGACGGGCCTCAATATAGGGACCACTGTGCCATTGCTATGTGACAATGAAAACAACTCCATGACCTGAGAGCAGAAAGGAGACATAGAACCATAGATCCTTGACTTGCTGAAGACCCATCTATATTATTCCATTAAGCTTTGCCTGTAACAACTCTCTGGGTGCTGGGAAATGACAGCATGGCTTGTAGTTATGACAACAACAACAAAATCAGCTTCCCTAAAAAACAATTTTGGATGTGAATCATCCAAGTGGTACATGAGGAGCTGGATTCTAACGTGATTATAGTAACAGTCTGGCTCTGCTAAAGCTCCTCGAATTCTCGCACTAGACATCACTCTTCCAAAAATGTCCTCTGCGCAAAATGACAACACTTGGGTTGGGGTGGCTTGCAAAGACCGCCCCCCACCAAGCCTTAAGAGTTCATGACACTCATGAGCAGTGAACAAGAAATCCATTGTGTTGTCCTTTTCTCTGCCTTCCCTGGAAATTTAAATTTGTACGAATACTTTTTGTATGTTCTCCACACTGGGCATAAGGACTTTTTATTTCTGGGTCACTAGCATGGGGACTGTGTTTCCCAGTTGGATGGGGGAGGGAGAAGTGTGTTTCATAATCATTGTCTGGGGAATTGCAAATGGGTTTCTCTGGCTGAACCTGTTGAGGGTTGAGCAAATCTCCCTGGAGAAATGCAATTGGCTTTGCCTCTGGAGAGTGCTAAATCATAAACTGGCCACTTCCTCCCTTCTGTTTGACCTTCATCTTCCACAGAGACTTCCTCTGGATTTGGTTCCCTGTATTTTGCTATCTGAAGAAGAAAAAAAAAAAAAAACCAATACAATTAAAAAAGAATTAAACACCATGCCCTGACAAATCTACCCTGAGTTTCTTAAACATAATCGCATGAATGCCATCAATGACCCCCTACCCCCACCCCGAGGAGACTTGTCAGATGATGTTGGGAAAGGAGATCTCCTCTCTTTCCCACTGAGGAGCTCAACCTGATGTCTCATCATCTACAAAAGGGATGGTCATCTGACTGCGAGGCATTCTTTTCAGTAAAAGTCAGAGAAGAGCCACATTTCTACTTTCATGAACACAGTCTTTATTTTCATGCAAGGATGAGAGACTGTATCTTTCCAGTCCTTCTCCACTCTGCTATGGGAAGATCTGTACACAGTCAAGGGGCTTCCCATAGTCACTTCTGCCCACAACGACTGAGAGATCAGATGATTTCTGATCACAAATTGCTGGTACCATGCAGCAAGTCAAAGCAAGACATTTGGGGCGGGGTGGGGTGGGGTGGGGTTGGGGGGCCCAGGGTGTGGAGCAAGCAGTTCAGGCTTTTCCTGACAATTCGATTGAGTCCCCACCTGTCTCCAGGGACCGGTGCAATTATGAATATTCTAGAGGGTAGATGTACTCATCTCACTGATGACGCCCTTGCTAGTATTTTTCTTCATCTAGCTGTGATTAAGGTGAAGAGAAAAGCCTCAGAGGAGTTAGGCGGCTGTCATTTGCAGGGTGTGGAGGCACTGTTGGCATTTCTCTTGAGAATCCTGAAAAAAAAAAATACCCAGGATCTGAAAGCTGAGGGGATGCTCTGGGACAAGATTCTCCCCAAATAAATTTGTCACCTCGTCCCCTTAGAATTTTAACTCTTCAAGAGTTCCAAAAGGCTCTATCTCACTTACTGGGCTTGAAATATTGAGATTGCCAGTGTTCTTTTTCAACAAGGCATTCATTCTCTTCAAGTTTTAAAATCTAAGCCTTTTGGGATGCTTGGGTGGCTCAGTAGTTGAGCATCTGCCTTCTGCTCAGGTCGTGATCCGGGGTCCTGAGATCAAGTCCCACATCGGGTTCCCCATAGGGAGCCTCCTTCTTCCTCTGCCTGTGTCTCTGCCTGTCTCTGTGTGTCTCTCATGGATAAATAAATAAATAAATAAATAAATAAATAAATAAATAAATAAATAAAATACTAAAAAAAAAAAAAAAAAAAAACAATCTAAGCCTTTGTTGGCATGGAGCATGGGACAGGCATGAAACGGCACAATATTTAACCCAAAAGAGAGACTGTGACCATTGCTTGGTCTTATGAAAGTGGAATTCCCAGCTCTCACTATGAAACCTTCTTCTTAGGGGGCATCTATCCTTTCTCATCCTCTGATCCTCCATCTGCTTCCATTGTCCCTGGCCGAGGAGGTGAAGGAACCAATTCTAACGACAATCGAGCACATCATCAGTGATTTCTCCCTTCCAGGGGGCATCTGTGGTCATTCTTGAACCCGGATGACTTCCTTCACTTCTTGGATGTAGATACCCTGCCCTACTGATGTGTCTGAAATAGTTAAGACATTTTAGGCAAGGAGAAATGCTGCCCCCCTATGGGCGTGTGCATCTCAGCATTTCCTAGGCTAACATTCCATGAGCACAGCCCAGTCCTTTTAGGGATTATTCACTCTTGTCTTCTTGTACTTTGAAGCTAACACAGCCAGTGACAATCTTATTGACTACAGAGACTCCTGCACTGGAAAAGGAGAGACAATGCTAAGAAACATATTTAACGTTCCTTTCTTTTTTGCAAAAAAAAAAAAAAAAAAAAAGATCCAAGACAGTTTCCCCAATCAGGTGGACGTGGGGATGTTTGGGGCCCCGCAGTATTATAGGGGAAGCATGGGAAACTCGATCTCCATTATTAAGCTAGCTATCTTAGCCCTCTTTGCCTATTTTTTTTAAGCAGGGAAACATGAGTTTTAGCTCTGTTAGGGGAAGAGACACAGACATCTGGTCACGTGTCACTATCAAGATTCATCCGCTGATTGGTAATTAATGGTTTTTGCCAAACAGAAGGGTGTCCTTCACCTGCTATGTTTCTTCTTTAGCTGCCTACCTGTTGAAACTGGGGCTCTGTCGGAACCTGCTACACACAGACAGCCCCTCCTCTCAGGTTTTGACCTCAGTTTCCAGAACCCAGAGTTCTCTTCATGATTCTCTTCCCATCAGATGGGAGGGCCTCTCCATCATGTCCTCCTCTTCCTTACTCCTTCCTTACCTGTAGCAAACACCTGCCAAGCCCACAGAAAACCGATCGATGAGCTCATGAAGGGAAATGCTTTAGGAAGGCATTTCAGAAATCACATCCTGGTTCAGGGGCTTCCCAGGCCAGGGCTCTGTGGGGAGGGTGGTGGCAGCTGGAAGAGGCAAGGTGGGCAAGGTAGGCATTTTGCACACATGGCCCCAGCTACAGATGCAGCTTCTAGCTTCAAAAGACAGGGAAGGTCGGGAAACCCCATGGACGATTGCTGAAGAAAATTCTGCACAGCAGTGTGTTTGAAGCAGGAGAGCAAGGTTCTTGTCTCACACAGTCAAAGAATGAATCTTGCAGACAGAGGAGAGTCAGTAAAGCGATAGAAGTTTATTAAGCAAAGATAGAGAAAAAGCTCTCAGGAGTGAGAGGGCACCTGATGGGGTTGCCAACCTCCACCGACAGTCTTTTATTTAGAACTGACCAGAGAGCTTATGGCCCGATCATTCTTGTGATGTCCTGGTTTGAGTAAGGGCTGGTGATAACATCTTTAATGGCTTACTTCTTTTAGGTTCTGGTTATTCTTTGTTGGTCACAAGTGGCTGTCATAAAAAGACACCCTCCCCACCCACACCTAGGGCAGGGTGGTCTCGTTTGTTCCCTTATCTCTGGTTTCTTTATGCCTCAGCATTTCTGAGATTTCTGTGAGCCTGATCCCCTAGCCCCCTACCTATCACTCCCTACCTAGCCCCACCTGTCCTTTATTCAATGAGACCCTTCAGATGTATATCAGTGAGTCATATACTTGGGGGCTGATTGCCAACGTGTGTCTTGCGTTCAGGGGTTGGTGTTGAGATTAAGGACATTTCCAAAGGAATTTTTATATGTTAAAGTAGACTTACAGGATCCTGGGGGATTGAGCTAAGATTGCCTTTTGCCCTTAGCAAAGTATTAACGAGGCAGCTGAGTCCCTAGAGGAAGGTCACTCTGACGGCTTCAAGGACTTGTCAGTGGGCTGTCGGTAGTAAGGAAACTTAATAATTTTTCTTTGCCTTTGTTCCCCACATCAATGGGACTCGTGGTGATCTCCTGTCGTCCTCTGTGCTTTCCAAGGGTCTGCACAGGAGGGATTCCCAGTGTTTGGGGCTGCATCTGCCTCGTTCAACATCACATTGATGATGTGTCAGCTTATCTAACAATACCCAGTTATTTAATCAAATGCTGGTCTCGGTGTTGCTGTGAAGGTATTTTGAGATGTGTTTAAAATCCTCAATCAGTTGACTTTAGGTAAAAGAGATTAACCTGGTTAATGTGGATGGGCTTCATCCAATCAGTCCAAGGCCTTAAGGGCAAAAACCAAGGTTTCCTAGAAATGAAGAAATTTTGCCTCAAGACCCTAACATCAACTCCTGCCTAATCTCTTAGTCGTATACATATATATTCTATTGGTTATGTTCCCCTGAACAACCGTGACTGATACACTAGGTCTTCTTTTATTTAATTTTTTAAAAATTTTTATTTATGATAGTCAGAGAGAGAGAGAGAGAGAGAGAGGCAGAGACACAGGCAGAGGGAGAAGCAGGCTCCATGTACCGGGAGCCCGACCTGGGATTCGATCCCGGGTCTCCAGGATCGCGCCCTGGGCCAAAGGCAGGCGCTAAACCGCTGCGCCACCCAGGGATCCCTACACTAGGTCTTCTTAAAGATAATTCAGGATGTGGGCACCTGGATGGCTCAGTGGTTGAGGGTCTGCCTTTGGCTCAGTTCATGATCCCGGGGTCCTGGGATCAAGTCCCACATCGGGCTGCCTGCGGATAGCCTCCTTCTCCTTCTGCCTATGTCTCGGCCTCTCTGTGTCCCTCATGAATAAATACATAAAAATCTTTTTAAAAAATTCAGGATGTCATAGAGGTAGGCCAGGCCTTACTGTTCTGTTTTGAAAGAGAACCAGCCCCATTTGTCCCCTCTCCCAATTTTTGCTCATCACCCAAGGGCCGGCAGTACTCACTTGCAACTCAAGGTGGCGAACTTGCTCTATTCAAAAAGGTCAGGCCGCCCTGTTGCTGGCTCCTCCTTCCAGGTTTTTTTTTCCCCTGGGATTCCAAGACAGCCCAATGGATGACTCAGCAATGGAAATGAGGAATCATAAAATTAGGACAAAGGATATCGCCTATGGGCCCAATGTACACAAGCTTGCCATAACCACCAACTGAGGAAGAAAAACCAACAAGAAAACACTTTTTAGATGTGTCCTTTCTTGGAAGTCCCGTCCTTTAGTAGGATTTAGCTGTGCTCTAAGCAAATAATCCCTTGGGCAAGTCCTATAAAACATCCAGTGACTAAGAAAGCCCCAGGACAAATAGAAAGAGAGACTCCCACGAGGGTCAGCTGGGCTGTTTTGTCTGCCTGCTGCAGAAGAGAGACCACCTGCTTATTATTGTTCTGGGTTCTCTTGTCTTTTCAAGTCTTCAGGGTTGTCCTTTGGGGATGGAAGCCACTAACACCCAGGAGTGCAACCTGAATACCTGCCCGAGTGTTCATGCACACCAGGCTTGCCTCCTCCTGACCCCAGGATGTCAGCTGCCCCCCAGTCCTGGCAGGAGATGCTCTCTGTGCCTGCCCAGCAAACTCTTCAGTTAATCCTGCTGATGGCCAGCATCCTGCCCTGTCATTAGGCCATGTACTTGACCACAGAGCTCAAGACCTTCTCACGGCATTGGCTTGTGTAATAGGCTTGCAATATTTTGTAAGAAAAGTTTGAGAGTTTTTAAATTTCTGCATTGCATGTGGGGAAACAGAACCAGATATGTTGAGTGATCCTGCAAAGGTCACCCAGTAATTCAGAATTAGAATCATGGGCACTTAACCCTCAACCAGGGGTGGCTGACTTCTAAGTCTCTGCCACCAGTCTCTCCCTTTTGCCCCTGCCCCCACTAGTCCTTTCTTTGTACATATGGCATTTGTTTGGTTCTTATTCAAAATACACAAATCCATGCCTGCAGTGTGCTGTTGATGTTGTGTTACCAGTGTAACCCCAAAGTAGAAACATCACCTACTTTTTACATTAGAACCTGAATTTTGAGATATTGTGGGTCCCTAAGATATCCCTGTTAGGGACCCACAATTCAGGATAGCAGGTGAGAAGCCTGGAAAAAGCTTGTAGAACATAAACATTCTAACTCTATTTAACTACATATTTTACAGACTTGCTTGAACATAGATAACTTTTTTCCACAGTACCCCTCCCTCAACATCATCAGTATAACATTCCCCAGAATAGCCTCTTAGAAATGCTGAATAAAGTTATAATCTCTTTGCAACACAGGGTTGGGTATATAGGCACTGCCCCCCACTGAGAGGAATTCTAAAGCTCACAGAACTCATTTTCATAGAGTTAGTTGAATTTGGGGGGGTCTCCCAGGGCATCTCTATGGTTGGCAAAAGCCAAGTGCCATGGCAGTTTTCCAAGCCTGAGATTACGGAATAGAGAGTAGATTAGCTAGTACTATCTCTGACTTCTGATGGGCCCATCCCACCCATCCCTTTAAACCACACAGGCATCTCTACTGAAGGCCACCCTGAGTCCTCTCTGGCTGTCCCACCATTGGCATCAGTGGGGACCTCCCCTTCCCAGTCCTCCGGCAGTGTCCTTTGGCCACCATCAGTCCCTTGAAAGACAAATTGGTAACTAGGATATTCTTGTAAAAAAAACAAAAAAAAAAACCACACAAAACACAAACAGCTCGTTCTTCAGGTCTCCCCCAAACCAAAGCCACCACCCTGGGGCAGTCATCCTTTTTTCTACAGTGATAAAAGCCTAACTCTTCTTAAGAACACACCCTTCATCCTTTTTATTTGTCCTAAAGAGTGGGCGGCTTTGTACCATAGCTAGAGTTTCAACACTGCCCCTGGTAATCTTCCATATTCATAGGAACTGGGATGAAGCATGTCCTTACTTTGAAGTCTTTTGGTAGCCAAAGACCTTACCCACCATGCATGTGTTAGTTCTCAAACTCTGTGGAAGTTCTCCAACTCATCTCAGAAGAGCATACTGACATAGAGGAATAAACCTACTGGACAAGGTGAT
Source organism: Canis lupus baileyi (assembly GCF_048164855.1). Classification (NCBI taxonomy): domain Eukaryota; kingdom Metazoa; phylum Chordata; class Mammalia; order Carnivora; family Canidae; genus Canis; species Canis lupus. Next base: position 45,297,926 of record NC_132853.1, read on the forward strand.
CATCCCATCCTGGATGATTCACTCTGGCTTCTTCATGAGCCTTGGGAAGACTTGTCTTCATTTAGTGGCTCTTGTAAACTTTCATTTTGCAATAATAATCTTCATTCTTCTTTAAACAATTATAATTGGTTAAGTCTGAAAGGGCAAGGGGAATTTATAGGATCAGCCCTCGGCCCCTTTTCTGTTAGAAATTTGATATCTGCTGATCAGAAATATTCTTTTAAGAACTAGTAAATTCCCCCAACAAAAATTCATTATATTTATAGGACTATTAATAGCTTCATCTAGAGACAATCTTACCAAATGCTTCTTATTTCCTGGAGCCTGGGGTCCAAAGCAGATGAAAGAGACTCCTTTATGAAGATTTTAAGGAATGAGAGTCCAACTAACTTGAATGACTTAAGTCCTATCTAGTGAGCTGTGAAGAAAGAAACTCATCCTTTAAGAGTTCATTTGGGCCTCCCTTCTTCAAGAAGCCCTCCCTGACTACCACCCCCACACAGCTCAGTCTGATTTAGGCATGCTGTCTGATTCAGGCATGCTCCTCTCTGAGCCCTTAGCACGAAGGACAGATCACCATTCTGTGTGTGTAGCACAGAGTTTTGATGCTCTGCTCCTTGGCAGAAGGTCTGGGCATCAGTCGCCTCGTGGGTCTAGCACATGACAGTTTACTAAACTACACAGAAGCTTCCAAGCCAAGGATTCTGGGGATTCAAGGATGGAAGAGGACAAATGCTGCCTGTAAGAGTTCATCAAGGCAGCTTGCAGAACCTCCCCACTCAACCTACATCTGATGGTTGACATGGCTCCTTCCTCCACCCATTGGTCCCTAAATGGTGGGCATTTCTCACTCTGGACAGATGACCATGAAGACTGGGTGTACTCTGCTCCCACCATCCTCATGATTGTTTATTTGTAAAGTCTTGGGCTATATGGACTCTCAGGGACCTTCTAGCTACTACTCTGTCCAGGATAAAACATCACAGGAAATTGCACAGCCTATGAATCTGAAGCCTAATCCTAAGCATCTGGTTCAGTAGACAAAAAGCCATAATAGTGGAACCAGCCCAGCACCCACTATGCATAGATAGTGAGATGGGAATCCCACATAGACCAGGATAGAAGTTCTAGAGGAATAAGTGATATGTTAGAGGCCATTTAAACCATTTCAAGAGACAAGATTATGTACATCTCTTTTCAGTTCCATCTTCAATGGAATTAAAATCAACCATGGAGTGAATATTAAATTACACAAACAAGCCAATGCTACAAACTAGGGCTTTTTTTATTTTCAAGAGAGCTCTTTGTTAGATGTTTACCAGCATACCCAGGGGAGAAACACACTTTCATCTTGATCAGAGCCACTGGTACTTACACAATTATAGATAAAGGTCTGAGTTTTGTCCCAAACAACTCCTGGGCTTGATAACTGCCCAAATGTGACAACCCACATTAAACAGATTCCCACAACATTCCATTGGTGGCCAGCAGTCCTGTCTCCTCACATATTTAAGTCAAGTCTTGTAAAGAATACATTGATGATTTCACAAATATTTTTAAGCCACAGTTACTTAATACAAATTCATATCAGGCACCATGCAAGTTAATAATTTATGGCAAATAGATGGGGAGAAGGACAATGTTTCTCACTTCAACTCCTTGCCAGAAATAAATAAGTCATGTTTTTTAATTGAATTGGATTCTAATTCTTGAGGGAGGTTTGTGATTTTTGTTGTTCGCTCGAATGTAAAGGGACCACGTTTCTTAAATTGCAAGGCGAGCTTTCAGAAAATGTCATATAGAACTCATCAATTCAGTCAGTTCAGCTGACTAACACTTATCAGCTATCAAGTATGGGCCACCAGCCAGGTGCAGGGACACTAAATTCTAACAAGACACGGACTCCTTTCTTTAGAAGCTTAGTCAAAGTCAAGGACATTCATCAAAGATATAAGTGCTGCTCCTGAAGAAACATGCTTAGACCAGTATTTCTCTAGGTTGGATAAAAGTCACGATAGTTTAGCTTAGTGGTTAAGGGTACAGCCTTCAGGATCAGATCCTGTTCAAAGACCCCATCCTACCATATACTAGCTCTGTGACCAAGAGTGATTTACTTGAGCTCTCTAAATTTTGGTTTCATCATCCACAAAATGGGAGTGATCATAGCCCTTGTCTGTATCTTATCTTGAGGATTAACTGACAAAATACCTCCAAAAACACATTGGGCAATACCTAGCAGATGGTAGGTATTGACATGCTCTCAACAAAAATAGCATTTACCATTCCTTTTCTTCTCCTTGCCCTTACCCCCTACCAGAACAGAAATGGCAGCCAACTTCTGAGCTCTCTCTACATGTCCAGTCTCTGCCATGAAGCCATTTCCCAACATCATGCATTTCAGAGAACCAGATCACTTCATTTTCTGCCAGTTTCCAAGGCATTCATAATCATCATAGGCACTGACCAAAATAGAAAAACTCCAAAAAGCGTGTTAAAAGGGTGAGATTGAGATCTATCCCAAAACCTTTGAAAGGCCAGTGGGAGAGAGCCATCTTTCTAGGCCATGTTGTCCATTTGCATATCTTTGTGTTATTGCTCACTCTGCAAGGGGTCACGTGCTTTGACTATTGCAAGTCTCTGAGCTTTCCCGGGAGGGGCCGATGGCTCTGTACAGCTGTGGAGTCCCTACCTCATCAATCACCCAGCAGCCACTCTCCAAGGACATTGCATTCCTTGTTCTCAGACTCGCCATCTGTGAAGCTCAAGGGCATATTCTCCAGCCATTCCAAGGATGTAGAAGGTGAGCCTTGCCTTTTCACTGGCTCTTGCTGTCCATGGAACATGCCCTTTGCTCTTTCCATAGTACAATGTTTTCTTTTAGCTGCCTTCCCTTAGCAGGGATATGTACCCCCCTTGTATAGGGTGTGGTGCCTTAGCAAATCATCTGGCAATTCATAGCTATTTATACCAGCTGCAGCAACCTGTGGACAGATCTCATGCCAGGATTCCCAAGCTCTTTGCTCATCATCCTGATTCACCCTCATAACTGGAATACAGTTGGATTGGGTTTATCAGAACATGGCCTTCATGCAGAAGAGATCCTAATTCAGTTTCCCAACTACATTTTAGACTCAACTTCCCTTGAAGAGAGATAAGGTTTGAAAATGAGATCAAGCCAATAGGATGTTTTAGAGAGGGTCAAGGGTACAGGATCGAAGAGGCACAATCAATTGATAGATTTTTTTAAAACCAAACCCCCATAATAGTTCATCATTGATCACATTTCTGCTATGTTCTAGGCACTGTGCTAAGTATCTTACATAGACTTTCTCATAAAATCTTCTCAGAAACTCTCGGGTGGATGGGGACCATTAGTATCCTCAAAGCTGAGAAAACACAAGAGCTTAGCGGGATTAGATAATTTACATAAGGTCTCATGGTAAGGTTTTGGTCCCTCTTCATCGATTAAAAAAACAAAAACAAAACCCAAAAAAAACCAAACTGTAGCTGGATAAGTCAAGTCTTTAAAAACCTGAAGAGGAAAAAATATATATATAATTTCAACACTTCTTGGATTGCCTTTGAATAGCAGGGTATTATGGGCTGGTGGACAAAATTCCTTCTTAGCGCCTTTAGGGGTATGCTGGTTGAGCCACCCTCCTTCACAACCATTTGCTTCTGAAGCGTGGAATGATGTCACCAACCAATTCCAAAAGGAAATCATGATTCCAGTGATTTTCTTGGTCTCAAGAACCAGCTTTCTGAGTGTACATACTGGCTCTGAGAGTCAGAATTCTATAATATGATTTTTAGAGACCTTCTACATGTCTTTCCAGCTTCAAGATCTGATGTCCTCTCTCAGCCTACCACCCAGCATCACACATGTACCTGCAATCTAGCTTCTCTCTCTCTCTCTCTGCCTGTCTCTCTCTCTCTCTCACTCTCCTCTCTCTCTCTCCAACTGTCTTCTTGCCTGGCCTTACCTAATTACTACTCTAAACACATCTGGGTCTTTCTGATCATTCCTTTGCACATCCTGTTTCCTCCACTCATTTTATTGAACTCCATTCCAGCATCTCTGCATTCACAGAAACTCTGATGTTTTCCCTGATCTAATGAACCCTATCCCATGACATTTCGACTATTGGTTTGCATGTCTATCTTCCTAACTACATTGAGTGCTCCTTGAGGTTATAGTTGCCATCACATTCCTCAGAACCTAGTACGTACTCAATAAATATTTCTTAAATGATACAAAGATAAGATAAAAATCCATTCTTGACTCATGCCTCCTACAACTGACAGAGATAAGGAACTGCCTTCCTTCGTGCCTATTCTGCACCAGCATAAGGCCACTTCTGAAACATTATCCCCATTCCACACATATATTTTGGCCGGCAAATTAAAGGATTGTCATAGGAATGAATCACAGTCCCACTATTGAGACTATAACCCACTATTATACATTTAACGTTCAGAGCCTTGTGGGTACGGAAGCCTCTCAGAAGTGAGCTAGGATCTTCACCAGCCATTAGCAGAGGAACATGGTTGAGCACCCCAATCTGCATAACAATGACTGACCTGTGTGGGATGCTTTAACGTTAACCCAGTCCAGAATCCCATGGAAATGAAGGCTTATCTTCTTTCTTAGGTGATGAAGGTCTAGGACATTCTCTCATACACATGCCTGCAGACTATTAAGCTGAAAGAGTGTTATATCTCTGGGTCACTCTCCAGAGAAAGGAACCCCCCCCCCTCTCCGCTTCTGTGTGTCCAGCAGTCTTCCCTCCTTCTTCTAGTCTTCTGTTCTGTGTTGGTCTGCTCAAGTTCATTGAAGAGCCAACCCGTACGAAGCCCCCACTGTGTGAGTCTTACGTAACCACAGTCACTGCCAGGTCAGACTGTTATTGAAACTTCTTAGGGCTCTAAGGCCATGATGATGGCCATGGAGTACATATAGCAAGGGTAGGTTTAGTCTCTAGACTGCTCCCCAATTACAATGGCCATTACTGACCTAAGAGGTGGAACTAAGGAAGAGTGGGGTGAAAGAGAAGGGACCAACGTCCTCATGTAAGTCTATAAATGCCCAGATGCAGGCAATCTGCTATAGATACCTACTTTGTAAACACTTAGGCCCCTTGTGATTCCCTTCTTAGCTTAGCCCTCATTGGAAATGCTCAAACAATAGTCCCTGGAAGCGTAAGTGGCTTAACCACTTCTTCAATTGTGATTCCTAAATAGAAAACATTATCCAGCCCGAGAAGTGAGTGCTACAGAATGAGAGAAGGAAATCCAAGTACAGCCAACATCTCAGAGTCTATTCTGAGAAAGAAGGGAAAAAAGAAGCTCTTAAATACACAATTATGTTTTAGGGCACAATTACCTCTTGAATGTTGAAAACTGACTCTCCAGTATCTGGAAATAAGTGACTGTACTGCTAATAGGGTCAAAGGGCAGCTGGGAGGACTGGGTAGGATATGGACTCTGGCTTTCTCCCCTCAACTTCCCACCATACTTCTAGGAGAGACTAATCTGACAACACTTCTCAACCAGGGATCCCACATGGAATTAAGCCCTAATACCCTAAAGCATCTATTGTATGTATGAATTTACTTCTCTTCCTTGCATCTGGAATGGCCTTAAATCTGTTCCAAAAGCATTTTGGGTTTAAAAAGTCTGCATGTAGGGGACTAAATTTTGTTTCTTAACAAGAGAGCTTCATTTAAGCCTGCTACCTAGTTTTCGGTAATCTGTAATGGTAGACCCAGGAAACTAATACAATGGTATGTTTGTAGTTTTCTATGAAAAGATATTAGAATTTTGGTTAGATGCATTCTTGTTTTTTTAATGTTTCTGATGCCAGCATAAAAATATGATTTTTAAACATTATTTTCTAATAATCTCTTGGTATTACATAGAAATACAATTGATTTTGCTATACTGACCTTATATTATGTGTCTTGGCATAACTGTCCTTGGTGTGGATTTCTTTGGATAGAGGGCTGGACTCGGCCCACGGGACACAGCTTGCCAACTCCTGCCTGACTAATGGATGTGACATGAACATTCAGGCCCAGTATTGCCAGATTTTCTGATTTTACAAGAGAAACTGGAAAAATGGAGTGTTTTTTAATTTGAAATCACCTAATTTTTAAAGTCTCTCAAATACTAATTTGGGGGTGCCTGACTGGCTCAGCTAGTAGAGCATGTGACTCTTGATCTCAGGTTGTGAGTTCAAGTCCCACGTTGGGTGTAGAGATTACTTAAAAATAAAATCTTTAAGGGGCACCTGCATGGCTCAGTCGGTTTAGCATCCAACTCTTGATTTCGGATCAGGTCATGATCTCTGGGTCGTGAGATGGGTTCTATACTGAGAATGGAGCCTACTTAAGATTCTCTCTCACTCTCTCCCTCTACCTCTCTCCTTGCTCAAACTCTCTCTCTCTCGCTCTTAATATTTTTTTTAAAAATTGGTTAGCCTGGGTGGATCAGCGGTTTCGTGCTGCCTTCAGAGGACGTGATCCTGGAGACCCAGGATCGAGTCCCACATCAGGCTCCCTGCATAGAGCCTGCTTCTCCCTCTGCCTGTGTCTCTGCCTCTCTCTCTCTCTCTCTCTCTCTCTCTCATGAATAAATAAATAAAATCTTTAAATTTTTTTAATTAAAAAATTAAAAATAAAACAAAATCTTTAAAAGGAAAACAGAAAGAAATCAAATCTTCCTGGCCTCATGGAACGTATTTGTTAGATCATAAATGCGATTCTCTTTATAAATGTAAAGCATTCTTCTTTGTTTCATTTAATGCTCTTTGCCTTGGCTTTAATCTTGTCTGACACTAAGTGAAGATTCATACTTTCTGTTAACTTACATTTGCCTAGCATGCCTTTTCCCAGGTTTTATGGTCAACCTCTATGAGCTAGTTTATTATAAACATATATCTTTAATCAACTGATAGTTAGGTTTCCCTTTGTAATCCAGCCATATTTTCAACACCTTGATAGGTAGCCCATTTACAGTTATTTTTTTTATTTTTTATTTATTTATGATAGTCACAGAGAGAGAGAGAGAGGCAGAGACACAGGCAGAGGGAGAAGCAGGCTCCATGCACCGGGAGCCCGACGTGGGATTCGATCCCGGGTCTCCAGGATCGCTCCCTGGGCCAAAGGCAGGCGCCAAACCGCTGCGCCACCCAGGGATCCCCCATTTATGGTTATTGACACATGAGATATAATTAATCTGTTTCCTCTGTGATGATGAAAGTCTGGGCTTCTGAAGGCAAAGACCTGACTACAGAAGAGATGCACACCCCAGCAAAGATTTAGAATAAGCATGTAGTCAAGATGATTGCACTGATAAGATTTATAATGTGTAATACTCCTTGGAGCACATAACTTCTGGTATACTGAATATTTTAAAGATCGTTCTCATTTATTCACGGTTCCATCGCAGAATTCCCTGAAAGAAAACCACATAAGAAAAATAATTTAAAAACCACAGTGCTTTCCTTCCTCTTTTCTTTTTCCAACGTTCAAAGGAGCCCTCAGGCAATTAGAGCGGTGGGATTGTGTGCTTCTCACACACCAAGTGGCACCCCCATATTTCTCAGCCGCTGGCTGTCGAGCAGCTGGCCCCGATTTCCTGAAGTGGAGAATTCAGGCATGTAACAGTGGGGACTCAACTGCTGCCCAAAGCAATTGGAAAAACCTACTCCGATTTTATAGTCCTGCCACTCACGCTGCCAACAGGCAGAAAGGAATCATGAGAAAATTGCCTCCTTATCTCAGGCCTTCTGCTTCTTGGTCCTAAGTAGGGGAGATTAATAAGGGAGAGGATTGTCATTCCTCAATCCAATAACCCCTCTCCTATTATATCACGGACCCTGAATTCACTCCCTTTCCCCCTGTGCGGTCCAGGTCCCGTTTAGATAGAGAGGGGCAGGAATAAAGGGGGAATCTACTGCCAGGAAATATTGAGAAGGAACAGAAAAGCAGAGCATCTCTTTGGCAGGCTGTGGCTGGGATAATGGACTCCCCAGCTGAACTTCCAGGCACCTGGGATGGAAAGAAACATCACCTCTCCTTCCACTGAAGCTGAAGGGCTCAGAAGGATCAGGTCACCCTGATTCCAGCCAACCCAAGCTGGCGAGGACCCGAGGCTGTGTTTTCTCAGCCTTGGAGGCCAGCTGTGTTTTGTACAGCACAGCCCAGTGAGGCAGCGAGCCCAGTTACTTGAGCCTTGCTTAGGTCTCCTATTAGGTTCCAGTAGAATCTCCAGACCGACCAGAAGGCAGGGATTCAAGTTTTAGTTTTTCAAAAGCCCTTCCTTGGGTCTTAAGGAGTATATCTTTGGTGAACAGAATATGGGGTTTGAAGTCACACAGAAGTGGATTTGTTTTTGTTTTTGTTTTTGTTTTAATAAATTTATTTTTTATTGGTGTTCAATTTGCCAACATATAGAATAACATCCAGTGCTCATCCCATCAAGTGCCCCCCTCAGTGCCCGTCACCCAGTCATCCCCACCCCCCGCCCACCTCCCCTTCCACCACCCCTAGTTCATTTCCCAGAGTTAGGAGTCTTCATGTTCTGTCTCCTTTTCTGATATTTCCCACTCATTTTTTCTCCTTTCCCCTTTATTCCCTTTCACTACTTTTTATATTCCCCAAATGAATGAGACCATACAATGTTTGTTTGATTGGAGCTCCAGTGGCGCAATCAGTTAGTGCGCGGTACTTATACAGAGGTGGATTTGAATATTGTCTCTGCCACTGAGTAGCTTTATGAACTTGAATAGTGTTTTTAAGAACAAAGTGAGAGGGAAAAAAAAAAAGAGCAAGGAGAGAAATGCATGGAATACCTACTGTGCCACTGTACTCATTGAGATTCTCCAGAGAGAGACCAATTTGTTTTAAAGAATTGGCTCACATATTTGTGGGGCTTGGTGAGGCCAGTTCAAGTTCAAAAACAATCGCCTGGTGAACCAGGGGGAGACATGTTGCAGAAGAAGTCCAAAGGCCATCTGCTGGCCGAGTTCCTTCTTGCTCCAGGGAGGTCAGTCTTTGGTTCTCTCCAGGTCTTCAACTGATTGGATGATGCCCACCACATCATGGAGAGCAGTCTGCTTTATTCAGAATTCTCTCCCACTCCTGCCTCTGATTCTTGGTCCAATAACTCTTATTTCTTCCAGATATCCTACTCCTTTTTCTCTGTCTGGGCCCTTTGTCCATTGAAAGACTCTGCACTGCTGAATGAAGAGCATGTCCCAGAGATGCTTGCTCATGGACTCTTCTGCGTGTGCTTCCCATTGTTGTCCACTGCTGTCCCGATGACCCCCTGTCCTTTACTGTACTCTGCTCCTCCGGGTTCTGCTGGCGTAGGCCCCCAGCAGACATGTATGTGTAGTTAAGGCCACCTGACTCACATTATGTACAGACCCTCCCCCCACATCATTTATCTCCTTCAGAGGAAATCAGGATGAGTAAAATAAGAATATTCACGTGCAACAAATAGCAAAGACTGAATGTAACATTTTCTTGACAACCACCCATTTCAGATATTCCTGAGTTCCATTTCTTTTATATTTGGCTTCCTGGTCTCTGTTATTGAGAAAATTGAACAATGGTATCCCCTCCTGATTCCTTTTCCCCTGTTCCTCCCCTCTTTGGCCAAATCAGTGGAGCTTCTTATGCAAAGCTTTTCAGGGACTTTTTAAAGTAGTTGGTGGAATAAATGGGGATTTGCTTACCAGCAGCTACTGACCAATTAACAGAAAAAGGGATTTGGGGAAGAGGGAAAAGTGTTTCTCAAAAGTATAAAACATGCAAAGATCTTTCTGCACAGATTAATTGATTTCTAAGAGATAAATCCTATGGCCATATTTACAATTTCTAAACTGGAGAAGGATCATTTCTTGAATGCACAGTTATTTTTTTAAAAAGATTTTATTTAATTATTCATGAGAGACACACAGAGAGAGGCAGAGACACAGGCGGAGGGAGAAGCAGGCTCCCTGTGGGGACTCTGATGTAAAACTTGATCCCAGGACCCAGGGATCACGACCTGAACCAAAGGCAGATGCTCAACCACTAAGCCACCCAGGTGCCCTTGAACGCACAGTTATACAGAGCCCCACCGTGGGAACCAGGAAGATGCCCCAAAGAGAAAGAAGGCCCGAGAAGCATAGATGCATGGAACCTGAGAAAATTTTAAGAACACCTTAAACCACCAACCAATGTATGACTAAAAGAGTGGGGAAAATGACAAATAAACACCCAGAACCTTGTTAGATGCCCCTCCTTCTCTTCCCGGAATATCTGATTCCTACCCCCGGATCAAATTCCTCCTCATTCCTTAAAGATCTCCCAAAGCACTCCAGCCTACATGCTATCACCTCGTCTCCAAACTCTTGGAGAAGTGTTCTGTAATGCCCTTCCTCTGGTGCAGCATTGTGCTAGCTGGTAAACTGGTGCAGCTTTGCTTTGCTATTGCTCAGCTTTTCCCCACTTGGTCTTTTTTATTCTCTTTGGACTGAAACATGCTTGAGGGTGTTGTGCGCCCAACTTCCTTCTCTATATCCCTCGCAGAACGTAACACAGTGATTCCAATGATCACTTAAGAAATATGGTTTGAGGAGCACCTAGGTGGCTCAGTTTGTTGAGCGACTAACTCTTGATTTTGGTTCAGGTCATGAGGCCAGAGTTGTGAGATCGAGCCCCTCACCAGGCTATGTGCTCACCATGGAGTCTGCTTGTCTCTCTCCCTCTGGTCCTCCCCTCATTTTCTCTCTGTCTCTGTCTCTTTCTCTCTCTTAAATAAATAAATGAACAAAATCATTTTAAAAAAAGAAATATGGATTGATTCATTAAGATGTGTCCTATTTCATTTACATCATCAGGAAATAATCAGAGAACACGCATGTACTTACTCAGCAAAGATAACAGGATTTTTATTTTTAAGATTTTATTTACTTATTTGACAGAGAGATAGACAGGGATATCAAGAGAGCATGAACGGAGAGGAGAGGGAGAGAAGCAGGCTCCCACTTGAGCAGGGCCCCAACTTGGGGCTGGATCCCAGGACTCCAGGATCATGATCTGAGCTGAAGGCAGATGCTTAACCAACTAGCCACCCAGGTATCCCTCAGCAAAGATAATAGTACTGCGGCTGGCAGGTACTTAGTGCTTATTCTGAGCTAAGATATATTTTCACCCACTTAATACTAAGCACTTACATTTTAATACCTCTAATAATTAGTAGCAAATACGTGAAATAAGCACTTTTATTATCCCCATATTACAGATGAAGAATCTCAGGCATGGTGAAGCCAGGTCTATAGTTAATAAGCGAGCCAGTTTTTGAACCCAAATTAACTGGCTCTAGAGCCAGTTAACCACTATGCTGTTTAGAAATAAACATAGCTGCCAAAAGCAGACAAATGTGTCTAAACCCTTCCAGGACACTTTAAGAACTAGTCTATGTGTCCGGCACACAGAATTATACATGTTAATGTGCCAAATTTGAAAAATGTGGATGTTTTTCCACTACATACAGCATAAAGTCTAAACACCTCCATCTTCCACCAATAACCCTTCAAGATTTTCCCCAACTTAGTCTAGATCCCTCCTCACCATCTTTCTTCCCATGCTGGACTACTCATAGGGTCCTGAACACTTTCCAAACTTTCCCTTGTGGCAACTTTGCCTAAATCTTACTGCTGGTGGACCCCGCTCCCCAGAGCTCTCTGCCCAAGTTGAGAATGCCTTTCAAGATTCAATTTTGATCTGTCCTATCCAAGAACTTCATTCAATCCCTTTCCTTCCCCAGCAGAATTTACCTCCCTCTTCCTATAATCAGATGGTATCTGTGATAACATTACCCTCATGCCTTGCATTCAAATAACCTTCCTTTGCACTGGTGAGAAAGGTGTGGGGTCAGAGCTGTCAAGCTGGTTGCCATACATCATCCTTCACTATCCATCTTACTTACGCCTCTGCCAGAATGAGGCAACCATGCCTTCTATTGGTCCATTGGGGTGTGAAAAAAGAGACCAAAAAAAAAAAAAAAAAGTTATGAACTCAAAAGTTTCACACTCATCAATAATCCTAGAAAATTTATGAAGGATTATTCGAAAAATGTCTGAATCCACTGAAATTTACTTTTAAAATAACTCTTCCCCATTTATTACTTTATTAGTAGCAACAAATCGCTGATGACACCTTTCACAACTAATTGGACCCAGCAGAGCGTGTTAAGAGCAAAGCTGCAAATGCCTCCTCTGGTCTGAAAGGCTCTGGAAGGCACAGACTATGTCTTATTCATTTAAAGAGCCTTACCCTGTGCTTCAGTCATAGGAGAAACGTATTATCTGGAATGGCATTGACCTGGACTGCCTTCTCCAGACTCCATCGAAGGTTTGATTCAGGCTAGCTCCCAGGGTAGAAGACAGGGTACACAGAGAAATTGAAAAGTTGGTAAACAAGCCTTTACCACACCCCCTCTGGGCACAAAGTCCTGCAAGTTAGACACTCCAGATAATGCATAGTGAAGAAGGGGACCATGCCCACCCTTTAAGGAGGGCGTATGGGAGACAAGAGCAACAAATATGTAATCAGCATAAACACGCAGAGAAAAATACAGTAATTCCCAGAGTATGTTGAGGGGGAGGAATGAATGGGTTAGGTGGGAGAAATGAACCACAAGATCACTGGGAGAGAAGACACTGGTTGTTGCGTCTCTGCTTACCTAGTGATTAGTACCCAGAGAAGAAAACCCCAGAGAGCAGTCTGGAGTGGACCTGGGAGCCACATTTCCCACTGCTGGGAAGGGCTGGGGTCAGCAGAGCCGGGCTCCAGACCCGTTAGAGCTCACTGTGGAATGTGGGGCTGTCAATAGCCACCAGCCTCCCATGCATGGGTGGTCTCTCCTCTCTGTGAGCCCATGCTGGGCTCCCTCTATGGTTCTTTCTAGAACATTCACATGGTTGCCTACTCTTCTTGGAAGGAAGCACAGTTCCACATGGAATATTTCCTAGCTGTGGATGACTGTCCACCTCTTGAGCTCCTTGTTACCATCAGTTTTGATGGATAAATCATTGTGAGGAACATGGAGACCCAGCTGGCCACTTGCTGCCTCCCTAAGTCAGTGGTGGGTATCCCTCTCAGAGAAAGACACTCAATGACAAAGGAAGGTTAGAAGATGCCATGCTGGCTTCCCCCCAAGTTACAATAATTGGTGATTAGGTGAAAAAGGAACCTTTCTGCTAATAAGCTGTCTTCCCCCAAATCATTTATATCCACTATAAATCTCAGTAAATGTTATTTTATATGAAAGATTCTTATTAATTTCTTGCAATGTCATCTTAATGGACTGGGCAAATCAGCAGGCTTCCCCTTCTATATGAGACTATCCCAAGAATTCTCAAATGATACAACTTGGCAATGCTTCAGCATGGTCCAAAAAACTGGAAAAATCTGTTCTTAAAGCATTAAACCATTCCATCGAGCAGCTTTGCAAAAACTATGTAAAATCCCCTAAAGATCTAGGGTTGCTGTTTTTTAAAGTAATCTCGCGAATTACACTTGTGGGGGGCGTTGACTTGTAAATTCACATTTTCAATATCGTGCTATGTCTGTTTTTATGAATTTCAGTGCTATAGGGCGAATGCTTGTGGCCCCATCCCCATATTCATATGTTAGATCCTAAGGCCGAATGTGATGGTAGTAGGAGGTGGAGCCTTTGGGAGATGATGAGGACATGAGGGGAGAGCCTCGTGAATGGGATTAGTGCTTTGTAAAAGCTTGCCCCCTCTGTCATGTGAGGACACAGCAAAAAGACAACCATCTATGACCAGGAAAGGGACCTCACTAGTCACTGAACCTGCCAGGGCCTTGATCTTGGATTTTCCAGCTTCCAGCACTGGGAGAAATAGTTTGTTGTTCACAAGCCACCCAGTCTATGGTATTCTGTTAGAGCAGCCCAATGCACTAAGATCATCAAACTTTTCTAGCATAGATTTGTTACTGTTTGATCAGCAACAATAGGATAGGATATAAATATCCCTAATATTTACAAAGAGATCCTGGATGGACCACTAGCCAGCTGTGCAGCGGGACATGAGTCTCATCAGCTCCTGGACTTTTTCTCCCACTTTCGGAAGGGAGGTAAAAGCAGTTCCCACACAGAATTGTTGAAGAGGTCTAATAGGAGAATGCCCATGGATCGCTTGTGATGGAAGAGATCTATCGATGTTCAGCATAGTACTGCTGCTGGTGTTTCTACCCTCCCTGTGATCACAGGGGTCTGGCCACCAGTTTGGAGAGGGTCATAAAAATCCAAATCTAGCGCAGCCCGGGTGGCTCAGCATTTAATGCCACCTTCGGCCCAGGGCATGATCCTGGAGACCCGGGATTGAGTCCCATGGCAGGCTCCCTGCATGGAGCCTATGGAGTCCCTATGCCTGTGTCTCTACCTCTCTGTCTCTCATGAATAAATAAATAAAATCTGTAAATCACCTTGTTATATTTTTAAAAAAATCCAAATCTAGGCTTCAACAATAATCCCACTGCTTTCATCAGAACATCAGAGTGTGGCATTTGATCATTGAGCTTTGAGCCTCAGAAATGTGCTTTGGTCAAACCAAAAAGGACAGAAGATTCTTGATTAATATGCATGCCGTCAGTTCTTCTTTTTATGAGTGTTTCTTTCTGTATCCAAGCAGCTAAACTTTTAAAAAATTCTTCCTTAAGGAATAAGGGCGAGTTGTCATCCACTCCCATGTTCATTTCTCCTTCTGACATCATGTGAGATTGGCACTTTTTCACACGTGTAGGATGGGCTCGGCTGCATCTGATCCAGAGAGAGTAAGAACATTACTCCAGAGGAGATGACAGTAAAGCTGTCATGTTCTCACCCTTATCCTTATATGTGACTGGGTAACCCACACAATCTGCCTAGTTCTGTTTTTTTTTTATTTCACTCTAGAGTTAATACAATCAGTTCAGTGGCAATTCTATTAGCAAAAGCTAGTACAAAATAATGGTAGTGCATCAGCAGGAAGACTCAAGCTTCTAGGGCTTGTGTGGGTCCCCCGGGAGAACCCAGATTAATCTCTGTGCTGTGAAAGGAAGATGTATAAAGCTCTTAGGACAATACCTGGAATAGAGAAGCATCATGGACATTTATGTCTAGTGCCCTGGAATTCTAACTTTCAAAGCCCTTCCAAGGAAGTCTAGGGGTCCCCAAAGAGTGTCCCCTGCGGTACCCCTGGTGAGTCTCTTGGCCTCTATGTGGGACGTGTTTCTCAGGCGTCCTGCACAGACTCACGCAGCAACCTTCCAGACTTTGGACACACCCTTCAATACTAGGGTAAATACAGTATCATTTGCCAAATTAGGACCTGGCTGAATTACAGTAGGTCCCCACTGGGAGACAGTGCGGCACATAGAGCCAAGCTTTTGGAGTCAGACTGAGCCAGAATCAAACCCAGGCACAGCCACTTAGTACCTTTGTGACTCTGAGTAGGTTGATTGACCTTTCTGAGCCTTGTTTTCCTTATTATTCAGAGCCCCAAAGATTTTTTTTTATTTTATCAAGTACTTATACATAATTTTCTAAGTACTTATCAAATGTCAGCTTATTGAATTCTCTGAACAAGCCCATGAAAAAGGGGCTATATTATCCTCATTATATAGAAGAGGCCATCGAGGCACAGAGAGGTCAAGTAACTTGCTCAAGGTAACACAGCCAGTTAGTGGCAGAGACAGGATTCAAAGCCAGCTACTCTGGCTACTAAATCTTTATTCTTAACCACCAACCTATCTCCTCTTTAGTAGTCAAGCAACATTACACGGTTTGAAACAAAAAACCATTTTAATTCGTATTTCCCTTCGGTTGTAATTAAAAGAAATTGTCATTCTTTTTTTTATCTTGTTTACCTCGTTGGCTAAATTTAAATAATTGCCTTTGGTTTTCTTGCACCATCAAAAAGATAAGATGACGGGTCTTCATTTTAGTTCAGCACTTTTACAACGCCATCTTGGACATTACTTGGTGCAGCTGACTGAGTACTTTGACTTAATTCATTGAATTTTTCAGCAACCTTTTAAGACAGGCAGTGAGATTGTTATGATCCCATCTTAAAATGGTCAAATGAAGTTCCGAGAGCTTAAAGAAACTGCCCAAGTTCACACACCTCATAAGGGATGTCATATATCAAAATAAAATTTGAGTTTTACAGTTTTTAATTGATTTATTCCCTGGATAGCAATATAAGCGGAAAAAATAGCAGATTTTGGAATTCGACAGACTTCAGTACAAATCATTCTTCCTCATATGTACCACTTTACACAGGTGATTCTGAGCTTCGACTCCTCATCATTCAAATGGGCAAGTAATACTTATGTCACAGGTTTATTGCAATGATTATGTTTTAAATATTGCATCATTACATTTTAAATTATTACATTATTCAAAATATTATAAATATTTTGTATGTCATCTAGTATATACCCAATACATACACGTACAGAAGTGTGTGTGTCATCCAATACTGTGACTATCCCCCAGCAGGTGCCCATTAAACATAAGTTCTCCATTCCTAGATGGGAGCAATCAGAAGAAAAAGTTCCCTAAATACTTAATAGTCACCTGTAGTACTTCCAAATCTCCCCAAACCTTTCCAGGGAGAAGGTACTGACCTGAGTCCCCGGATGCTTTTATTCTTCCCCCAAATTGTTTACTTCTCTGGTTCCCTGTAGCCCCATCATCCAGAGAATGTCCCAGACGTGTTCTATTACATAATGAAACTTCCCTACTTTGGACTTGGCACATGGCCTGGTGCAGAGTTGGCATTCAATATATTTTTGTTGAATGGCTAAATGAATAAATGAGATTATCTAAGCATCTAGCAAAGTATATGAATTATTACATTTTGAAGAAATTTGTGAGAATTCTTTTCCATACATGTTCAAAGTCATTTCCACTGGTGCTAATAGTTTTTTCAAGTACTAGTACTTTGGAAACCCCTTTTATTATTATTTTTTTAAAGATTTTATTTCTTGATTTGACAGAGAGAGAGCACAACGGGGGGGGGGGGCGGGCAGCAGAGAGAGAGAGAAGCAAGAAGCAGTCTCCCCGCTGAACAGGGACCGTGATGTGGGGCTCAATACCAGGACCCCAACACCATGACTTTAACTGACTGAGCCACCCAGGCACCCCTGGAAATCCATTTTAATGCACAGAGAGTGATAATATTGAATCCACAGATTCATCATGTTTTACAAGTAGATATTTTTTAAGTAAAAGAGAAATTTACTATTTTAGTTTGTCTCTCATTCTCTTTATTCTCACTTTTTAAAAATAAAGAGTATGAAAATAAACATCAGCCTTTGTCTATCTACATAATTATAACTCTGAGTTAGTGAATTATATAAAGTTGTGTTGTGACTAATGCTTTACGTTGAAATTGGAATCCATTTCCGGGCCGAGATAAGAAGAACAAATGGTCCCCAACTTCCACTTGTAGGACCAGCCCACGGGCAGAGCATGTCACTTTGCAGAATGAACATGTGCAATGAACTCCTATAGATCTAGCTCTCAACTGCCTCCTTAGTTGAGCAATGACTGTTCCTTAAGCCTCTTCTTGGCCATCCTTCCCTAGTTTCTTCGCATAGTGTCCCATGGAAAGTGATGCTCCTCCAGCATCCTTCTGCCTATTCTTCCCTGAAGAAGGCTGCAGTCCCACAAAGCTTCAGTTCAGGGCATCTCCACTGATGGACTATCTCTGGGGAGAGGAAGGGGTACAGTTCAAGATAACAGTGGCCTCAAGGCACAAGGGTGCCCTGGAGTGGAGGGAAGGGGCGATGGGTGGCCTTCATGTTGGTAGCTGGCATGGTGAATTTGAATTAAGAAACCAAAATTCTAGGTGAGTTCTATCATTAACTGAAATCTTCCTCCTCTGTATTAAAAAAAAAAAAATCTAACCTCAGGGTTTTCTGTGACCTCAAATATCATCCTGTCTGACTCAGAGGGAATCACCACGGCCTAGTGCAATAGGTTTAAGTTTCTTAGGTTGAAATCTCTTGTTTCAATAGTCTGATAGTGACAGTTGGAGATAAAGGAAAATGACGTGAACCAGGCCTGGCCTAATTATTTCATGCTCAGAGCCTTCCTTCGTGTGCTGCATCAGAGGGGCATGTCCTGACTTTGCTTCTTTCAGAAAGATTGAGATTCCTGATGCGAAGTTGGCTACCATCGCTAGTGCTTTAAGATTCTGCGATTATTTTGATGGATTGGGGCCAATGGCTCTCGGTAATGGCAGGAGGCCAGAGCTGACCCTACAGCTAAGGCCCCCAGACTCTTCTTGCTCACTCTGCTACTGCAAAACAGGACGAAAACCTTCAGAGAGAAACCAAACCAGCAGGTACATTTGAGGAGTGGCTGGTAAGAATGGGTGCTGAGGCTTTGCAAGAAGCAGCCAGTGGAAATTCCCTGGGCATTTGTTGGCAAGAAACAGAAACGCACTCCAGCTAGCTTCCAGAGTGAGAAACGGATTTTAAGGTTGCACAGACGTTGCTTGCAAAGGGTTAAATATGATCCCCTTGAAAGGGAATAAAGGGGAAAGGAGAAAAAATGAGTGGGAAATATCAGAAAGGGAGACAGGACATGAGAGACTCCTACCTCTGGGAAATGAACTAGGGGTGGTGGAAGGGGAGGTAGGCAGGGGTGGGGGTGACCGGGTGACAGGCACTGAGGGGGCACTTGATGGGATGAGCACTGGGTGTTATTCTGTATGTTGGCAAAATGAACACCTATAAAAAATAAATTTATAAATAATCAAACAAACAAATAAATAAATATGATCCCCCCACCCCCCCAACCCCCCACCCACCACAGGTCACTGGAGCTGAAGGCTGGAGTATCATCAGGGACTCAGGCAGCTTCTCTCCACACACCCCTCTCTGGGGCCACATGTTAGCTTGTCTCTGCTGCATGACCACCTCATTGTCCTTCCTCTACCCTGGCTCCAACTTCCGTACCCACTCATTCACTCACAGGGGGCGCCCCATGCCTCAGTTTCCAATTTCTTAATGTCTCTGAGATGACCCATCTAATTTAGCTGTCTGCCAACAGTCTGGACCCTATCAAAACGACCACATCACCCGGTGGTCTTCTCCCTTCTATGCACAGTCTCTGTGTTGTAACTCACTAATTTAAACCCTGCAATAGAGCAAACATACACATAAGCCAACTCAAGGCATTTTTAAAGTGTAGTTTATTACACAGGATATATGTTCACTTTGGAAAAATTAGAAAGCACAATGGAAGATATAAATAAACCATAATCTAGGAAATTCTATGTATCTCCTTTGTGTGTATAAACATAGATACTATTTTTACAACATGAAATTATATTACACTTACTATTTTGTGACCTCTTTTCACTCAATAACATATTATGAGTATCTTTCAATTTATCATCCTTTTCAACTAAAGAAAAGGAGACTTTGATCCGGGGTTGTTAACTAAGATTTACTGAACATCCAGCTTGTGTGTTTTTTTTTTTTTTTTTATATCCTTTAGCTACATTTGCTTATTTAAACTTCACAACAACACGAGATAGGAACCATTATGAGCCCTATTTCGTAGATGGGAAACCAAGGCACAGAAAATTTAAGTGACATATCCAGAGCCATTCAGAGAGAGAGTGTTAGCACCATGCCATTGAGCAACAGAGCCATAGTCTTCCTGCTACATTATAGTGACTCCAGACTCCTCTTTCATCTCCCAGAGTTTTGGAGATGAGGAAGAGAGACAAGGCAAGAGCCAAGGAGGAGAGTACAAGACAGAGACACCAAGATTTGTGGTGGGAAACAGAAAAAGGGTGCAAGGAAGAAGCAATGTAAAAATGCAAAAGAATAACATAACAATAATAAAGATAACGACAACATGGTGGGGAAGTAAAATATTGAACTGAACTCCATTAAATTGCCATTTTTGTGAGTCAAAACCAATTGAGCACTGGTAATTTCATGGAACTCAGTTTATTAAATTCTATCACCAGAGGAGATGTGCCTCCACTAACCTCAGGGACATTTTATGTTCCTTTCCATCAATTATATATGTTTGGCTGATAAATGACCAAATAAAAGCATCCTTGTTTCTGGAGAAACTGGTGAATTTATCCACATCTGAGATATTCCAACTCCTGAACATACCCTGGAGCTCAAGGGTTTACTTGGAAAAAAAAAAGGAAGTCATCAAAGTTGAGTCTGTTGGTAAGACTATCGGAGAAATAGAATATATAACCTCCAAAGAGTTAAATACAGGGAATAAACAGATTAAAGAAAATTTACTTAACTTAAAGGTCAAAAATAAGGCAAGGAAAAGGGACAGAGAGCAAATAGAAAGTATAATAAACAGAAAAAATAGAATTCTAAACATTAGTCCAAATAGAGCTTAACAGAATAAAGGCACATGGATTACACCAGAAAAGTACTGATCAAAATAAAGATGCTCTAGCCACATAAATGTCAGATAAAATAGACTTGAAAAGATATTATTTAAGGACAAGGAAGGTTATCACATAATAAACCAGAAAAATATAAGAAAGCAGAGACGGTGAACATTAGCAACATAGCCTCAAAGTACCAGGCTGAGCCACATGAAATTGCCAATATTTGACTGACCTACAAAAGCAGTGATTTCATATAAAGTAGAAGTCAACAGAATTAGGAAAATTTGGACTTCTTTTTTTTTTCTTTTTTTTTTAAATTTGAACTTCTTAACGTATGATTTTAACATTCATCTATTACAAACTAATCAAGTGATCAAGATTAATAACAATGTTAGAAATTTGAATAGCATGATTAAGATATTTGATAAAATCCACATGTTTAGAATTTTGTCTCAACTCCTTGATAATTCACATTCAAGTCTTCAGCGAATATTTCCAAAAGGTGGGCACATGCTAGGCCACAAAGGACATCTTGAATAATATCGAAGTACTTTTTAAAAGATTTTATTTATTTATTTATTTGAGAGAAAGGGAGGAAGGGGCAGAGGTTAGAGGGGAAGCAGAGTCCCCATTGAGCGAGTAACCTGACTCAGAGCTAGATCCCAGAACCCTGAGCTGAAGGCAGGCACCTAACTGACTGAGCCACCCAGGCCCCCCAATATCAAAGTATTGATAAAGCATACAGACTATATTCTCTGACCACAATATAATAAGAACTCAATTCTGCCCCCCTCACCCTCTTCCCCCTGCCAAAAAAAAAAAAAAAAGCTAAAACTACCTTTGCATGTTTGGCAACTAAATAGATTCACACATGGTCATGCTGGTAAAACTAACACAGTAGATCTCAGGTACCAAGTAGCCTGGTTTTTAGTGGGAAAAAAAAAAAACTATAAAGTCTTAAATGGTTTATTTATTTTATCCATTTGTCCACAGATCTTGTGTCTAGGTTTTATTTAGTATGTACTCCATTTCTTTCCCTGGGATTCATCTAAGAAGCCCCCCTTTCTTCACAGTTGAAAAACCTACAGGTGCATCACCTGTGTTGGGCACTTGTCATGTGACCCCAAAGCTGTCATCACCCAAAGCCCTACTGCCAACTGTGGGGATGGCTGAGAAAACACCCTTGGAAGTATTTACACAGACAACCAGATGACGTCTCAAAATACCAGCTGCTCTCACCCATCACAAATAGGCTTCCTATTCCATAATATCACTTCTGGATTAACCCCGACCGGCCACCTTGTTGAAATAAATAGGTATCTCCCCTGCTCAAGGATGTGGACAGATCTGATTGTGTCTCTTTAGAGCTCTAAGCACGTGGGGGCACATGAACAGGCAATTGCTTTGAACAGCACATGCTTCCAAATCAGAGCCATACCCATGAGAGCAGGGGTATGTATTTTGCTTCAGAGCACATTTTCCAACCCAAGTAAAACACTGCCTTAAAATGTCACGAGCATCTGAAGACAAAAGGGAGAAAGCATGCAGAGGTAAGCAAAGCTCAAATCTCTTCCCTAGGACTCCCGTTAAAACAGGCCCAGGGATTCCATCTGCAAAATTCTTCCAGGAACATCATAATGTTGACATTCTAAAGGAGGCTAGAGCCCCCCCAAATCAGGGCCTATGATGCCAGAGAAAGGATGGAGAGGGATCCTTATGAATCCTGGGATTTTGTATAAGGGCAAAGGCTAAGGAGTAGGAAATAAAGTGTGAAATCCTACCAACACACTGTTGAATCTGGACACCTTCCTAAGAATGTCCCACTTCACTAATTGGAAGGTCTCCCAAGTAAGCAAAAGCTTGCTGCCGTATGACAACGTCAGGTAACCAGCTCATCTCTCTCTCTTCCTTTATGTCACCAGGGACAAGTTCTGGCTATGGGCACCACTGCCTTTCTTAAGCACAGGGTTTAGCCAGTCTATCTCCCAGTATTTTAACAATATGGATAAAGAAACCACAAAAAAGTAAATGTCTTAGCAATATGTAGAAGGGATATGGATATTTTTCTGTATTAACTTACTTCAATGTTATTATATTAAGATGATTTAATAAGTAAAAGTAATGACTGTATTAAGTTAAAGGCATTCACCCTCCCTAATGTGATTCAGCGGCTCTGGCACAAAGGTCCGATGGAAAGGATCAGTCTTGTGAGGACGTCATGGACAGGGCATCAAAGTTACACAGAACACTCAGAGGCATTGAAAAAAAGAAGCTCATTGTAGGTCATCATTATTCTCTTACTTGAGCTCCCATCCCTCCTTAATGGCAGAGGGGGAAAAAAGTGCTGAATAAGATAACTTATTCGATTCCTGTCTGAAACACTTCACTTTGAGATGAACTCAGCCTCATTTGGGTAAACACTCTGTCAATTCAAAGGTGGCCACTTGTCTCACTTCTCCTCCTTCCGACATGGTATCTGGGTGCAGAGGGAAGATGACATGCCCTTGTGGCTGGCAGCCTTGGTGTCCTCAGCTACCAACCAGTCTTGTTCCTCAATGTCTTGGGTTGGTGTTTGTTTAGGTGTGGTTGATCTCATTCTCCATCGTGGGTGTCCTGCTGGCATCTGTTGCTGATGCCTCAGATCCCTGAGGGTCCCTCAGATTGCCAGGTGTGGGTGCTTTGTGGCCTCTAGCTTCTTTGCTCTGACCATAGGCTGATGCCAGGACACAGCCGCTCTCACTCCTGCACATCCTCTCACCAGGACAGACAGAAACCCTGGACCTCAAGGACCCCTCTAGACCATAGTGGACACAGTAGGAATGCACAGAGTAGGGGGTGAGCCAAGATGAGTCTCCCTCAAACCATCTGGGGTTTCTGTGAGAGTTTCTAACACCTCATCACCCCAATTTTGCTGAAGCCTGGTGGGTTGGGCCACAGGGAAGCAAGGGAGGAGAGACAGCCATTTCTTAGGGACCAAGCCGTGGTACACATCAAGTCTTACCCTGTCTTCCTGCCTCTTATGGCAACCTTTCTACTTCCTCTTCCTGTCTGGTGGAAAGACTTCTGCTATAAGACTTCTGATCTTCTCCAAGACAGTGGAAGCTACCTCAACCAATAATTTATATTGTAGAAGAAATCAAAGTGGTTTTGCAAAGGTGTGGGAAAAGTATAGGGGAACTGCAAGGAACAGTGGAACCATTACCACCTCTGGACCCGAAACCTGATGACCTGAGGGAAGGACTACCAAACCCAGAAGGATAGAGTGTGGAAAGAGAACCTGTAACCTTCAGGAAGGGTCCTAGCAAGTCAAGGCTCCTTCCAAGGAAGGAGCCAGCCAGAGGAATAAATAGTGGCATCTTTATCCTCCCCTCTTTTGATCCTCTATGGGAGCATCCCATTGGCCAAACCTAACTGGACACCAGAGGCAAGATGGTCCATGGATATGGGAATAAGCAAAGGGTGGACTTGGCAGACAACAGAGGGTATCTACCTACAAAGCTTTTTCCTGAAAAGAGTGTGTGTGTGGGGGGGGGGGGTCAAGTACAAGCATGTATGAAAGAGAAAATCCCATTGGTATTTTTTAAAAATATTATTTTCCTGAAACATATGTTTTTCTTACCCACAGTCTGATTTCTGTTAGTATTCATCTAAGTTTGTATTTCCATTAGATGCCTACAGGGGCACCTGGTGACTCAGTAGTTGAGCATCTGGCTTCAGCTCAGGTCATGATCCTGGGGTCCTGGGATCTAGTTCTATAACAGGTTCCCTGGGGGGAGCCTTCTTCTTCCTCTGCCTGTGTCTCTGCCTCTCTCTGTGTGTCTCTCATGAACAATTAAATAAAGTCTTTAAAAAAAAATGCCCACAAATTTGCTAAGTGTCCTGATGATAACAATAACTAGCCCTAAGTATTTTTTGCAGGCCAAGCATTGTGAAAACTTTTTATTGATGTGATTTAATACTTAAAAGAAGCTTTCAGAGTAAATATTACTATCATCTCCAGTTTAAAGATGGGGAAACTGAGACTGAAAGAGTTAAAGAATTTGTCCAAGGGGCGCCTGGGTGGGGCGGTCAGTTAACTCCTTGGTTCATCTCAGGTCATAATCTTTGGGTCTCAGAACTGAGCCCCAAGTTGGTCTCCGCAATCATTTGAAGGCCACTTGGAATTCTCTCTCCCCTTGCTCTTCCCACTCACTCTGTCTCTCTCAAATAAATAATAAATCTTTAGGAAAAAAAGAAAAAAGAAAAAAAGAATTTGCCCAAGGTCATACAAGCTAGTTGAGAGTCCATATAAGATCCAAGACCAGACTGTCTAGGAGGGACAGAGAGCTGGGAAGGGACAGTGGGGAACTGGGAAAGGCATCTCCTATCACAGCATCAGCTGCTTCTAAGTCACGGTTGACAATCACCGTCTGGAACAGTGGAGGCCCCAGGTCACCAGCCCTGTCTTCTTAGGAGAAGCTTGTGACCCACAATGCATAGGAAAGACCCCCACTTTTAAATGTAACTGTTCAATTAGAATTTTTCATCCAGTTTCGCAAGGTTGGCAGACTTTGCTAGACTGTGACAGAGAAACTCCAGCCAGCACCCCAGCACCCCTCCACCCATACGGTAATGCTTGTCAACAGCCTTTACAGGCTACCAACAGTGTTTGTTTCCCATCAAACTGACAACCAGTGTGTTGGTAAGTTTAATAAGAATGATAGGATGGGCCGTTTGTGGTCACCAGCATGAATTAAGTATTACTCTAGGAACTTCGCTTGTGTCACATCACTTAAACTCCACAACAACCCTGCAATTTGCACATATATCATTACCTACTTTACAGATGAAAACATTGGGTCCGGAGACATTAGGTCACAAGCTTAAAGTCATGAAATAAAACAAACAAACAAACAAAACAAACAAAAAAAAAAAACAGTAAGGCTAAGGGATAGAGTCAGACCTCTCTAGTTTCCAAACTCAGACTTCTTCTACCCAATGACTTTCCCCTGCACAACTCTGAGATTGTAGATACACAAACCAGAAATCCACAGGGACAATCTTACTCTTCCAAGTCAGGTGCCAGTGAGAACCTCCCGATAATGCATTTTGCATTGCAGGCTGCTCCCCCACCCTCCAAATAGTATGCTTCCTAAAAGCGCCATCCAGAAAAGAAAAGGAGATAAGCAAACAGAAAAGGAGATAAGCAAAGTAGAGAGCGGGACAGCGTGTACTCAGAAGTGGGCAGACTGGCGGAAAAACAAACAGAATCTGCTGAAAATTAATAGGAAGGCAGAGACGCAGCTGAAGAAATGCTACGAGGTGCCTCGGTTCATGTTTTCTCATACTCGATTCAAAGAGAAAATGTCACTTGTAGAGTTGCTTAAAAAAAAATGAATTCCACTCCCTGGAACTCAAAGGACAATATTAAATAGGTAGATTGTATCATCCCGTAGGCAGGCCTTCCCAGCCCCGAGAACTTCTCTCTCTCTCTCCATCATGATTCTCATCCTCCTTTCTGGATGTTTCCATGATCCCTCTCAGCACCAGCAGCTCTTGGACTCCCTGCACACACACACACCCACACCCACCACCACCACCACCACCTAGTGTTTTTATTCCAGAACAGGAATAAAGTCTGATCAAATAAGAAGTGGCAGAGGAGAAAACCCATGGTTGCATATTTCCACAGGTTGTGCCACCCACAAGATTTATTGTCCACCCTTGACCATCCCTAAATTCCCCAACTCGAGTTGTCTCAAGTTCCACGGCATGTTCTTCCAAATGTTTCTGTCTTTACTTCTAAAGTTACAACAACAAATGACAAGCTTCACCCTTTTGAGAGACTGATTGCCGAGCGACTTCTTCATTTCTACCTGGAGCTTAGAAATTGTGTCCCCAGTTCATATGTTCAGAACGGGTTTCCGGTCCCTACCTTTCCACCAACAGCCATGGCTCCAATAGGACTGCCCCTTCTCGTAAGGAGCACCGGCATCCACCTGCTGCTCAGGTCAGAACACCAGTGGGTCTCTGGGTCTTCCTGTCCCCTGCCCTCTCTAGCAGGGGGGTCTTGCCAAGTCTCCTCCTGAAGCCTCTCCATCCCTCCCCTTCTCTCCACCTCCATCAACACACCTCCCACCCAGGCTGATGCAACCACCTCTCATCCTCCCCCTCAATCTTCCCAATCTCTTCTTCACAGATTGACCAACCTAATCCTCATGAAATGCAAATCCAAGCATGGCATGTTCTCCTGGCTTTCCAGTCGCTCCTGGAATAAAATCTAAAATCCTGAACATTTCCCATGGGGCCCTGCCTGACCCGACTCTGGCCTCTCTCCAGCTGCATCTCACGCCACTTTCACGTTCTCTATCCTCTCCAGCCACACTGGCTTGCTTTCTCTCCCTTAAATATTTTGATCCTGGAATGACTCAAAGCCTCTATGGTGACTGTTTTCTCTGCCCAGATGTTCATCCCCTAGTTTCTCTTTGAATACAGCTTTTCTTACCTTCGGGTCTCAGCTCCTAATTCTTTTGCCCAGAGGCTCTACCGACCACCCATTCCAAGGGGTGGTCTTTGACAGTTACTGGCTTGCTTCCTAATGTCTCTTCTGGCACCTTTCACAAACTACAATGACTTCACTTATATATTTACTTACTATCTGGTTTCCACTCTACTTCCAACACCTAACACAAATACAACAGCAACAAAACCCAAGCGTTGAATGAGTAGAACCCACAGGCATCCTCCCGCAGCTTCAATAAAGCGGAGAGTCAAAGTGAAAGAAGAGATATCGCTGCCTGTGTGTGAAAGCAAACAGCCAGCTAAACTTATATAAATATGCTTTTTAAGTGTAAGTTAAGATCCCAAAGGGTATTTTCTCACTGACGATGTGGACCTGCAGAATGAGATGCAAAGATAATAAACGCATTTAATTTGAAGCAGATGGAAATCTGGTTACTGGTCACTTGACTTGGGGCCCTTTAAAAAAAGTATTCTCGTCAACATTTTGTGAGTATAATTTTTAAGTGCTCTCTTGGAGGACATCCCCAGCTCCCTGATGGTCACCCGATGACAAGGCAAGGCTTAATTGAGTCCTATGGGCCCATGCTCATTTGCATATCTGCCTGGGTCTGGTCGATGGGAAGGCCCAGCTACAACTTTATAAACAAGCATCCTAAAGTGAGTGGAGCACGTTAAGGTCCTTGAGTAGGGCACTAGGGACGTGTATAATAACATATTTATTGAGTGTAGATTTCCTTAATGTGCCAAAATATGCCTTAGGGTTGTCAGTACAAATGTTACAACTTGCTAGAAAAGTTGGAGGTATCTAGTGATCAAACACAGAGCTAATGTTCTTTTAAGCTTAAGAATCTTGTTTTCTTAAAAAGAAAAAAAAGCCTTGCCAGCTACTTCCAACTAGACAGCATACAAATGGACTAAGTGGATCTTTTGAGAGGAGCAAGAGAAACGTCCTAAATGAATAGAAACTTCAAGAACTGCAACTTCGGACACCAAGTTTAGATTCGTAAAAGAAAAATGATGCACTTTTTAAAAAATTGCATGGCATGGAGAAACGTTTAGGTTTCTGTCCAATATCAGTGAGGGTAGTTCAATGACTGGTCCTAACCCGAGGCTCCAAGCAGAGACCTGATGTTTCTATATCCTTAACCATTCTCTCCTAATTATCACCTGTAGGAGGCCAGTTTTCAGATTAAATTTCTTTGGCTTTCAGGGAAAAATATTAAATCCACCAGAGATGTTACCATTTAGTGCTAACCACAAAATGCCAAAGCAAAAATCACGTCCTGCTTTCTGAGTCCTTGCCGTAGTTGGACACTCTTGATGAATCCCAGATGCAACCCTGTGGACTTTCTGCTCCTAACTCTGGTCATCACTGCGGATCTGAGGTTGATTACGCATCCCCCCTCCAACATTCCCTTCCACATAGTAATATTCTGAATCTACTGTCTTTTGTTCTACTCTACATTTACCCAACACTTTCTCATCCATTCATCCTCCCAACCATCCTCTCATCCATCCATGCTATCCCATCCATCCATCCATCTACCCATCCAATATGGATTAAGGATCTGCCTCTTACTAGATATGCTGCTATGTGTTAAGGAGACATTGGTGAACAAGAAGGAGTCTATGATTTCATAGAACATAAAAATCTAACAGTGGACATAAGTATGGAAACAGACCATTTATTGCACTAAAATGGAGATACTTGAAAGATGCCAGAGGGGCACCTGGGTGGCTCAGCCAGTCAAATGTCTGCCGTTGTCTTAGGTCATGATCGCAGGTTCTAGGGATTGAGCCCTGCATCATTGAGGCTCCCTGCTCAGTGGGGAGTCTGTTTCTCCTTCTCTCTCTGCTCCTTCCCTCCACTCCTACTCTCTCATGCACATGTGCACACGTTTTCTCTCAAATAAATAAATAAAATCTTAAGAAAAATAAAGATGCCAAAGACCAGAGCGAAGGTAGTCTACAGCTCAGGGTGGGGCAGGTGTCATGAACAGCAAGCACCATAGAAGAAGTGATGAGAAGGAGTTCCCCAGGAGGATGAGCATTCAGGGGAAGGAAGGAGGGAAAATATTATATTCAGGCAGAGAGAGGGAGACAAGCCAACCCCAGAAGCCCAAGAGCCAGCAGCATTTTGAGGGCACAGGGATGGTTCTCCTGTTGAAAGGACACTGGGGTAGGCAGGGAGGGGGCAGGAGCAGATTGAGTAGAACAGCAGAGGGAGAAGGAAGCAAGATCAGGAAGGACCTTGTGGGTCTTGTCCAGTGGGATGACTTGGATGTTTGAAAATCACTGAAGGGCCACCTGGATGGCTCAGTTGGTTAAGCGTCTGACTCTTGGTTTTGGCTCAGGTCATGATCTCAGGGTCCTGGGATCAAGCCCCACTGTGGGCTCCACACTGAGTGCAGAGTCTGCTTGAGATTATCCTTCCTGCTCATTTTCTCTCTCTCTCTCTCTCTCTAAAATAAAATCTTAAAAAAAAAAAAAGAAAATCACTGAAGAACTGCTTAATATTCCCCCAATACAGAATTGATACAATGTGAAATGGGGCGGGGATGGGTGGAGAAACAGAAAACACAATTTGGTATGCAATATATTAACCCTACCCCATAAAAATTAAATAGTGTGGTGACACCTGGTACATTGTGGTGAGCACAGCATCAAGTGTAGACAAGTCAAATCACTATGTGGTACACCCGAAAGTAAGGTCACATTGTGTGTCAATCATACTCAAATGTAAAAGAATTTAAAAAGAAAATTGCTTGATATTAAATATATATATATACCAGCTCTTAGATGCTTCCTGAACTCTAGTGTCTCATCTCTGTAAGAACTGTTTTCTTTGTAATATATATGTGTGTGTATGTGTGTAATTCTTTAGTGGCACCACTGGAAGTGTTGCATGAGGGACACCTGTTCTCAGGCTGTTCTACTACTTGGGAGATCTTCCCACCCTTCTCTCATTACTGCCACATGCAAATATGCAAGAATAAGCTGACAGCATCGATTTATTTTCTTTCCAGATTGAATGATTTTTCACGAAGTTGAAAGTTCCAGTTCAGTAACCTCCTCTCATGACCACATGCCGGGCCTCTCATTTGGAAGTTACTGGGTCACTCAGAATGTCGTACCTGATGGTGGATTTTTTTAATCCCTAGAGTTCCCCGTGAGAGGAAGAAGGAGAACAAGAAGCAAGAGGATCTGCCTGAAGACCAGCCCTTGCCTGGTGGGCAGATGCTGCAGAAGGAAGGTGCCCACATCTCCAAGTACAAAGCAAAAGACACAGAAGATGGCAAGGCTACTAAGGAAGGCCCGTCTCTTGGCAGAACAGAACCTCGGAAAGATGCCAAGGGTAAGGCCAGCCCAAGGCTACAGGCCGACCCAGTCCCCATGCATTTGCAGATCCCCTGTGGGTTTATAAAATGGGGTCCCAGGGCTGGAGCCTTTCGCTCAGGGGCAGAACTGCTGGGGTAGGAAAAACATTGTGGTTGCAAAGAGCAAGTCTGTGGAGCTACTGCTCTTTGTAACTGAACTTCTAGCTCAAAGGCTCTAATTTCATTACTCAGGTGTTATCTGGGGCTGTGCCAGGAAGGACCACAGCGATGGGATGAAAGGCCGTGCATGCCAATTGCCTCAGAGGCCACATTCTGTGTCGTGAGCCCCAGAGTCAGCCTCACCTTCTCAGTGACAACCTCTGATACTTGGGAGGAAAAGCAGAGCACACATTTTTCTGGGGGATGGCTTTGTTCTGGCCAAGGGACTCCAATGATCACTTTTGCTTCTGCGGAGTTGGGCTCTTCCATGCGGGGCTGCCTCTAAGCCCAGCAAAGCCCAGGCCTGAGCCCCAGACATGTCCCACCAAGGCAGGGAACAGCCACTGGCCAACATGGTCTCCCTTCAAGTATGAGGAACAAGTCACTGAGGGTCAGTGGCAGGTGTCTTCAGAGCAGGAGCAGCAACCCCAGAACTGATCCATGGGTTGGCAGCTACACCAGCTGGAAGATTGTCTCCTTGTTTCCCCTTTTGTAAATTCCCCCCCACCTTTTCTCCTCCCTCACCTACCTATTCCCCAAGGGATGACTTACCATTGCCTGTGGCTCTCAAGCTCTAATTTACCAACCCTGAGTTAAACACATGGAGCAGCCGGCGGCGTCTGCGCCCAGAAGGCCGGGGGGCGAATCATCCCTGCATCTCCATCCTTCTCTAGCTAAAGAAGTCAAGCCTTCTGCAAATATATCCACACGGCATTTCCCCTGTGTGTGCCCCACTGACAGGGGAGAGGAAAGCAAGGGGGGGCAGGTGAAAACTTCTCTTTAAGCCTCATTTGCTAAGTGGAAAATGCAGCTTCTTCTGGTCAGTAACGTGGAGCTATCACTTACTCCGCGTGCTAAGCACAAAGGCAAATGAGAGTGGCCAGAAGGGGATCCATAAATTCTCCTAATTACCTCCAGAGCCCCATCCGGGCTGAATCAGAAGGGCCTTTCGTTACACCGCCAGGGCTCACTTCTTGAAAATTGTGGTTTCGCCTCCCTAAAAGTCTTCTGGATGCTAGTCACATTCGGGCCGAGGAGGGCCCTGACGACCAGGACCAGATAAGAGAGGGCTTGGAAAGTGGGTTTTTGGTTTTTTTTTTTTTTTGCAAAGCTCGGTCTTATTCCCCTTCTACTGAAACTAGTAATTAAGGAGAATTGCAGGGTAAGGAAAGAGAAGAGAAGAGATGTAGCAAAAGTTGGAGAGAGAGAGAGAGAAAAGGAGAGAGAGAGAGAGGAGCCCCTTTATTTTGGGATAAAGGCCTCAGCCTGGAAGCCAAGCAAGTGCAAAACCTTCACTGCAGACCGAGTGGAGGATGAGCTAGAACCTTGACAGGCAGGTGGGGGAAAGCTCTGGCCTCCTCCCGCCTCCCAGCTCAGCTGCTTGCTGCGGGCACGCAGGAAGCCCGGGGCTTTTCCAGACACCTCCTTGGAGCAGAATGGTATTCCCCCCCTCTCTTCCGACCTTCCCAGTTTCCATTCCTTTCCAGTTCCATGTAGGGATCCAAGTCCCCCTTTGCTTTTCGATCTGAGTCTCACAGATCGGGCCGTTTCATGCCAAGCCAGATAAGCAACAGGGACTTGAGGGAGCACAGAGGATTCGTTCTGTGACTCTGCGCATCTTTGTTGAGCACCCACCCTGTGGCAGGTTCTTTTCCAAGTGCTGAAAATACCTCGGTGAATAAAATGGACAAAGATAATCAAAGACACTAATGCCCCAAGGGGACCTGGTGTGTTCTCTGGCTCACCCCCGGCCTAACAGGAGAGCATCATTGGCGGAGCCTGCGTGTGAGCAGCCCTCCTGCCCACTTAGGGGCCAGTCTGGGCCCCATCAGTTATCTCAGGAGAATGCCAGGGTTTGCTCCAGAAGAAAGCAGTGCTTTGGGAAGCTTTGGAGACATTGATCCTGAGAGCCTGAAGGTCATCGGAGTCCACAGGCTCCACCCTTGGGAGCACTTCTGTTTCTTATTTTCCTCCCACTTGAAAGTAATTAGGCTTTTTCTTCCATGTAGGGGTTTCTACCCACTTCTGACCCCAAAAGGCTCGGGAAATTACAAAGCAAGCTTTCCAACAGATGCTTTTACCAGCGTCAGACAGTCCTACACGGCTGCCAATTTGCTCTCACTACCACTCGCAAGCCTGACGCATTAAGAAGAGAGAGAGGCCCGAGGCGAGTGGGCCTGCTTGCTTGTGGAATGCCCGGCTGCAGAAGCGAGGTGGTCTTTCCCCAGCTGCGGGGGTGCTCCTCGCCCCACGGAGGATCCGCCAGGCAAGGGATCCTGGCAGGAAACACTGACGAGTGTAGGATGTAAAGATCCATCAACAGTGGAGTGGTGGAGTGTGCGTGTGTGTGCACACGCGTGCATAGGGAAAGAGAGAAAGACTGAGTCAGAGAGAAGGATGGATAAAGGGAGGGAGGGAGAGTCATAAACATTTAAGAAATGGGTGAAATGGGCTCGCTTGGAAATGTGCGGTTTCCACAGCAATTTTTGGAATCTCGGGGCATAGCAGAGCAGGGGTGACTGCCTCAGAAGCATCTGCAGCCACTCCCCAGTCCGAAAGCCATGTGTTGTATGAAATCCGAACCACATCCCTCGCCTATGACCCGCCTCCCCTGGAGGGGGGGGCGGGGGGGATCTGGGGGAGATTTGGAAGACTGTAGATCAAAAGGAGAGCTTGCTCCAATTTGTCAGAGTCAGGAAAACACATCATTCAGACCAGTATTGGGTAACTGCACATCCTGTCTGAACATGCTCACCAAGCCTTGATGGTTTAGCAGAGCATGACTTGGTTTTTTTCTCTGAAAGCAACAGATAATGGAAAAAGAAAGGAGAGGAGACAGGGCAGGGGCGCAGAGACGACGAAGGGTCTCCGTGCGACTCGTCCCGGATTTGATTTGGGTGCTTTGGTTCTCCCTTGTGCAAAATGGGGAGTGCGTCATGCTCAGAGCACCCAAGAATCACCAGGAGGGAAGAGATCTTCAAGGTCGCAGGCTGTATGAGTTCTAGCAATCTTGGGGTGGAGACTTTTGGGTTTTCTATGTAGAGTATCATGTCATCGGCGAAGAGGGAGAGTTTGACTTCTTCTTTGCCAATTTGAATGCCTTTAATGTCTTTTTGTTGTCTGATTGCTGAGGCTAGGACTTCCAGTACTATGTTGAACAGCAGTGGTGAGAGTGGACATCCCTGTCTTGTTCCTGATCTTAGGGGAAAGGCTCCCAGTGCTTCCCCATTGAGAATGATATTTGCTGTGGGCTTTTCATAGATGGCTTTTAAGATGTCGAAGAATGTTCCCTCTATCCCTACACTCTGAAGAGTTTTGATCAGGAATGGATGCTGTATTTTGTCAAATGCTTTCTCTGCATCCAATGAGAGGATCATATGGTTCTTGGTTTTTCTCTTGCTGATATGATGAATCACATCGATTGTTTTACGGGTGTTGAACCAGCCTTGTGTCCCAGGGATAAATCCTACTTGGTCATGGTGAATAATTTTCTTAATGTACTGTTGGATCCTATTGGCCAGTATCTTGTTGAGAATTTTTGCATCCATGTTCATCAGGGATATTGGTCTGTAATTCTCCTTTTTGGTGGGGTCTTTGTCTGGCTTTGGAATTAAGGTGATGCTGGCCTCATAGAACGAATTTGGAAGTACTCCATCTCTTTCTATCTTTCCAAACAGCTTTAGGAGAATAGGTATGGTTTCTTCTTTAAACGTTTGATAAAATTCCCCTGGGAAGCCATCTGGCCCTGGACTCTTGTGTCTTGGGAGGTTTTTGATGACTGCTTCAATTTCCTCCCTGGTTATTGGCCTGTTCAGGTTTTCTATTTCTTCCTGTTCCAGTTTTGGTAGTTTGTGGCTTTCCAGGAATGCGTCCATTTCTTCCAGATTGCCTAATTTATTGGCGTATAGCTGTTCATAATATGTTTTTAAAATCGTTTGTATTTCCTTGGTGTTGGTAGTGATCTCTCCGTTCTCATTCATTTGGGGAATATAAATAATAGTGAAAGGGAATATAAGGGAAGGGGGAAGAAATGTGTGGGAAATATCAGAAAGGGAGACAGAACATAAAGACTGCTAACTCTGGGAAACGAACTAGGGGTGGTGGAAGGGGAGGAGGGCGGGGGGTGGGAGTGAATGGGTGACGGGCACTGGGGGTTATTCTGTATGTTAGTAAATTGAACACCAATAAAAAATAAATTAAAAAAAAAAGTCGCAGGCTGACCACGAAGAGCCTGACACACAGTAGACCTAAGTAACCCCAATCCGTCAGTGGTCACCGAGGGAAGGAGCGAACGTGTGAACGCTGGGATCCCTATATGCCCTCTCTGCAAGCAGTAGGTCAATCTGAAATGCCAGCAGTCACGTGGCCATCTACTGAGGTGGGCCGCTCTGTCTTTGGCAGCTGCCGCTGTGAGCATCATAAGCAAATCTGAATCCAGAGCCGCCTTCTAGAAGCTTCCATCACTGGTTCCAATTCCACCCATTGGGGCTGGGTGACATGGGTCGGATCATTCCCCTGCGTGGCAGTCTTTCCTAACTGCCATGTCTCCCACTGGGTTCACTCTTCTTCGGGCTAGTATTCTCACCTCCTTCATCCAGGCCCCAAATAACACAGAGAGTTTTAGGATCTTAGCGTCTGCACCATTGTCATCGTTGTCTTCTGTACGAGAGACAGTTTGTGAGATGCTCCTGAGCTGAGTTCAGTGGTTCAGCTGTGATTGGGCCAGGGAGGGAAAAGTGGGTCTGTCCCCTTCTTGGGGCAGATCCCATGTCTAATGATGCAGGCAGTGGCCTCACTGGCGTATGCAGTGGCTACAGCCCACTCCTCTTACCCCAAACCTGAATGTACCCAAATAGAGGCTCAGTTAAGTGTTGCTAAAAGACAAAGAGTAACTCCTTCTTGGCTCTTCTTTGCCTCAGACAAAGTTAAAGCACATCAGGGCTGATGAGTGATTGATTCATTACTGTGATCAAATTCTCTTTCAACCACCCTATTCCCCATCTCACACCATCAGGCATATTTCCCACGAGCCAGTAATGAAGGAGAGAGGCATCCCTGAATCCCCCTCACCCTGATTATAACTCCTGAAAAGGATCTTTAAATTACAATAAAGATGTCGAATTATTCCTCGCACATGTTAACACTGGACAGTTTACCAAGTATTTTTCAAATAGTTGAGATATGTACTTTATTTTTTAGATTTTTTAAAAAAGATTTTATTTTATTTATTCTTGAGAGACACACAGAGAGAGGCAGAGAGAGAAGCAGGCTCTCTGTGGGGAGCCCGATGCAGGACTCACTCCCAGGACTCCGGGACCATGCCCTGAACCCAAAGCAGATGCTCAACCACTGAGCTACTCAGGCGTTCCTATATGTTAGATTTTATATCAGACAGAAGTGCATTTTCCCTGAGGGGATTCGAAGAAAAGAGTTCCACCAACAGAAAGATGAATGCATTTCCCCCATGTGACAAGATGTCCAGAGGAAGGATGGTAGGGGTGTCCATGATGGCATCAGAGACCCAAGCTATTCATAGCTTCCTCCTCCTCCTCCTCCTTCTTCTTCTTCTTCTCCTCCTCCTCCTCCTCCTCCTCCTCAAGATAAGTCTTCATGCTCACAAAATGACTGCTCAGCTCTGTGCATCACATCCACCTCCCAGGCAGAAAGAAGAAAGGTGAATAAAAAGAAAAGAGGAAGATACTGGAAGAAAACAGTAACTTTCCAAGATACCCCTTCTCCACCAACAAACTTTTGCACATGCACACACACACACACACACACACACACACACTGGAAGAGCTGGATTAAAATGTACTTTACTACTACTAGAAGCAAGGATTAGCTTTTATTCAGGGATGGACAACCCTAATAATCATGATGGCCTCAACTCTGGATCCAATCAGAAAAGTAGGTCGGCATTCTCTCAACAGAAGCAAAACAGATGGATGTCACCATGTGCCCCTGGCCATGTCTCTTTTTTTCTTGAGGTTTCTTTGATGTTCGGTAAATTGGCTCTCGTGCTCCCATTCCTTTTTTTTTTTTTTTTTCTCCCATTCCTTTTTAAAAGAGTCTTCCTCAGTCCTTCTCTTGGAAGTGCATGACTTCCAAACGTGTCTACATGTGGGGCCAGCTGCGAGCGTGACTCTGAAAAGACACCCTCTCCATGCCTGTTGCTCCGATCCCCACTGTGTGGAGAAACCATGTGTGGCTGAATCAGGACCCAGTGTGGTGCCTATTATAGGGAACTCTGATAGAAGGCAAACAGAAATCGCTAACTGCAACAAGGCGGAAATAAGTACAACGGTTTTGAAAAACCAAAAGAAGCTGATGCAACTAAAAGATCATGGAGAAAGAAGGATATTAGATATAATAAAGTGGAGAACATATGTTCTTTTTCTGTTATTGTGTGTTAGGGTCCCAAAAGTCTGATAGCGTTTGGATGGTTCAGATTAAAGTATTTTAGGAAAGTCAATGTGGTGAAAGATCTAAGATGGACTTGATTTCAAATATATATATAAATATATATAATAAATATATATAATATATAAATATAATGTGTAAATATATATTATATATTATCAATATAATATGTAAATATAATATAATAAATATATATATATCTGCAATAACCTAGTTAGGAGAAGATGGGAGTCTAGACTGGCAATGGAACTAAAAAGGAGAACAGCATAAAAAGACCTTCCAGGGGCTGGATGGCTCAGTGGTTGAGCATCTGCCTTTGGCTCAGATGGTGATCCTGGGGTCCTGGGATCAAGTCTCATATCAGGCTCCCCACAGGAAGCCTGCTTCTCCCTCTGCCTGTGTCTCTGCCTCTCTCTGTGTCTCTCATGAGCAAATAAATAAAATCTCAAAAAAAAAAAAAAAGAAAGATCTTTCAAAGAGGCAATTGACAAACCTCAGGAACGTTCATGATACAGAAGATGACTGATGGCAAAATCCAAGTCAATTCTAAAATTTTTAACTAACAGAGAGATGAATTATTAGGTCCAACAATTTGAAAAAAAAAGAAAGAAAGAAAAGAAAGAAAGAAAGAAAGAAAGAAAGAAAGAAAGAAAGAAAGAAAGAAAGAAAGAAAGAAAGAAAAGAAAGAAAGAAAAGAAAGAAAGAAAGAAGAAAAGGAAAAGGAAAAGAAAAAGAAAAAAGAAAAGAAATTCCTCTGGGAGGTATATGTATACAGAATTTTGATGTCAGAATCAAGTTTATTTCAACCACCACAACCCCCCCCTCAAAAAAAGAAACCATGTGGGACATACGCTGACATCTCCTGCTTCTGGTTCTACTTTGCTTCACAAAGTAGCAGGCTCTGATATCAGCCTTGGTTTTGCCCTATTTATAGTTTACAGAAGATCAGTGAACTGATGCACATGAGCCTTATTTCTCAAACTGATGGTAGTTGTCAGTGCCAAACAACAGGGAGTCAGAAATGTCAGGGGTCCACTCACATTCCTGATGTGGACTCTTGGCCAAGCCCTATAACTTCTCTACATCATTATTCCTTCACTAGTGTATTAGTTTTCTATTGCCGGGTAACAGAATTACCACAAATTTAGCAGTTTACAGCCATGCCTGCCCATATCTCAGTTTCCATAGGTTACGAGTCCTAGCTGGGTCCTCTGCTCAGGTCTTATCTGAGACTCAGGGTCCTGCCAGAGTCCATTTGCTTGCAGCTTTAGAAATCTTGGTGGCATGTTGGGGTGCCTGGGTGACACAGTTGGCTGAGGGTCGGACTCTTGATTTCAGCTGGGGTCATGATCTCAGGGTCGTGAGCTTGAGCCCCAAGTCAGGCTCCGCGCTCAGTGTGGAGTCTGCTTAGGATTCTCTTTCTCCCTCTGCCCCTCCTGCTCATGCACACTCTCTCCCTCTCCCTCTCTCTCTCTCAAATAAATAATTTTTTAAAAAGAAAAAGAAAAAGAAAAAGAAATCATGGTGGCATGCTTCTGTACGGCCAGCATGACTTGAGTCTCGAGCCTCTTGAACTTCTTTTAAGGGGCTCACCTAATTAGGTCAGGCCCACCCAAGATAAACTCCCTTTTAATTAATGATCAGGGGCCCTAATTCCATCTTCAAAATCCTTTCATCTTTGCCACAATGTAACATCCTCATGGGCTACATCCCATATATTCACACTCAAGCAGATGGCAGAGTCTGAGGCCATCTTAGAAGTCGGCCTCACCCTATAAAATGCAGATACAAATAGGACCTGTCTTATATGGTGGCTCTGAAGATAAGTGAGATGGTGAATATAACAGGAAGCACCCAGCAAGCAGCAGCTGCTATAACTATTCCAGCATTTCTGAGCAGCTACTACATGGCAGGCCCCATGCAAGGAGCTGGGGATTCAGAAAAATATTAATGCAAATCTTGCTCTAAAAAAAATCATGACATTCCTCTAACACTAAATACTCCCCCCACCCCCAACTCCCATTCAAAAGCTGGCAAGAAGCAATAAAGCTTTAAAGCCCAACTAAGTGACTTTTTGATACAAAGTCTCAGGGTGGGTTTTTTTTTTTTTTTTTTCAGTTATTGAAGCCACTCTCAAAAATAAGAAGTGCTGACTCCAATTGAACACTGTAATCCGCAAGATTATTATTTCCACCCTTAAAATCCCCCCCTGGCCTGGCCGCTAACTTGCAGTCAGAGGAGCGGCTGTCTGGTAATAATACCGTGTCAGCACAGGTGAACTCAACTCTCCCCCAGTGGTTCTTAGCCTGGGCTGCACAGGGTCAAATCCCCCCGGAAGGGCCTGTCCAGGGTCCCACCTGCCCAAACACAGGTCCATTTGGCCTGGGGTGCAGCCTTGCTTTGGAATTTTTAAACCCCCCACCCCCGCCCAAGATGCTCCAACACACCACTAGGGATGAGAATTCCTGCTGGAGCCAAAGTCTGATAGTTCCCCACAGTCTGGAAGCCAAATTCCCCTTAAAGAGAAACTGCTGAAGACAAGACGGGCCAGACACCAGAGCAGCAATAAAGGATTTTTCCATTTACTTGCAGCAAAGAGATGGAAATTCAACACATTTCGCACCTTTTCAAGCCACTCTCCCAGGTCTGGACCGCTGTTCCTTTGCACAGACAGCCCGCCCTGGGTGGGGAGAAGCTGGGATCCTGCTGAGCACAGGATACGTTACCCAGAAAGCTGCAGATGCTCAGCACGTCTTCCTCTTGCTCATTCAGTCTTTATTGACTCTGTCACCTGCGTGTACGGAGCACCTGCTGTACCCCGAGCTTCAGGTTGAATGCTGGGGCTTCAAAGACCCACAGACCCCAAACTGTGCCTTTAAGAGCTCAGAGTCTAGTGCCAAGATGCAAAGAAGCCCTTCCTATACCAGGCAAGAAGTGCTTTCTGGATTGAGGGTGTGGAGCTAGTTTTTATGTTGTAAATAATCTTTTTAAAAACCTTCCCAGTCTTCTAGGACTATGTGTATTTCTCTCCAGGGTTTAATCACTCCCAGAGGGCAAACTCTTTCCAACTTCCCCTCCATCTCCGGGGCGACTGTTCCCTCCCCACCCCACCCCCAACCCCCCAAAATTGCCAAGGATAAGAACATAAAAATGTCTTAAATGTCATAATTATTCCATAAGGAAAAAGAGCAACATGAAATCCCAGTTTTCTCTCCTCCCATCCCTCCTATAACCCTCCAAAGTTTTTCTCCCGGACAAAGGGGCGCGCGTCGCAGCCTGGGAACACATCCTGAGCTCAGTGGGGGCTGGCTGTGTCCACCTGCCGAACAGTCCCTGCTTCCAGCAGAACTGATTGCCAGCGCAGCAGAAAGCAGACACTTATTGACCGAGGAAGCTTTGGCAAAGCCCATGGGAGCTGCATTCCTTTTTTTTTTTTTTTTTTTTTTAGAGAGGGAAGGGAGGGGCAGAGGGAGAGAGAGAATCTTAAGCAGGCTCCATGCCACAACCCTGAGATCATGACCTGAGCCAAAATCAAGAGTCGGATGCTGACCCAACTGAGCCACCCAGGCGCCCCTGGATTCCTCTTTTAAGATAAC
Organism: Canis lupus baileyi; assembly: GCF_048164855.1. Taxonomy (NCBI): domain Eukaryota; kingdom Metazoa; phylum Chordata; class Mammalia; order Carnivora; family Canidae; genus Canis; species Canis lupus. The sequence goes on from NC_132853.1 coordinate 45,338,428, forward strand.
ACTGAGCCAGTGGCAGCTGTTTGAGACAGAGCAAAGTGTAGCCTGGTGGTGTAAAATTAGGGCAGGATTTGGTTGGCCTGGTCTGGGGGGGACCTTTCCTCCCAGAATAACACATGCTCTTCCACGGAACTAAGAAGTAGTTCAGCTGGCAGATCAGGGCCCCCCAAGCCCCTTCCCCCTTTCATTTGTCTTATTATCACTTGCTGAGAATCTACTGAGTACATGATCCTGGGCTAGGCTCTGCTAGCCCACCACCACCCTACTTCCACCAATGAAAGTTTTTAAAATATCAGAACCTTCCCATGGTCTCAAAAATTAAGTATTCCAGCAGATGCAGAAAGAATCATTCCGAATTTTTTTTTTCCTACTCTGGCATCCTGGGGAAATTGCTACGTCAAGTTTGCTTCATTCTCTAGTTTGAAATTCTGTTGGAAGAGCAATGTTTCATTCCGGGCTGCTGACAGCTTTCAGGAGCCACATGGGCAAATACCACCCAGACCCAGGTCTCCCACGCTGGCTGTCCTTACAACTTCAGCTCTTAAAATCTAGAGAAAAGGACACAAGCAACACTCAATACCATGGCTGCCTCGGTAGAGGAAAACCTAGAGACGGTGTTACGTCTTTGGTGTATGGGGTGGGGTGAGGGGAGGGTATGGGGATAAACAATCCTGTCCAACACCATTAGGAAGTTAGGTTACACAGAGGCAGAACTGCATCACAGGCCTCCAAGTTGCCCGTGTGAAAATTAGTGATTAAGGTCACCATGATGAGATCATTTACTCCAGGACTCCAGAGGCTTGTATCTCTAAATGAGCCTCGTATCCCTAAATTGGTTTAAATGTGGTCACGCATCAAGTCTAGAATAGGACCTGGATGGCTTCAAGGTCCCTGGGAACCCTCGATTTTGTCATTGAATTAGACCAGCCAGCCTAGGCTTGGTTTGCTTAAGGCTTGGTCATGGGCCAGACGCCTGTCTTGTATAGCGATTTTGAAATTGCTGAGAAAACTTCAGAATACTCATTTCTATTTTGGAAATTAGCACTTGTCTCCTTGCAACAGGGGGTGTATCCAAGCATCCACTAATCAGGGGTTGGCAAACTACAGCCCATTAGGCCAAATTTGTCCTGCCATCTGTTTTGTAGGACTTGCAAACTAAGAATGGTTTTGCCATTTTTAAATGGCTGAAAAAAAAATCCAAAGGATAATATTTTGTGATACAGGAAAATGATAGGAAAGTTAAATTTGTTGCCCATCAATAAAAGTTTTATTGAACCACAGCCGCACCTACTTATTTACTTGTTATCTATGGCTACTTCTGTGCCACAACAGCCATGTCGTGTAGTTGCTACAGGGGCCATGCGGCCCACAAAACCTAATAGATGTTTACCATCCGGCCCATCCAGAGAAAGTTTTCCGACTTCTGCACTAATATATAAAAAAATAATAATAATTCCGCATAAGTAAAAAAAGTGGGAAAGATGACATAATTCATTATTTAATTAACCTAATTAAATGACCAACGTGTAGCCCATAACGATCTTCTCTACTCAACCCAGAGCAATAATTAACTCTTGAGGCATCAGCAAAAACAATTTACCATTAATGCACCCAGCAAAGGGAATTGCCCACCGTGCTTATCATATTCCAGAAAGCAAATCACATGGGTTCGATGTGTCTCTCCCAATGAGGGCTTTCATTCTTGGTTCTGGGTTGAGGGTCTGCTTCCTTTGCTGCGGCGCGAACCTTCTTTGCTCTTCTGTGGGTGGGACCAAACACAAAGAAAGTAATCCTGGTCTGGGAGGGAAAGAAGCCAGCACTGTGCATGGACCCTGCAGCATGGCATTTCTCTCCTCCCTTCCCTGGAACAGACTGGAAGCTGCTGATCCCCCTGGGACCTGTCTACCCACCGTTAATCTCGAGTCTGAGCACCAGCAAAGCTGTGAGACAACACTGGGACTTGTCTCCTCCAATAGCAAAGAGCTTACGAATACATGACGTGAGTCTTCCAAGGATCCCTTTTTGCCTTATCCTTTGTGCACTGAGAAATGAGAGTGTGCCCCACACAGGGGTAAGCTCAGCACGCCAAGTGCTGACAAAGACCAAAGGAGCCGGTGTCAGTGGTTTCTCTTCCCTGATGTCCCCAGCCCACCCCCCATCACCTTCTGTCACCACATGGGACCAGTGCAGGGGAAGAAACAAAGCCCTGAACCAATCCCTCCATGATTCAACCTCATCAGGGCTCCCCTAAAAGACAAAAGAAGAAATCCTCAAAACCAGATAGTTTTCCAGTGCTCTGAATGGTCTTTTCCACCCCAGGACACCTCTGCTTCTTCTCCTGGCCCTGAATTTGTCACACCTCCAAGGCCTAAGATGTGAGGTTTCATCCCCTAACACCCTACCTTGTGGCTCACAGGTTCATTTTGCTTTGTGAGACAGACATGTTTGAGAAGTTTGGTGGTCATCTAACCCTGTTGTCCTAAAACCCAGAAATGGCTTTCTTCTAAACTGAATCGCTCGCTCATGTGACAAATGTCTGTGGAGCGCTCCCCCCTGCAGGACATGTAATCATGTAGGTGGACGATCCGTGCGGATGGAAAAACAGAGGCCCTGTGCTCACGGACCTTAGCGTCTAGCTGAGACATGGGCAAGGAGAGAGACACTCACAGGGAGTCGAGAGGGGGACCGAGACCCCCGGAGTAAATGGTATGGAAGCCCGAAGGTGGAGGATCCCACTCTGGCTGGGGAGCTAGGGCGTCACTGACTCTGGTGGAGGTGGCCCTTCACTGGGAGCCAAAAATCAGAGCCCTGAAGTACAAATAAGAGTGAGGCAGGGGAAGGCAGGGCAGGGACAGAGGGGGAAGAGACCAAGGCAAAAAAGGAGGCACGTGTTGATTGTGTTAAAAAATGTGATGATGGTGCTGGTGATGCTGGTTCTCCCAGAGAAAGGCGACCTGGCAAGTCAGGAAAAGGAGGAGGTCGGCCTGGAGGGAGGCCAGGCTGGAGGCCTCTCATGGTGCACTGCAGATTTGCTTTGCCCTCTGGGGGCTCTGGCCCCTTCCAGAGCACTCGGGGGGCCCCAGCCCCATCTATGCTCCAGCAGCTTCATGCCATTGCTCTTCAAGGTGGGCTCTGAACACCACCTTCCTTGGAACGGAGTCACCACCCAGAAGCAATGCAGTGAATTTATACGTGATGCCAGAGAAGGTACGGGAGAGACCTCAGGAAAGTCCTCCCACCTGGCTGGGTCTCAGTTTCTCCACCCAGGAAGTGGGATGTTTGATCCCTGGAATCCCTCGTGGTCCCTGGTCTTGGTCAGCCCCTTCGCCCGCCTCCAGAGCTGCTGTCACAGTGTCCTTGTGGCTCCTTATGGTCAGTGCTGGAAAGCAGCAGAACAACATGCATCTTTGTTTCCTGCTGTGTGGGAGGCAGGAAACGGCCCAAGCCCCTAATTGGGATGAGATTCCTGCGGCGTGTCCAGCCGCCCACTCGCTGGCAGCCCCCCACCCTCCCAGGTGTGTCAGCCAGGAAGGAGGGCATGCCAGCAGCAGGAACCCATCCCCTACTCACGTTCCTAACCGTGTCCCTGCCTCTGGGGGGTGTAAACGAATCACGATGTGGATAGAGACCGTGTTTGCTGAGCCTCCTCAGCAAACAGCACCAGGCATGCCTGGGGTGGCCCCGGGGTCAGAATCTAGGCTGGACACTGCTCTCCCACTGGCCACACGGGCAGGGCCAGAGGAGGAACCAGCTCCTTGGAGAAACTGATGTACAAACAGAATTAGATGCTCTGTAGTCAGCCCAAGGGGGTTAGGGCAGGAGAGGGATCTGAGTGAGGGTGAGATGGGCAGGATCCGGGAAGGCCAGGCGAGAGCAAGCATCACAGCAGTCGGAAGGCAGTGCCTGGCACTGCTCAGGCAGTGGGCACCCCACAGGACCCCCCAATAGACAGCTGGGTCTGGGCAGGGCAGTGAAGGGGAACACTCTGGCTGGGGAAATCCACGGCACGCTTCCAGTGGAATGTGAGCGGGGCTCCTTTGCTCCTCTGTTTCAAGTAGAAGTGAGATTAGAATCGCAAGATAAGACCCTCTGACATACGTTGCACCCCGCCTCCGGTCCCTTGCCTCCAAGAAGGATGGCCTTCAAGCCCTGGCATTCTTGACATTCCAGTTTCATATCAACCGTGCCATTTCAAGGCCGGAAAAAGGCGTAAATAATCCACTATACGAGGTGGGGGTGGGGGTGGGGGTAGGGGGGTGAGTCAAGGCCCTGGAGCAAGTAGCAAGCTCTTAACTAGAACTCAGCGCCCTGACCCCCGGTCTGGTGTGCCAGACTCCCAGCAACAAACAGAAGGGTTGTACCCTTGAGCCATCTCCCAAGGCCACAGAAAATTAAGAAAGGTAAGTGGACGTCCGACTAATAAATGAGAGGCATGGACAAGAGCTGCCTTGTCTTGGTGTGAGCACGTGGCACTTGGTAACCAGGTGCTACCCCGGCTCCTCACTGCGGGGGCATGTGGCCTGTCTGCCCCAGCAGGGCCCCTTCCAGCACTTTCTGGACATGAAGGCAGAGAAGAGACTGGCCGGCCAGAAGGAGCGCCGCAGTCGCTTTGGGGACATCGCCGTGCACAAGCGCTACCAGTTTGGGCAGTTCTTCTCCCCTTTCCAGGCTCTCGCCACAACGGTGAGCAAGCTGCTTCTCCTTGGGAAAGGGTTTTTAAGTCTTTTAGTGAGAACTCTGACAAACCGCAATTCTTTCCCCTTTCAAGAAATGTATTAGTCAGTTCTGGCCGCAAAAATGCTGTGTAACAAAACTAGCCTAAAATTTACTGGCTTGCCACTGCAGCCACCCAAGTTTCTCACTCGCTAGCCTGCAGAGAAATGCACTTGTTCCATTTCTGCTGACTGCGGGTTTGTAGGGTAAGAGGGAGCAGAGAACTGAGAACAGTAAACCCGGCTACACCGAGAGACTAAACATGGCCTAGTGCCTAAGAGACGGTAACCTTAGGGTTAGGGGGAGATTGGAAGGCAAATGGTTGCAGCTGTGGTGTTCGGAGATAGGATAGCTAGCTAGCTGTGGTCTCCTCATTTCAAGAGGAGAGAGAGGTCTGGGGAAAAGGGAAGTTTTTGTGATAAGGGAAGATGGTTCTGGCTCCTATCCCTCTACCCCACCTGTGAACTTCTGGACTCAGTCCAAGTGGGACCATTCCAAAATGCATTTCCTTCAAACCATTACGGTGATGTCTTTCTAGACATACATTCCTATGATTCTAATATTTATGTGTACATATGAATAGATTCCCCGGGCTTGTAGTGATTTCAGTTCAAAACGTTTGGGGGAGGTCTTGGAATTCCCTTTGGTAACAAATTTCCTGTCCACCACGTTCATGCATCGGCACTTGGGCACTCCTTCCCAACCTTGTTCACTTCATCAGTTGGCAGGGTGACCAACTCGTCCTTGTTTTGCCATGGATTGGGAACAGCAGCACCCATGTGTTGAGTTTGTGCCATGTGCCAAGTATAGCGCTAAAGACTTTACCAATCCTTAATCTCCATGACCTCCATGTTAACATCATTCCCACATTATCGATGAAGCAGGAAAGGCTGCTTCCTTAACATGAACTTGCTCAAGATTATCACTGCTCAGTGCAGAGCCAGGCTATGAACCTGCTATGCTGGGGCAGGTGCTCCTTTCTCTCCACATTCTATGTCATTGCCATTATTCTCCACCTTGTAGGAGATGAAAAGACTGGTGTCTCCCCGGGACCTGCCCCTGAATTCGCACCTGCAGAAAATGAGCATTCCATGCACTGCTGAAGGGAGCCTCCAGGATTTATCCTTGTCTTCCACAGAGCTGGGTGTGAGAAACAATGACAGCAACCATGAGAAAGAAAAGTCAATGAGTCACACTAAAACGCCTTTATTCCCCCCAATAGTTAAAGCAACAAAATCGAAAGACATGAAATAATAAAAATTTTAAAACTGCATTCTGGCACCTTATTACAGGGTTTTGCATTAAGACAGTTAGAGCCCAGGGCAGCCCGGGTGGCTCAGTGGTTTAGTGCCACCTTCAGTCCAGGGCCTGATCCTGGAGACCCGGGATCGAGTCCCACATCGGGTTCTCTGCATGGAGCCTGCTTCTCCCCCTGCCTGTGTCTCTGCCTCTCTCTGTCTCTGTGTGTCTCTCATGAATAAATAAATTAAAAATCTTAAAAAAAAAAAAAAAAGAGAGAGACAGAGCCCAGAGACTCAGGAATGCTGAGGCATTCTCAAACCTGACTTAACATTTAGATAGCTTGAGAGCCACAAACATACCTCCATGTGAGTATTTTGGGGAAAGTGAAACAATCAGAAGCTGTGATACTTAACTAGACTTAATCCTCAATAGATTTTTCTCAGAAGTCTAAAGATGGGGAAGGGGGTGGTTTCAGTGAAATGAATCAAGGACCCCACTCTTTCCATCCTCCTGGTCTACCATCACCAGAATGTTGGATGGCAACCTTGGGATTCACTTCTCATGGTGACAAAGTGGTTGCCAATGCACCAAACACCACATCCTCACATAAGCACATCAAACACTGGAAGGCCAAAATTTCTCCTCATGCTACGAATGCATGCATATGTTTGCATGCACGCACACACACGCACACACACACACACACAGAATCTTTCCTGGGAGCCACTCAACAGATTTTTCAGCAATTCTCCTTGGCCAGAATGGGACAGCTTGCCCATGCCATAACCATGAGGTAAGCTGGTAAGGCACATATGGGGGTGTTTACTGGGAAGCAATTTCTATCATCACTAAAAGAAAGTAATAAAATGGCTAATGGGGGAGCAATCAATGTCTGCCACAATGGCTACCCACCAGTTTGCAGGTCAGACCAGTAGAGTGAGAAATTTCTATTTGCGCTGGATAAAATCTATATTCTTACACTTTTTAAGCATCCATCCCAAGGTCGCTTCTTAGCCTCCTCCACCTTGCCATTATTGATAATGGCGGGATGCCTTTGGGCCTAGATCTCTCTCTCTTGTTTCGGCTGGGTTGTCATTTGCCATTGTTGCTTGACACCTCTTGACAGGCCACCTGGTCCACTTCCAGGTCCCTCCCTGTGTTGCCATGGTTACCGAAGCCATGCTTCGGTCTGTTTCGTTACAGTGCTGTCTCCAGGAAGGTGCTCTATCCTCTCCTTGCTTCCATCTTTTGAAAATACTAAACAACCCCCCAAAACAGAAACAAAACTTATTCTTTGTTTAAAAAAAATCATTAACATTTTTCACAAATTCATGGAGGGCTTTATCTTTTTGTTAATGCCATCATTTAGCTATAGACCTTCATGTATTTCTGAACTGTATGCTACGGAGAAGACACTACAGTTCCTCCTCTTTGGGGCTGGTGTCCTCTTTCTTTTATCCTTGTTTTTTTTTTTTCCTTAGAGTTTCTTTTTCAAGTTAATTTAATTTTAAATTCTAGGATAGTTAACATATAGTGTTATATTAGTTTCGGGTGTACAACAGAGTGATTCAACACTTGCATTCAACACCTGGTGCTCATCACGGTGCACGCCTTCATCCCCATCACCTGTTTTACCCAGCCACCCCCCCCCACCCCGCCTCACTGCACTCCCCTCTGGTACCCAACAGTTTGTTCTCTATACTTAAGAGTCTGTTTCTCGGGATGCCTGGGTGGCTCAGCAGCTGAGCATCTGCCTTCAGCTCAGGGTGTGATCCTTGAGTCTCAGGATCGAGTCCTGCAGGGAGCCTGCTTCGCCCTCTGCTTGTACCTCTCATGCTTAAATAAATTTTTAAAAAATAGAGTCTGTTTCTCTGTTTGTCTCTCCTCGACTTTCCACAACTGTACCATGAATGAACTCTGTGTGGTTTCCTCTACCTTCTTGGAGATGAAATTCCCTGCAAAGGAAGTGAAGAACTCATCCAGTTCCTTTTCTAGAAGGATCTCTGGTAGAGCGCCATCTAATGCTGTCCCAACACTGCTCTACCTGCCTGCAGGCTAACTGACCATGTGTGTTAAGAATCCATCCTGAGTATCTTGTGCATAACCTGGCAGTTTGTGTTTAAGCTTCTTTCTTCCCCTTTTTTTTTTTTTTCTTTTTTCTGCGAGCCACTCCTTCGCACCTGCTGCTTCTTTCAGGGCGAGGATTCCACACCAAAGGCCAAGCTCTGTATGGGTGCCAGCGAGAGCTTAACATCCATGCTACCCAACCTGGGCGTGTTTTCTTTTAAACAAGGCGTAGCCTTCCGCCCAGACCCAAGCAGAGAAAAAGCTCTGCACAATCACGATGGAAGCCAATAAAAGCATGAGACCCACAGAAATCTCCGACACTTAGACCCCGGGCTCTGGCAGTAAAAGCAGAACGATTAATTTAATTCACACCTGGCAATAAATCTGATTTATCTACAGCTTTGCAGGAACCCATTAATACGCAAAGCGAGATCTACACAGACAAAGCTTTCTTCCACTACGGCTTTGAGCAGGGCAAGATTCATAGGTGAGAAGTAATAATGATTACATCAGCCAGCATATCCTGAGTAATCACCTTGTTCCAGGCACCGTGTGTTAAAAGCTTTTTGTGGAGTTACCTCATTTAATCCACACTATTGTTCCAGTATAATAATCCACTGTTATTAAGTTTCAGGAAATCCTAACAGGCCATCACATCTCTGCCTCCAATCTCATGTGGGCATTTGATGAGCGCTCTCTAATGGCCTGGACATGCCCTCCCCAGCTCGCCCTTTGCCCAGCAGCCCCAAACGAGCCGTAATTTATATTCCACACTTGCTCAGAACCAGCACACGCAGCCTCACCCCATTCTCACGCACTGCAGTTTATTTGCTCTTTGCTCTTCCCTATCTTGATAGGGACCCCGCGCCTCTGCGACAAATGCTGGGGGATTCATCTGCCACAGTGTGTAGCTAACATCTTTGCATTTTAGCTACTGCCCTCCGGGGCTCAGATGTAAGGTGAGGGTACCAAGCTGGGGGCAGCCGAGCGGGGCAGGTGCATGAGAAATATTTTTCCTTGGGGCTTGGGCGGCGTGCAGCTCCCTAAGTGGGGACCTTAGGAGGGGCGCAGGGCAACAGACAGACGGCTCCCGATTCCGCTAGAAGCTTGAGGTCGGTTTGAGGACGAGCTCTGCTGCTCACACCTGTGGCCTTGGGCAAGACGGCATGGCTCCAGGTTAGGAACCCATGTGTGACCTTTCCGGGCCTGACCACAGACAGGGAGTTGCAGTCAGAGTCGGGGCCCTGGGCCTCATGCTGTTCTCACGTTCGGGGCCCTCGCTGGGTGCCTTCATTTCTGGGTCTGTTACCCGAGGGCTTGGGTAGACCGGGTTCTTCATCCTCAGAGCCTCTGTTGGGCAGAAGGAGGGGGGAAATCATGACTTTCCCCACCCCCCAGGACTCGGTCCCCAAGACTTCTCCACCCCCAGCCTTCCTCCTCTTCCCCCCTGGCCTTAGGGTCCCTAAAACCGTGGGACCTTCTGTTGGGGCTCCCTCAGTGCCGAGACCACCTGCCCCTCGCAAAACGTGCCCTCAGCCTCTCTCAGGCGAGGAGGGGAGACCAGGGCCAGCCTCTCACCAAGGTGATGTGTAGGAAGGACCAAGGAGATGCCTGGCACCGCACGAGGACGTAGTGGTAGCCGTCTATTTCCTTATCTTCTCCAAGGCTCGATTCTAAATCTCAAATCCAGGCTCATGTGCATGCGTGTGCATGAGTGTGTGCATGTGTACACGAGTGTGTGTAGGTAGCCACACCTGCTTGTGGGTGGGTGGGTGCGGTGTGTATGCACGTGTAATGCACGTGTGCATGTGCAGGCATGTGTGCCTGTGTGCATGTGTGGTGAATTTGAGAGTGAGGGGGTGGTGAGGGCTAGGACTGGGGCTGCAAAATCCAACACAGAAGCCCCTTAGCCTACAATCGCTCCCTCACACCAACCTGGGAACTCTTCTCCCTGAAAGTGAAGAACTGCTCCCGCTGTGAGGAGCAGAGCCCCCAGCCCTCCCCACCGCCCCAGCAGGTGCCCAGAGCCTGGACTGGGAGACACTGGGATGGACAGAGGTTGGCACCACTGCCAGGTAAAGGGAAGCTGCTGCATTTAGCTATTTACAAGGAGGAAGCAAGCCTGGAAATCCCAAAGAAATGCGATTGGCTCCATTTTTAAGTTTCAGAAGTGCCTTTCATTTGAGACTCTAGAAATTATAGTTTTTATTGTCTGTGAATTAAACTTTTCCATCTGCTTTGTCATTGTGACCTCCAAGGTATCACTGGATAGAATAAGGATGGGGTGCCTTCAAAAACCCTCCCAAGTGTTTCAGCGTGGCAGGAAGGAGAGGAAATCTGCGAGGCTGGTTGGACTGGGCCTGCCTGGGCTGGGCAGGGCGTGTGGCCACAGCTGGTAAATCCGGAGAGAGGCCCTTTCCTGTCCCTTGGGGTTTACATATGCACTGATTCTGGGCCCTGAGGGTGACAGGGAGGGGAGGGAGGCAGCAGGATCAAGGAGTGAGGAAGAACTAGGACAGAGCACTCTGAGCTCAGGCCCCGCACCCATCTCCTGAGTGTCTCCCACAGGCCGGGCCTGTGGCAGGCCCTGGGCACTGACAGTGAGCATGACAACATCCCTATGCACAGAGTCCTGGGTCTACCTCCCCATTACCCCTACACAGCTCATTGCCTGCATCCCCCCCACTGTGCTCTGAGGTCCAGAAAGTGGCAGTCACATTGTGGGGTAAGGAGCTCCGAGTGCCTCTTCCACAGGGATGATGTCACATTGGCTGACAAGTATCTATACCTCCAGCACATTCATTCTTTTAACAAATGTTGGGGTGGGGAGTCTCTCCAGTACACCAGGCGCTGTACAGGTATTAGGAGTACCCAACGGAACTAGATAGATGTGGTGTCTACTCCCCACCCAGAGGGGCCTGAAGGTTAGTGGGAAGGACAGACCAGCAAGGAGTTGCAACAAAGGGTGCTACATGAGTGATCTCCACCAGGAAACGCGGGATCCTATGTGGCATACTGGGGCGGGGGAGGGGCTAGACTTTACCTAGAAAACCAGGGAATTTTTCTTTGAAGAAGTGACATTTAAACTGAGACAAAGAGGAGTCAACCATAGCAGAGGCATCTTCCTGGCATGGGAACTGTTTGTATGAAGTCCTGATGGTGAGTGAGCACCATGCGTTCAAGAAACTGAAGGGGGGACCCATGTGGCTGGAGTGGAGACAGAGAAGGGGGAAGCATGGTGTCAGGTGAAGGGGAAGAAGCATCAGGTGCTGGGAGGGGTCTCAGAAGCACAGCAAAGGCTCAACCACACCTCAAGGGCACTGGGGAATCCATAGAAGGGTTTCAACCACAAGAGCGCCATGCGATTTTTGCCCATTAAAAGGATGATGCTGGTTACCATACGGGGAGAACCAGAAAATCAGAGACAAGAGACTCTAGTTAGGGGATCAAGGCCATGGTCCAGGCTAGGGATATGATACGATGGCCTGGCCCAAGGTAGAGGCAAAAGAGAGAGAGTCATAGGTCAGAGGCCTGGGTTGGGGTACACTGACAATACTTGATGTTTGAGTAGATGTCACAGGTGAAGGAGCAAAAGGTTTCCAGAATAGCTTCTAGATATCTGGCTTCAGCAACTGGATGGATGGTGGTGCTGTTTGCTGGAATAGGTTTATTTGCCCAGGCTGGTCTCGAGACCTATAGACCACCACCTCCACGCAAATTCCAAAACACAGCTCTAACAACAGCCACCAAAACAAGGCCCACATAAAAATTGCAAATATCCTGCACTTTTATCCTTTTTATTAATACCAGATATTTTCAAACAAGGCTGTTCCTTATAAGCACTCCTGGGTCCCAGATAATCCACATCCTTGAGAAGCAAAACAAAACAGGAAAACAAAACAAAAGCCTCACGGTTTTTGTTATGTTTTGTTCCTATTTCTTGCTGACTAGAAGTAACTGCTGCCATATGCTCAGAAAATGTCCAACGTTTGCATGTTTCTTTTTTATTTAGTTTTATCTGGTTGAGCCACAGAGCCTTTAACTAAGTAACCCTATAATCTGCATGTCGTGAATAGCCATGTAACCGAGCAATTGCAGGAATCTCTGAGGATTGCTGTGTGGACAGTAGGCTTTGGGGTTTTTTCCAACATTTGTTTTTCTGGAATGCCAGGAAAGGGAACACGTGAGCTGAATCTTAGGGGCCCAGTGTCCTTCAGAATCTGCAGCCTTCCTCAAGGAATAATTAAGATGAGGAAATAGGGCTTTGGTAAGCATAATGAAACGCCACACCTAGCTCAGGAGCCAGAAAGATCTTCTGGATTTTTTTTTTTTTTTTGAGAATTTTGGGAATAACTAAATTTGCACAGAGCCCACTTGAGTGCTCAGCAGGGTCTTTTTAGAACTCTGCACCATGCTGATTACGGTGTTTGCAGAGGGTCTCCCGTGTCTTGGCACATCACCACGGCCCTGTAGATCCATATATCAACACTACGGGTAGATGTTAGCATCCTCCACCTTTCAGATGTGCGAGCAGGCTGGGAGCCATGGGTGAGCTTGCATAAGGTCAGGCTGTGAGTAAATTACAGTGACAGACTCCAACCCAAGTCGATCCGATGCTCAAGAAGATAAAGCTTCCCAATTTACCTTAAAGTGGTCATCTGTGAGTCAAATGCAGAGCTCTACAGCCCTGAAACAACACCCTTTGTAGCCTCATCCCTCCTTCTATGAATTCCAGCCTTGCCTGGGTGTGTCCATTTCTGCATGTCCCAGCCCAAAACATCACATTCCCTCCAACATCTTTATTCCCTCCCACATTCTCCACCTCATTTAATAAAGTGGCCAAGCTGTTGGAATTGGAAATCTTGGAGTCGAGCTTAACATCTGTGCATGTGTGTGTGTGTGTGTGTGTGGCCCACCTATGGCTCCAACCATCTAAGCATCTTTCAAACTAATTATGTCCTTCATCTCCAGCTTCCTTCTACTGTCTTAGCTTTTCGCTCATCATCCCTTCTCTTCACGTACAATAGCCCGATAGCCATTCTCTCATCAGAAAGATTTTTCTGAGACACGAATATGATTCTGTCTCCCCATTCTGTAAACGGCTCCCTGTTGTCCATATACAAGAGCCCAGATCCTCAGCATCCCCCCCACCCACACCCTTCTGCACCTGTTCCAGCCTCACCTCCCATTTTCTCCCCCACCTCCTTTGAGTTCCATGCTCCTCCCCTCACACCAAGCTGCACCTCACCGCTGGATATTCTGGACTCTTCCACTCTTCGGCACCAGTGCACACAGATTCACTCTGCCACCACTGTCCTTCCTCTCCTCTTCTCTTGGGTCACTCCCGCTTATCCTTAAGACTCACCTGGAAAATCACCTTCTCGGTGAAGCTGCCCTCCTCACTTATGGTGGAATTAGTTCCTCTCTATTTTGCTCCACTGTTGTGGTATTTATCACAGTGAATTGTGGTTGTCTGTTGTCTGTCTTGAGGGCTCTGCTTTGCTAAAGAGTGGTGATTGCATGTTATGCACCACTGTATTCCCCCATGCCTGGTCCAATGCCTGGTACTCAAAGGCTACTCATTAAATGTCCAGCGAAGAAGTGGAGGAATGAAAATAAAACATGGCGCCCAAGCTTTGAACACCAAGTGTGGTTTTCCACTGATGCAACAGCTGTTGCCAAGGACTACTGATGATGCTAGTGAGCACACAAGGTGACTCTGAGATGAACATGCCTGTGACAGAGGGCAGACAGGAGATTTGAAAGCTCCATAAACAAAAAGTAGTTGTCAGCAGACTCTCCTGCAATTGGCAGGCATTTCCCTTAGGTAGCACTGTGTGTTTTGAGTAATTGAGGCACTTCCGCCCATCTTGTAAATCAGTCTGAAAACAGCCACGTTGCAGCAGTCCTGCAGGGAAATGGGAGGAGGGCTTGGTTTGTAGGTCCTCCTCTGCCAGGGTGGGAAGACCAGCTCCCAGGTCTCGTTCAATTTTAACACGAATATATTGTACACCTATTGGGTACCTAGCCTTTGGCTCTACAATCTGATGAAAAAAATTTTCAAGATGGTCTCCTTTCACTCAGGAGCTTGCAGTCTCCCTGGAAAAGCTAATATGTACACCTGGCATTATTAAAAAGTCACAAGGCTGTGTAAGATCGATTTTAGATTGTGTAAAATTAGTTGCAAGAAGAGGCAACTAAAGAATGGATAAATGAATGGATGGATGCATGGATGGATGGATGGATGGATGGATGAATGGATGGAGATGGCTGGATGGACAGCTGAATATTCTCTGGACTTGGAACTGCTTCAAGCTAATTAGATGCATGAGATAATTATAATGCTTCAAGGTGCCAATCTTTCAACCCTCCCAGTAACACAATGATTTAGCCCAATTTAAGATACTCAGTATTACTTTAAGCAATGATACTGGTGAGTGAGAGGTGAAGATTTTTGCAAGGTTACAGATATGGATTATTTTGGTCTGCAAATGACACCTCCTTTGCCTGCATAAAATACTAGTCCTGGCTGGAAGTACCAGCAACTCCTCACCACTTAGGAATGAAAATAAGAGGCAAACAGGAAACCATGTTTATTTTTTACCACAAGTCAGCCAAACTCCCACACCTATGCTGTGTGTTTCCTCTGTTGGGTGTCATAAAGTGCAGTAAAAAAATGACCCCTCCCTTTGTCCCAAGAAGCTTACCATCACCCTGATGGATACAGAGTGTGTGCAAGACAGCAGGGAAGCACAGCTAGGGAAAGGTGTCGGGAAAAAATGCCACATTCTCCATCGGGGACTCCCCAAGAGAGTGGTTCTGAAGCTCCCCACATGGGGGACGATGTAGCATTTAGCTATGCTAGCAGAGACAAGGTAGCATTTGATACAAAGCTCTAACAGAACGTGACTGAGTCACAGGGTAGACCAAGCTGCTGCTGAAAATTGCTCTGCACTGAAATGACTTGAAAGAAAACAATAGAGCCCTTGAATCCCTGGGATGAGCTACCTATTTCTAAACCTTACTCACCACAGCTGGTCAAGTTCACCTTCCAAAGATTATTTTCCTCATTATTCCTTCAGTGAATTTTCTTCACCCCATGGAGACTCTTCTTGAGAGGAGTTGAAATATGAGTACCTGTTCTAATTTAGACTGCTCTTTTAACTTCATTTAAATTACTGTTATCATGCCCTGTCTTCATAATGATGTGCCTTGGTCAGCCAAAATGTCTCTGAGGTGCAGGTCTTTAATGAGGATCTGAGTCCAAGGGATATAATTTGACCAGTCTACCATGAAGCATTCACCAGCTCAGCTGGGCCTTGTCTACACTTGCACTGAACTTCTCTTGCCCTCTTCGAATGTGCCCTGCTTGGTTCTTTCCCATTTTCTCATGCCACAGGCACCTGATGGTGTCTTTCTGCTTGGATCTGTCTATTCTTCATGTAACAATAGCACCATTGGAGAGGTATCCTGATTCATACTCACATGGGTAAAATATATCATCATAAAGTTGTCCAGTGGAGAACAAAGCTAGTTTAAAATGAAGTTGTTCTCCACCTCACACCCATTAGTTTAGCTACTATTAGGAAACAAAACAAAACCAGAAGATAGCAAGAGCTGACAAGGATGTAAAGACACTGGAACCTTCATGCACTTCTGGAAGGAATGTAAAATGATACAACCATTGTGGAAACAGTAGGGTAGTTCTTCAAAAAAATTAAAAATAGAACTAAAAATGAGTGAAATAGGTAAAGGGGATTAAGAGTATACTATCATGGTGAGCACTGAGTAATGTCAGAAATACTGAATCATTATATTGTGCACCTGAAACTGATATAACACTATGTTAATTATACTTTTATAAAAAAAAATTATAATTCCCAGGTAAGTCACCAGTTTTACTTTTGAATATTTAAGAAAATGAAAACACTAATTCAAAAATATATATACACCTCCTTGCTCATTGCAGCATTATTTACAATAGCCAAGCTATGGAAACAACCTAAGTGTCCATTGATGGACAAATGAATAAATATGCAACAAATGAATAAATATGCATTATATATACTATATACATATATATACACACACTATGGAATACTATTCGGCCATAAAAAAGAATGAACTCTTCGGGTTCCTAGGTGGCTCAGTGGGTTAAGCATCCAAATCTTGATTTCAGCTGAGGTCATGATCTCAAGGTTGTGAGATCAAGCCCTGTATTGGGCTGAGCATGGAGATTCTCTTTCTCCCTCTCCCTCTGCTCCTACTCCCCCACTGCTTGTGCTCTGTTTCTCTAGAAAAGAATGAAATCTTGCTATTTGCAACAACATGAATGAACCTTGAGGGCATTATGCTAAGAGAAATGTCCCATAGAGAAAAACAAATACCATATGATCTCACTTACATGTGGAATTTTTGAAAAACCAACAAAAAACCCCAAGCTCATAGGTACAGAAAACAGATTGGTGGTTGCCAGACGCAAGGGATGAGGGATGGAAGAAATAGATGAAGGAAGTAAAAAGACACAAACTTCCAGTTATAAAATAATTAAGTCATGGGGATCTCATGTACAGCATAATGACTATAGTTAATAATAATGTATTGCAGATTTTAAAGTTGCTAAGAGAGTAGGTCTCAACACTCATCATCACAAGAAAATAATTGTAACTATATGTGGTGACAGATGTTAACTAGACTTATTGTAGTGATCTCTTTACAATATATACAAATTCCGAACATACGTTGCACACTTGAAACTCATGTTATATGTCAATTATACCTCAATAAAATAAATAAGGAAAAAAAGAATTAATTAACTTTAAAAAGGCAGTCTGGGACCTCCAAACTCTGGAAATACTTTCACGGCCTGGGAGCACTGCACAGAAAGGTGTTCTAGATTCCCATAGCCATCGTGCCATGTATAAAGATGTCAAGCCCTGCCACAGAAGCTGGAATGGAGAAGTGCCAACATGTGCATCATTGTTATTCCCTCACCCAGCTGGTTTGCTTCCAACTGGGATGATTCTCTCTGGGCTCTTTTTAAGGTAGAGAAGTTAGCATCTGGAAAATGAAGAATCACGGCCTGCAGGAAGGTTTGCCAGCTGTTCTTTTTCAGTTTATCAAAATCATATTGCCCCTAGCCCTTTTCTTTCTGGACTAGCCCATCTTTCTTTCTTTCTTCGTGCCCACTGAGGTTGCAAACACCATCCTTCCAGAAGCCAACTAACAGACCAGCAAGCTGTGATGACTGAATAAGAAATAAAGCAGTTTACTTGAGAGTGAAGGGAAGTCAATGTGGGATCAGTTTGGCAACATTTAAAAATGAAAGCAGGCAAAGAGGGGTGGAGGGCTTATCCTTTCTCTCATTGGTCCACTTTTCATTCTTACACTGTCCTGTCCAGAGATTAAATACACAGTTAGTTGAGACGACGTTCACCCCAGAATAAAATCTCTTGGGAGTTGTTTGCTGTTTGTCTTTTGATCTCCAAAATGCCAATCTTGTGTCTCAATCCAGAAGACAATGACAAGGCAGGGCTTGAACTGTAACTGCTGTTTCCTCAGGCTGGATGGCTCTATCCTTAACCCCACTGCCCTACCATTTGGTAGGTCACTGCTGTCATGGCTTTGCTGGCATCCGGCCCTTGTCTGGTCTTGATTTAAGAGAAGCAAATATGGGGTGTGTGTGTGTGTGTGTGTGTGTGTGTGTGTGTGTATTCCATATACATATAATGGAATATTAGCCATTAAAAAGAATGAAATCTTGCCATTTGTAATGACGTGGATGGAACTAGAGGGTATTATGTTAAGTGAAATAAGTCAATCAGAGAAAGACAAATATCATATGACTTCACTCACATGTGGAATTTAAGAAACAAAACAGATAAATTTGGGGGAAGGGAAAGAAAAATAAAATAAGATAAAAAACACAGAGAGAGGTAAATTTTAAGAGATTCTTAATCATAGGAAACAAACTGAGGGCTCCTGGAGGGGAAGTCGGTGGGGGATGGGGTAACTGGATGATGAACATTAAGGAGGGGACGTGATGTAATGAGCACTGGGTGTTATATGTAACTGATGAATCACTGAACTCTACCCTGAACCTAATAATGCAGTATATGTTAACTAACTGAATTTAAATTTAAAACATTTTTTAAAAGAAAAATAAGTCCTAAATCCTTATGGGCAAAGATAATTGCAATGGGACATATTTTTCCTAACCAGTCTTTTCCTCATTACTCTTGGATTTAAGAGGACTCCACCTCCCAAGTCTCAGCCACAGCTGTTTCCCCAGAGTGGGCGTCTGTGTCCTTGCCCTCTTGGCTTTTAATGTGGCCATTAGCTAATCTTTGAATTCCTCTTCTTCCACCTCCCACTAGATATTTCCTGGGGCTTAAAAGACATTTTCCTTTAGAGCAACAACTCTAAATTGTCCAATGAAGAATTGTATACTTGCCTTTTTGAAGTCTGTTTCAATTCGTAAGTTGATGACTAAAATGGTCTATTATTTTTACATATACTTATGCTGTGAGCTGGCCTAAGGGTCTTGCATGACTTCTAAGTTCCTTTTGTAGGTGATGATAAATGCTAAAGTTTAGAGTGGGGAAGGTTTAGCTGTTCTCTTACAACCTTCCTGCTAGGTCATAGGGCAAGAAAATGTGAGACCAGATTCTTCCTACTGCATGGACAACAACACTTATTGGCAAGCAGACACAAAACAGTTCATGCAATCTGTTCTGTGGACTCAGATGAAGTCCCAGTTCTCTGTCTTTTGGGAGCTATGAACACCACCTTAATTGGAAAAGATTTGGCCAAGACCATCACCATAAGCATTCCAGAAACACTATTCAGCTACTCTCAGTTAGATTCAGGCACCCAGAAATGTTCAAGAGTCAGAAGCTCAACACAGGATTATTCAAGGACCCAGCCTCAGATGCTCACTCTAAGAGAGTGGGCTGCCACCTTGTAAGCTTTTCATACCCTACTCATGGTAAGAGGTGTCTCCAAAACATGTTGGCCAATACAAGAAAACCCAAAGACTTTCCTTTCTCCAGTGAGAGCTCATTTGCAACAGTTGACAAGCTATTATTTTTACCAATAAAAGTAGTTCTAACATCACTATGTTATCTAGCAATTTCTATTGTTTTCAGCCATCCAGCTTGTAGGAACTTGGTATAGAAGCCCTAGGAAATGAAAGCATCAAAGGGGAGCAACTCAGTTAGTTGGCTAGGATCTGGAGCTCAGAAGACGAATATACGCACTACAAATTCACAAAAATAGAAGTAATGGAAGGAAAAAGGATGAGGTCCCCTGGGAAGGAATATGTAGTGAGTCAGAGGGTTGGAACTGCCAGCAAGACCAGCACTTCTGATCTGGGGAAGAGTGGCCTGCGAATAACAAGCATTTGGAAGAGTTGGAAGAGCAAAGAGAGGAAGGAATATCCTTAAAATTGTTACACTAGCTCCAAGAGGGAATCTGCTTTTGGAAGCTTGCAAAACGGAAGTGATAAAATCTGAATTTGGGAGACTAGAGATGAATTTAGGAAATTAGGGAGAGCAGAGTAGGGTTGAGACTGGGAAGTTTGCAAGGCTGTATGAAGAGAGTCAGATCAGGGCCTGGGTATGATGTAGGGAGAACCGTAGAAAGAATGGAGAGTTCAGGATGCTGAGGTGTGCGGTGTATGGTGAAAGTGACATATGGAGAAGGAGAGAGAGAGAGAGAGAGAGAGAGAGAGAGAGCGCTGACAATCAAACATGACAGCAGCACTCTGTTAGGGGGATGGAATCATAGCCAGCCTGCATCCACAGGACGTGGACCCGAACAGCAAATCAGAGCAAGCCTGAGGCATTCAAAATGTCATACTTTGCCAAAGCAGATCTTAAGGGGGTGAAGGATGCCCTAAAATTACAGCTGTTTATGGACTTGGCAGGAAAAGCCCCACTTCTGATATGCCCTCACTTCCTTTCAAAATGAAATTGTTTTGAATTGACCAAATTTAATTCACTGGGGTCAGCATCAGCTGTATTAATAAGCCCATAGCAATCTGGGAGTTTCACCTTATTTGATTACAGCCTACAAAACACTAATAAACCCAGATCTTCCTACAATCCCCTCACTACTCCAGGGGGGAAAAAAAGGAAAAGAAAAAGAAAAATCCCCCTGCAAACAATCCTCTTTGCATTTTGATGATGATCCCAAAATTTTCCCTCCGGTAGCCAAAAGTAATTACACTCAGTCGGGGCAAAGAAATCTTTGTTTTTCAATTATGGAGCAGATGTTTTACAGAAGCAATTACCCCGATGCCACCAGTAAAAACTAATCTCACAAGTTGATCTTTGATTCAGGAAACAGCTGTGTCATTCTGCCAGCAATGTACGTACCCTACAAAAAAAAAAGAAAAAAGAAAAAAGAAAGAGTTGCCATTTTATATGGGCGAAATGCATTTCAGAGCCGCTTTCCCCTATTTCCTAGAATCCTGAGACTCCAGGAATCGGGAGCAAGTGCCTGTCACTGCTCCTTTTGCCAAAGGCAGGGATGGGGGGAAATGCCATACAGTATCTTGGCAGGAGAGGAATGTGATGAGCTTACTTGTGTTGGATCTCAGGATGTGGGTACAACTCAAGCGATGTCTACCCCGTGTAGGTACTGATAACGTCCTACACGGTGGCTCTGATGAGTCGAACGTTTACTGTGGGCAAGCACCCACCTTCTCAGACACAGTACAACAACCCTGCTCAAAACCTTCAGTGGATGCCCTACTGCTGACTTTCCCTGGGGGATGGAGACAGTCGGTGGGTGCCCCTGAGGCCCTCTCCAGACCAGTTCCTGCTCCTCTAAGCTCCCACCAGGCTAGACCACTCACTTTTTCCCTAGCTCATTCAGCTTTCCTGCCTTTACAGCCTCCCAACCCCTGGTGGACCTTCTCAGCCAGAGGCAGTCCCATTCTGCACAAGGAAGGTGTTTCTTCGATTCATCTATCTTAGGAGCAATTATCCTGCAGGAACATCTACAGAGTTTGGAGTCTATGTTCTCTGAACACATAGAGCTACAAGCAAAATTGTTCTTTCAGATGGGTAGCTGTTTTTCCATGTTCCCTCATTATTTTGTCCAATTACAGAGTTTTTGTGAGCCTAAGGTGCACCCACTTATTTTGTTTATTCTCAACATTAGCTCTAATGTCTTGCAGAAAGAATTCTTCTAAATTACCCTTATTGTGTATGATAACCACTGCGCTGTCACCTTCGGAGCATTTTACCACATCTAACATTGCGTTGTTTTTTGTTTTTTTTTAAGGCACATTTTTCAGTATTGGGCATAGCATAAGCACATAATAAAAGTTTAGAGAATAGTTACATAACACGGAAAGATTTTAAATTATTAATAATGGTAAATATTAAAATAATAGCATCATAATTGCCACAATCATTCATAGAATTTCCCAATCGTACAAGCAACAGATTGGTTTTTGGAATAATTACAGTAATGATACAGAAGAGTGAGTAATTGGTTTTACCCGTAAAAGAGGCATCGACATTTAGTAATAATTTGAACACAATTTACCATCCATTCAGCCCTACTCATTTAGAGATTATACAACAAGCTGGGTTTGTAATTTGGGTAATAAGAATAATTCCAAATTTTGTACCATAAATTGGACTTTACTAACATCATATTTTCAAATCCCTATAATTCAAGTTCACACAAAATAAAATAACTTTGAAATTTTCTCCCACTACATTCTCCCCTTCTTCTCCCAACAATTTCTACCTGTTAGAATATTACCAATGTTTAAGGACTAGATCAAATAATACCTCTTCTAAAAAATAAAACAAATTTTTCTCGATCTTCCCAACATAATTTGGTCTACTTTTTGCTTAAATCCAGTAGCATTTGAACGGTTATTACAGGACTGTTTTGTGTAGCTATGTCTGCTCTTCTTATGTTTTCCTATCCTGTCTTAGATTGTTCCTGAGGGAAGTGAACTGTGTCTTACCTTTACAGCCCCTTTGTGCATCCAATCCAGCACTTGATAGAGCAAGTGTCAAATAAAAGTTTGTTTTTAATTAAATCAAATTGTAAATCAGTCTTTATCACTTGTCTCCAATGACCTGCCCTCAAAGCTGATTCCTCTGGTTCAACCACCCATGACTAAAAAATCAACAACTTTCCAAGAAAGTAAATTTAGCCCTGTATTCTTTTCCTGAGGTTGCCGTACCAAAGCACCAAACACTGGGTAGCTTGGAATAACAGAAATGTATTCTTTCACAGTTCTGGAAGCCAGGAGACTAAGATCAAGGTTGTCAGGGTTGGCTCCTTCTGAGGGCTTGGAGAGACAATGCATTTCATACTTCTCTATTAGCTTCTGGTGGTCTGCTGGCAATTTTTGCCAATTCTTTGCTTCCGTGCATCACTCTGATCTCTGCCTTCATCTTCACATGGCCTTCTCCATATGTGTGGGTTCCACTCCAGTGTGACCTCAACCTAAGTAACTATATTTGCAATGACCCTATTTCTAAATAAGGTCACATTCTGAGATTCTGGAGGTTGAGACTTTAACCTTTGAATTTTGTGGATGGGTAGGATACCATTCAACTTCTAATAGGCACCTCTCTATGAAAGAGCCAAAGGGAAAAACCTGAGATCACTTTTGTACCACTTATCACTAGCCTGGGAAAAGATAAAAATTCAAAGTTTGGAGTATAGTCTCTACTGAATGTGTATTGCTTCTACGCCATTGTAAAGTCAAAAAATCATTAAGTCGAACCAACGTAAATAGGGGGCTGTCTATACATTGGCATTGAGAAATAGAATCCTTTATAAATGAACTAATTTGTTGAGCCTGGACTGAATTATCAGAAGTAAAAGATCTAGAAGTCTCCTCTCCTCTTGACAAACAGAGCACCCATTTGTCTTTTTTTTTTTTTTTAACGCAAGGCCCAATTAAGCCTTGATGTAGAGATGACAGGATAAAATATTATGATTCCATCCATCGTGCGCATAATTCCTTTCACACATTTGCATCTCTAAAGAACCAGATCAAACAAACTCCTGGCATTTTCTCAAATTCTGCTCTCTCTGGCATCTATCTCTTAATAATTCCCAGAGGACATGATGGTGAAAAAGGAAGCAGTGGTTCATTCTGGGTCGGCTTCCACGGCAACTGACTCATGTTAGCATTGGAATCTTTCTTCTGATGGTGCCTTCAGAGAAGAGAGACTTGTAGGCGTGTTATGCATAATCCCCATTTATTCTGAAAGGATACAAGACACTCAACAGTGAAATTTCAAAATCTAGTGCTTTTGGGTTTTCTTTTCTTTCTTTTCTTGGCTTTGCTGGTTCTGTTTTATTAGAATGTCTCTGGCTTGTTTCATTGAAGTAAACGTCCAAGGCGTCTTTGGAATAATAGGACCCAAAAGTTTATTTTGTAGCACCTCTTGTTATAAAACTAGAAATAGTGGCACTAGAGAATCATTTGCCACACCAGAGGTTTTGTTCTCACAGCTCTGGTTGTCCAGTTGTCACCTTATTTACAAATGAGGGACTAGCCTACAGGAAGAGCAAAGGCCTGGTTTTTAAAAAGTGCAGATTCTAGGGCTAGCCCTCAAACCAAAAAATGAAATTTTAGATGTGGGACCTAGGAACCTGCATGTGGCCTCTGACAATTGATGGTTCCCAGTTTTAAGAATCCAGGCTATTGTGATTTCTCCTGGAAGCAAACAAAAACAAGGCCTAAAGAATAATCCAAAGGCAAAGTCTGTTGAAATTGGCTAGGTTTAGGGCTCCATATAAAACCTAATAGTCTTCTTGGGGAATATGCAAGAGAAAAAGCTACCACACTTGCCACCATTTATTGAGGAAATCAGGCCTGTTCACACAGTAAGATGTTTCAGGAGACAGAACAATGGAAGAAAGAAAATCAGCCATAATGCTGAAGATTTGAGTGGTAAAAGAATTATCAGAGTTGAAATGGGACTGTTCCTTGCAAGAAAAGTAGCTTGGTTTTGATACTGGGAAACTGCACATCTGCTTACATAATACTGATTGGGTGACAGTTATATATGAGAATCAATTTTTTTCAGCCCAGAAACAGAAGTATGAATATGTGAGCATATTGTATATGATGTACCATTTTTTAAAGTGGAGGGAAAAAGAAACAATATTTAATAATTGTGTTGAGACTTTCTGTTTTGAAAAAATGAGTTAGATCCCTCCCTCATGCCATACACAAAAACAAATTCCAGATGGACTAAATACCTAAAGATAAACCACAAAACTACAAAAGCATTAGAAAAAAACAAAGATATTTTTATTGATTTAAGGTTAAGAAAGCCTGCCTAAGCAAGTTATAAAACCGAGAAGGTATAATAGAACAGATCTGACAGATTTGACAACACAAAAATAGAAAATCCACATTACAACTGGCACCAAAAACAAGGTTAAAAAAAAAAAACTGCAACATCCTGAAGAAAATATTTTCAGCAAATATAGTGGATGAAGAAATAATACCCAAAATACAGAGTTACTACAAATCAATAAGAAATGGGCAAACATCTCAACAGAAAACAAAACTAAGGTGAAGGGTAAGAACAGACTATAGGAAAAGAAATACAAACAGGAAGCAGGATGAGCAAACTGGAAAACAGTAAATGCTACGCCTCATTTAAACTGTAAAGAGATAAAAATTATTATAGCAAACGTTTAACAAATGTTGATAACACCCAATGTGAGCAAGAAAGCAAGACCAAACACACTCATATACTGCTGCTATAATTGTAAACCCATAAATATTAGTTAATTAGCTGATTAATTAATGCCCATATACCTGGAATCAGAAATTCCATTTCTAAGAATCTAGCCTCAGAAAATACCAGAAATAGTACTACAAAGACATGGGCAAGAAAAAGAAGAAGAAGAGGAAGAAGAGGAAGAAGAAGAAGAAGAAGAAGAAGAAGAAGAAGAAGAAGAAGAAGAAGAAGAAGAAGAAGAAGAAGAAGAAGAAGGAGGAGGAGGAGGAGGAGGAGGAGGAGGAGGAGGAGGAGGAGGAGGAGGAGGAGGGGGAGGGGGAGGAGGAGGAGGAGGAGGAGGAGGAGGAGAAGGAGAAGGAGAAGAAGAAGGAGGAGGAGGAGGAGGAGGAGGAGGGAGGAGGAGGAGGAAAAAAGGAGAAGGAGGAGGAGAAGGAAGAAAAGAAGAACAAGAACAAGAACAAGACCAAGACCAAGACCAAGACCAAGACCAAGAAGTGGTTGCTTGTAATGGCAAAAAAATTAGAAACATCTTAAAGTTGAATTCTTGGTCAAACGGTAGAAAATTTTCAAGTTTCCTTTCTCTCTGGTCTATTTCAAAATACTCTACATTTTCTAAGTAGGATTTAGGATAAAATTAATTGAACTGCCTCACAACTATTTGCTCAACAATATTCTAGGTCTGCTGCTGCTGTTCTATAAACTACCCGAGGGCAGGGCCCATATGCCTAGCCTGCACCAAACAGACTTTATCGATTGAATATCGATTGAATGAAACTCCCCAAGCCTCAATCAGACACCAGCAATTAATCTGCTGAAACAAATGCCTAGAGCTATTGATGAGTACGAAACTCCTAAAAGGACCCAGCTCTGCCTGGTGAACATGACATCAGGCTAGGAAATTGCACCCCTAACTCCCATCACCTTGGTCTCCAAGGTGACCCCCCCACCCCCCTGCCCTGAGCTCCAGTGAACATGTTTGCAGAAAAGATAATGATGCCTGCCCTTCTACCGTGAGGATTATGGAAATAACCTGGGAATTCAAGCTTTAGCTCCGTGTAGACCTGGAGTATTATCAAGAGTGAATATTTCGTGAATAAAATGAAAATTGAAAGATATCCCTGACAGCTAATTGCTTACTTCAGCAACCAGTTTCTTCGGGTTCTTAGAAACACGTACCATTTTACCCTGGCCCAGATACTTCAGCAGGGTCAAGGGTAACCAGCCTGGGGTAACTCATTCTGAGCTTTCAGGAAACAGGGTTATGATGCTTCAGGCAAGGAAACAAATGCCCATTTTGTTTCATCTCAAACATGGTGCTGGGGTTTTAACATAAATCAAATCTTCATCTCCTGAGGATATGTGGTGGACACTTCACAGAGTGTAGGTTCCAATATTTCATGATCCTGTATCTGAGCTGGGAACCCTTGGAAGCCATTTTCCATGAGGTGACCTCTCTCCCTGGCCCAGATGATCAGTCTAGAAAGGGGCAGCTTGCCCAAGCTGGTCCAATCAGAGTGTGTCTTCTTTTATTTTTTTTATTTTTTTTTATGGTGAAAAAATGTATATTTAGATTTATAGCCAGCTGTACTCAGTATAGATGATCCCAGTCTGATCAAGGCGTTGACTTTGGCCACATCAATGTCATAGAGCTTCTTCACAGCCTGTTTGATCTGGTGCTTATTGGCCTTGACATCCACAATGAACACAAGTGTGTTGTCTTCTGTTTTCTTCATGGCTGACTCAGTAGTCAGGGGGAACTTGATGATGGCATAGTGATCAAGCTTGTTTCTCCTGGGGGCACTCTTTCGAGGACATTTGGGCTGCCTTCGGAGATGCAGGGTCTTGAGTCGTCAGAATGTAGGTGACGTACGGATCTTCTTTTTTATTATTATTATTCCTTTTTTATTTTATTTATTTTATTTTGATTATTTTTTTAAAATATTTTTTATTGGAGTTCAATTTGCCAGCATATAGCATAACACCCAATGCTCATCCCACCAAGTGTCCCCCTCAGTGCCCATCACCCAGTCATCCCAACCCCCTGCCCACCTCCCTTTCTACTATCCCTTGTTCGTTTCCCAGAGTTAGGTGTCTCTCATGTTTTGTCACCCTCACTGATATTTTCACTCATTTTCTCTCCTTTCCCTTTTATTCCCTTTCACTATTTTTTATATTCCCCAAATGAATGAGACCATATAATGTTTGTCCTTCTCCGATTGACTTACATCACTCAGCATAACACCCTCCAGTTCCATCCACATCGAAGCAAATGGTGGGTATTCATCATTTCTAATGGCTGAGGAATATTCCATTGTATACATAGACCACATCTTCTTTATCCACTCATCTTTCGATGGACACCGAGGGATCTTTTTTTGTGACTGTGCAACGCCTTTCAGCACCGCTTTCTTAGCTTTCAAAGCTTTTGCTTTGGCTTTGGCTTTGGGAGGGGCAGGGGCTTCCTTCTTCACCTTCGGCACCATCTTCGTGAAAGGCCAGAATGTGTCTTCTTGCAACTTGGAAAGGGCCAGCCTCTCTGTGGATTGAAGCTGTCAATTTTAACTGTGAAATGTATGACAATCTTCTTTATTGATATTAAAAGTGGGAATTTTGCATTTCATGAACTCCTGTCCTGACTCACAGGATAGAATTTGTCAGTACAGGTACGATGAAAATCAAGACCTGTTAGTATTTCTGTCTGGCTTTAGTTCTCTCTCCCTCCCCCGTCCCCTCTGGTCAATCTCTTTGTAATCACGCACATAAACAATGTTTATGAATGTTGTTTATAAACATGAATTCACAAATCGCTGGTCCTCGTCATGAACAATTTTTCCCCCACTGTTGTGCAAGTTTAAAAAAAAAAATGTGGGCTTTCTCATCCACTCCCCACCCCCCACTCTTCACCAGCTGTTGAAATTTTACAAGCCAACAAAGCAAGCTTGTGGCCGGACAAAACAGCATGCAGAAGACAGGGACAAATCACATCCTAGGCCAGCAGCTCCCTTGGTTGCGATGGAAAACACAGTGTGGCTTTTTCTGTGCACTTGGGGCAGGCTTTCGCAGCAGCCAAGACAAGATGCATTAACTGTGGGATGTGTGGCACTTCAGTCAATACAAGAAACAATTCTAAAGACCTCTGTCACCAGTATGGAAAGTCCCCAAACAAGTATTTTAAAATAATGACTTTCACAGCCAAGTTTATACAGATATCCTTCTACCGCACCCCCTCTCCCATGAGTAGCTCAGAAGCCAGCCTGGAGGGTGGGATGGAAGAATGAAGACATGAGAAAGAGAAAAGTAAGAAAAGAAAGGAAAATCATTGTCTCTGGTTTTCTCAGGGCTTTCTGCTCCTCCTTCCTTTTCTTCTTAAGTTATTGGACGCTCTGGCAACCTTCAAATAAATTCTCCTGGGTTGTGCTCAAGTTGGCTTGAGTGAGGTTCTGATGTTTCTAACAAAAGAAGCCTGGATAGTATTGATAGTTGCTACTACCCACCTTTTTTCAAAGAGGACACTGAGAGTCAGCGAAGGTAAAGTAACTTGTCCAAGGTCAAATGGTTCTCTTCCCACGTTTATCTAACTCTGAAGCCCATGTTCCTTCCGTTGGGCTGTTGAGGACAGGATGTGTCTGAGCCCAGGGCACCCCGAATTAGCAGGGTGGACGGTCTTGCAGATCTCCTTCTTGGCTCTGGGGGAAAAGTTATCTAATGAGACAATCCCGATCATTGCCTGCTCCTATGCTCCCTTATGATTCATTTGCCTTCCCATTTTTCTGCTCAGGACCAGAACCCCATTCCCAGTCACAGCCCTGAAATCTCTAGGTCATGGCAGGTCAGTGAGAGAGGAAATTTGGGAATGAGAACCTTTGGTAAGTCTCTTCTTAGACTCAAGGCTGAAAAGGGTGCCTGCTGTTTACTTTTGTATTATTTATGTACTTAAAGATTGAAACACAAGTGGTGAATTTCAGCTCTTCCTGTCTGCCAAAAGTCAACACACTCAATCTTCCCTCCTTGCCTCACCAACAGACATTTCTGAAATGCGGGAAGTGGGCCCTGCCATTGAGCACAATCGATGCATTTGAATTTCCTTTGTTTTGGTTTAAAAAAAAAAAGGAGAATGAAAGTATCTTTCACCCCAAATCCTACCATTCTAGCACTACCAGTGTTAAGAATTTGCTACCTTTTGGGACACCTGGGTGGCTCAGCGGTTGAGTGTCTTGCCTTCGGCTCAGGGCATGATCCCAGAGTCCCTCTCTCTGTGTCTCTCATGAATAAACAAATAAATAAATCTTTAAAAAAACAAAAAACAAAAAAGAATTTGCTACATTTTTCCCATCTTTTCTCTTATTCACCTGTTTCATATACAGTTGTTATGAAGATGTCTATCTAATTTTGTAAAATGCTTCTTTTTTTTTAAATGCTTCTTTTTTTTACTTAACATTGTATCACTAGCGTTTCCCTGTTGTTGCATGTTTTTTATAATCATAAATTTAAGGAGAGGCAGATTTACAGATGTAGCATGATTATGGCAAACATTTGCAGGGGGTTCTTTGATATCCTGCCTGTAGCTTTCTTCTCTCTGAGGGTTAATATGTTCATTATTAGGAGCTGAGTCAAATATTCCCTCTCCCTACTTCCTGGAAGCCAATGTGCGGGAACAGCTATAGATAGGCTCAGCCATACAACGCTGTACGCCTTGTGAGCAAAATGCAAAGAACTAATGAGGACCTATAATGTGTCTGTTTTGACAGACCTGTATTTTCAGTGAGAGTAGGTAGCTCATAGCAAGCAGAGGTAATACAGGCTCTCCATCCTGGACTAGGATTTTTATGTGGTTCAACCATTTAGAACTCTGTAAGCACCTCTCTTCAATTATTTACATCACCAAATTTGGTCCAACATTAACTATAACAGTGATGATTTGGAAACAACCTTATTTCCCATTAAATTTATGCTAGAATTCCACTAAAAAGTTAAGCTCCATATATGAACAGTGATTTTTAAAAAAATGATTCCTACTACTATATTTCTATAACCTCATTCTCCCATGGTTTATTTAGAGGTGTACTTCTTAATATTTTTGTTATTGATTTTTTCTTTTTAAATTAATTTCATTTAGGTATAATTACATACAATAAAACAGACACATTTTAATATACAGTTGAGTGAGTTTTGAAAAATAGAAACACATAACCACCACTACAATAAGGTATAGAACATTCTCTTCACTCCAAATGTTCTCCATTACTACCCTCTGCCCTAGACAACCACTAAACTGTTTTGTCACTACCGACTGGTTTTGTCCGCCAAAGAATTTCACATTGATAAAAATCATATACTATTGACCTTCTGTCATGCTACCATAATGTTTTCCAGATCCAGTTGTGTTGTTACATGTATCAGTAGCTTGTTTCTTTTTATTGCTGAAGGATTATTTTATTGAATGGGTATGTCACAATTTGCCCATTCACTGATGAACAACTGGGTTGCTTCCAGTTTTTCATTCTTATAAATAAAATTACAATAAACATTTCTGTGTGCAGATGGTCCCAGACTTAATGATGGTTCAACTTACAGTTTTTAGACTTTACCGTGGTGCAAAAATGGTACGTATTCAGTAGAAACTCTACTTTGAATTTTGAATTTGGATCTTTTCCCATGTTAGCAATATGTGATATGATCCTCTCTCATGATGCTGAGCACTGGCAGTAAGCTGCAGCTCTTCTTACCCAGCAATCAGGAGGGTAAACAACTGATATATGGACAACTATTCTATACCCATAGGATCATTCTGTTTTTCATTTCCGGTACAGAATTCACTAAGTTACATGAGAGAAGGTAGGCTTTGTGTTAGATGATTTTGCCCAACCGTAGGCTAAAGGAAGTGTTCTGAGCACATTTAGGGCAGGCTAGGCGAAGCTATGATATTCAGTAGGTTAGCTGTATTAAATGCTTTTTTGACGTAATGACATTTTCAACTTACAATGACTTTATTGGGATATAACTCCATCATAAGTCAAGGAAGAGCTACAATTCTTTCTGTAGATGTATGTTTTCACTTCTTTTATGTACATACCTAGGAATGAAACTTCTGAGTCATATGATAAATGTACAAGCATTATAAGAAACTTAGTATCCAAAATATGTAAAGAACTTATACAACTCAGCACACATACAAAAACCTGATTAAAAAATAGGCAGAGGATCTAAATAGACATTTTTCCAAAGCAGACTTAGAGATGGCCAACAGATACATGAAAAGATATTCAACATCACTAATCATTGGGGAAATGCAAATGAAAGCCACAATGAGATGCCACTTTATATCTGTCAGAATGACTAAAATGAAAAACACAAGAAATAAGTGCTGTCAAGGACATGGAGGAAAAAAGAATTCTTGTGCACTGTTGGTGGGGATGCAAATTGGTGTAGCCACTTTGGAAAACAGTCTGGAGGGTCCTCAAAAAATTAAAAGTAGAATTACCAAATGATACACTAATTCTACTACTGGATATTTACACTCAAAAAACAAAACCATGAGGGGGACCTGGGTGCCTCAGTGGTTAAGCATCTGCCTTCGACTCAGGGTGTAATCCCGGGTCTGGGGATTGAGTCCCACATCGGGCTCCCTGTGAGGAGTCTGCTTCTCCTTCTGTCTCTGTCTCTGCCTCTCTCTCTGTATGTCTCATGAATAAATAAAAATAAAATCTTAAAAAAGACACGAATTCAGAAATACATTTGCACCCCTATGTTTGTTGTAACATTATTTATAATAGCCAAGATATGGAAGCAAACCAAGTGTCCACCATAGAAGAATGAATCCCGAAGATGTGGGATATATATACAATGGATTATTACTCAGCCATAAAAAAAAGAATGAGATCTTGCCATTTGTGACAACATGGGTGGATCTAGAGGGTATAATACTACATAAATAAGTCAGCCAGAGAAAGACAAAGACCACATGATTTCACTCATATGTGGAATTTAAGAAACAAAACAAATGGACAAATTTAAAAAGAAACAATCAAAAAACAGAGTTTTAAATACAGAGAACAAATTGGTCGTTGCCAGAAGAGTGGTGGGTGGGAGGGAGGGGTGAAAAGACAAAGGGAAAACTTTCAATTATAAAAAGAACAAAAAAGAAAAGAAACTGCCCAACTTCTTTCTAAAGAGTTTCTACATTTTTACATTCCCAGCAGTAATACATTAAATTCTAATTTTTCCACACCCCACCAGCATTTGCTATTGTCAGCCATTTTAATTTTAGCCATCCTAGTGGTTTTAATTTGCATTTATCTTATGACTAATGATGTTCAACATCACTTCATTGCTTTTTTTTTTTTTTACCATTAAACTACCTTATTTTATAAAGTATCCATTCAAGTCTTTTGCGTATTTTTATTGGGTTATTGCCCCTTTACCTATAAGCTATAAAAAATCCTTTATTCTCAACACGAATCATTTGTCATATATATATGTATTGCAAATATTTTCTCTGAGTCTATGGTCTGGCTCTCCATTTTCTTAACATTGTCTTTTGAAGTAAAAGTTTTAAATTTTGATGAAGTCCAATATATTAACTTATTTTATGATCAGTGCCTGTTTTTATCCTAAGAAACCTTTGCTTACCTTAAGGCCATGAGGATTTTCTCCGATGGAATCTTCTAGAATTTCATAGTTTTAGTTTTTACCTTTAGGTCTAAGATCTACTTTGAGTTAATTTTTATGTTTGAGGTGATGTACAAGGTGGGGCTCACTTTTTTATATGCATGTCTAGTTATTCTGGCATCATTTGTTGTTGATTTTCAACTTTATTGAATTTTGTTTAGAAGTCTAACATTGATTTGCACTCTTGAATTTGATGAGACTTCCTTTATGTTTCCACATACAATTTTTATTGTGTGCTTGGAACAAATGTGTGTTCTTTAGTTGCCTACACGTTCCCTACATGTCCTTAGATCAAATTTATTGATTGTGTTACTCAAACTTTGTAGATTTTAACTGGTTTTCTTTATTCACTTATTTTATCAGCCACTAAGACAGATGTGCTAAAATCTTCCCATACTATTGTGGTTCTGTCCATATTTGCCTTATAGTTTTTTTCAACTGCAGTATCTTTTATTTTTTATCATGAAAATTGTACTGCTTTATGTATTTTGATGACATATTATTGAATACATACTTAGAATTCTTATATTGTCTTGGTGAATTGAACTTTCTTTATTATGAAATGTTCTCTATCTCAAATAATATTTTTGCCATAAAATCAATATCTTTTAATCTTTTCATAGCTATACCAAATTTTCTTTTGGCTAAAGTTTGCTTGGTATATGTTTTTTTCACACTTTAATCTCTCCGTATTTTTTTTTTTTTTTGAGAGAGAGAGAGAGCAAGGGGGCGGGGCTGGGTAGAGGGATAGAGAAAATTTCAAGCAGGCTCCATGCCCAGTGCAGAGCCCAACGTGGACTCCATCTCCTGACCCTGAAATCAAGAATCGGATATTTAACCAACTGAGCCACCCAGGTGCCCTATATTCTCTTATTTTTGATACAGAAAGGTAATTAAGGTTAAACAAAGTCATGTGTCTCTTGTAACCAGTGTATAGATGGGTCTTCTTTAACTCTAACTTAACAGTCTACATCTTTTCATTGGAGCATATACTTCATTTATATTTAATGTAAAAAATGATATATCTAGATAGTTGTATTGGTTTACCAGGGCTGTCAGAACAAAGTACCACAGATTAGATTGTTTAAAGAACAGAAATGTATTTTCTGACAGTTCTGGAAGCTAGAAGTCCAAGATCAAGGTGTTAGAAGAGTCTATTTCTTCTGAGAACTGCCGTTCCTTGGCTTATGGATAGATATCCTCCTTCTGTCTCTGTGTATGTCTGAATCCTAATCTCCTCTTCTTTCAGTAGACCAGTCATATTGGATTAGAGCCCACTTTGACCTTAATTACCTCTTTAAGACCCTATCTCCAAATACAGTCACATTCTTAGATTTTGGGGGTAGAACTTCAACATATAAATTTTGCAGAGAAAGAATTCAGCCTATAACAATAGCAAGTATACTGTCATCTAGATAAAACTACCAGCATTTACCACCATATGCTTTCTATTTGTCCTATCTGGTCCTTGTTCTTTTTTTTTTTTTTTTTTTTTTTTTTTTTGGTCTTTCCTTACTTTGTTTTAAGTGGCTTTTTCCTAATTAACATGTTAACATGGAAGCTGTACACAAATTAGCCATTCTTTTAGTATATCCCAGAAATTACAATACTCATCCTTGACTTATCAAAGAATAATGTTAATTGATGCCCTTACCCTCTTTTCTGGATAATACAAAAAACTTAGAAACTAGAACTCCATTTATCTCATTCCTACTTATATTGTTATTGTTCTTTATTTTAATTCTAAATGTATTTTAAACCCCCCAATGTAGTAATAGTAGTAGTAGTGGTGGTATTTATACAATCAATATGAATTAAAATTTATTCACACATTTGCTCAGAAACAAAATTCCCTGCATCATTCTTCCCCCGTGCATCCTTTACAACATACAAAGACAGGTATGTTTGTCTTCTAGTTAGATCAGTGGAGGCAGGACAAGAAATCTAAATTTTTTCTGGAGTCCTCAGAGAGGAAACAACAGAAGTCAGAGGAAACCTTAAATCAAGAAGTAATTTTGAAAAGAGGTAAATTTTATTATACTACTACACAAAGATATGACTTTTGTCATACCAGATGATATTGGTCTATTTCTATGATGTTTATTTTGTTTTGTCGAAGAACAGGCTAGAAAGAAAAAAACAAAGGTGGAAGAAAGGATGAGAGGAACATATAAATGGTGGAGGAGGGTCTATACATGGGAAGAGCAGCTCCATGGAGACATCCCAAGAGATCAGCGGGATGACATAATAGCAACCAATCTCTGTTGGAGCTCAGAGGTTGATAAATGTTTGTCATTTCCAAGCTTAGGCTCCTGGAAAAAAGGAGTCCACAAATTCGGAGTAGAGGCCCAGAAACCATGCTAGTGGCAACCGACCAAGATTTATCTATATTTATGAACCCTGTAATGATAAGACTCAGGTTAGAGCACTAGAAATTTTACCGGTCCCTGCACATGAGCTTTCAGAAACCTGCCTAGAACTTTGCAGTTTGTAAATATTCAGCTTCAATTAATGTAAATGGGCTGCGTGTTTAGGGTGAAAATATCTTTTCCTTTGCCAACTACAACCCATATGTCTTACTTTTTGGATATGATTTCAGCTGTGATTCCACAAGTATGACCTAACCCAGTCTTCCCACAAGCATTTGGGAATACTTCACAAGTTGCGTCAAGTCTTGTATATTGAAACCAGGGCCATAGGTTTTCTAAATCAACATGCTCAAAATGAAGTGTGTTAGCACCATAATTTCTATGGCAGGACGAATGATGGTAAATCTACATCAGTGACTATGCCTACTTACAGGCCTTTAGCATAGTTAAATAGAGATCTTGTCCCTCTTAGGTTTTTTCCATCTTCATAAATAAGAATCAAACAAAGGACCTTCTGGAAGATAACTAAAAGGAGGAAATTTTCAGAAAACCAACCCAATTTGTATGATTATATGATGTTGCCGTTTATTCCGTGCTTGCAAAAGGCTGGGCATTCATTACAAGTTCCTAGCATGCATTACAGAACCTCATTCAAACAGTCCTACCATATACTCCTATTATCCCCATTTGAAAAAATTGGCAAGGTTTGGAGAAGTTTGTCCAAAGTCAACGATCTAGGAAGTGCCAGAGCCAGAAGGCAAATGTAGGTTTTTTCACTCCAAAGCCAATATCCTTAACCACCATCCTATAATACACAGTAAAGCAAACTTGCTGCTAGTATTATCTCAATCACTGATTAATTACCATTAGTTTATCTCCTCTAACTACAAACTCACATAGGATAGGCCAATCTGTATAAGCCACATTTTCCAAGTTATGACCCTGTAAAATTCTCAGGTGTGCTCTATTATCCTCCTTCCTTCTCCAACTCTTGGATCCCCCTCCAAGTGGGACTCCATACCTCTTCATCAGACAATGGGTGAAGGTGAAAAGAGAGGGACAAATATGAGGACTAGCTTTTAGAGGAATGATGGTACCATTAAAACACGTACAGGGTGGGAAAAGAGTAAAAAAACAAAACAAAACAAAACACACACACACCTAGATCTACACAAATTGCATGACATTCAGTAGGGCATTACATTTTGTAGTAAGGTCATCTATTTCAAATATTAACCTCTGCTCTCTCTTTTTTGGCCCTTCTTCCATTTTTTTCACAGCAAAATTACTTTATGCTTATTGGTTCAGGGGATGATGTAAACAAAGAGAAGTTGAGGGAAAAAAAATCATCTTTTCCTGGCTCCAATGTTTTAAAAGCTTAGGCCTAGAAAGGACTCTCAGCTTAGATAAAATATTTGTTGGAAATCTTGAATACAAGTAAAGCCATGGAAGAGACATACAGATGGAAACAAGGAAGTCTCTATGGTGACATGCTCAGGCCAATGAGGGAGGACCAGAATGCGTGGCAGATGTCTCATCCAACACTCTTATAAAAAGAGTACATTAAAGAGTAGCTAAGATCATCAGTCATCTAGTTCCCCAAATTTATTTTTTAAGGTTTTATTTATTTATTCATGAAAGACACAGAAAGAGAGAGAGAGAGAGAGAGAGAGAGAGAGGTACAGACACAGGCAGAGGGCGAAGCAGGCTCCGTGCAGGGAGCCCGACGTGTGACTCGATCCCCGGTCTCCAGGATCACGCCCTGGGCTGAAGTGGTGCTAAACGACTGAGCCACCGGGGCTGCCCAAGTTCCCCCAAATTTAAATACAATCCTAGAGTGGGAAGAAATCCCAAGTTACCTCAATCAAATGTTTCCCACCCTGGTGAAATGGGGGCTTGAAATGGAAATTAGACTGAATTTCAAAAATATAAGTTGTTTTTCTCATACACTGAGGCTTCTGGGCTGAGAGTTACACCTAGGACAATTTCTACAATTGATTGCAAACCAGGAGAGCGTTACTGGCAGACTCCAGTCTCAAAGCAAACCTTGGGAAAAAAATCAAAAGGAAGAGGTCACAGGCCACAAGTTTAGGAGATTTCTGGACAGCAAGAGAGACAGGCCATGCTTTCCTGCCAAGTCAGCTCATATGAAAGGACAATTTGTCTCTTTATAGACATCCCAGAGCAGGGACGTCAAACAATTTCGAAACTCTTCTACTTAGGAAAAGGGCCAAAATGTTACATAAAGTTAAAAACCAGTTTGCAGCCCAAGACCAAGGCTGAACCCTCTCCAAATGTATTAGGAACCTTCTTTCCCTAAAAAGAGGACCATGTCTTTGTGCCCTATAGATCTGAGGCCATTGTTTGGTTTCTCTTGGGAGACTCTAAATATGTTTCCTTTTTAGCCAACAAATGAAGGAATGGAGAATCCATAGACACATATGTGCTGAATCTGGATCCCCTCCTATTGCCAAATATCCTGTTTCACTGCCATGAATTTGTATCCAACTTCATGCACATGATGACCTCAGCTGATGCCATGGAGACAGTGGAAGAAAGGACAAGAACCATGCCTCCTGCAAAAACAAAAGATTCTTTCTATTCGAAGTATGGTCTAAGAACCTGCAGGAACAAGATCGCCTGGGAGCTTGTTAGAAATGCTGGATCTTGGGCCCCACCTCAAGGCAGAACAAAGATCTCCTGAGACGATTTTGAAGATAGTGAAAATAGCCTGTATAATATTATAATGAGGGGTACGCATCATTACACATTTGTCCAAACCCATAAACACACAACACCAACAGTGAACCCTAAGGTAAATTGTGCATTCTGGGTGATGATGATGTGTCTGTGTGGGTTCATCAGGTGTAACACACATACCTCTCAAGGGAGTGATGTGGAGAGGCCATGCATTGGGGGAGCGGCAGGGGATATATACGAAATCTCTATGCCTTCCTCTCTGCTTGCTTTAAACCTAAAACTTCTCTAAAATGTATAAAGTCTTTAAAAAAAGAAACTGAGGCCCCCAACTGCTCCAGCAGGAGGGATTTCTCATGGTGGGAGTTGTGTGGAATCATATAATGAGTGTGGAGAACAGGGCAGGCTCTGGAGTCCGTGTGCCTGGGTTCAAATCCTGCACTCTTTACTTATTAGTTCCAGACCCTTAAGCAATGTGCTCTCTGGGCCTCAATTTCCTCATCTATAAAATGGGGACAATGGTAATAATAATGGAATTTACTTCGTAGGGTTGTTATAAGGATTCAATGAAACCGCATACATAAAACATTTAAAATAGCGCTCCGAAGAGTGGGTCCCCCATAGATGGCAGCTTTTACTATTTTTAAGAAGTTTTGCATTTGGGATCCCTAACAAGGGTGCTGACATTATCTTGGAAATTCCTTCCATGTTCTTCCTTCTCAGCAACAGAAGACACAGTGAATGATTTTAACCACTTCTGACAGGTGCACGCTAAATGGTGGGTAGTGTAGCCAGTTCCAACTAAGAAAGGCATAAATCACTGCTCCCAAACTTTATTCATTCCAGAAACGTCTTCACTCCTTTTTTTTTAACAAAAAAGATCATTTCCATATACAACCCTTACATATTATTTTTCCTTAAATCAATTTACAACGAATTCGTTTTTTAAAAGCTACATCCTAAGCAATAAATACTGTCTATGAAATCTGTGGTTTGATGTACTTGTATTTTTTTTCTGATCCACATTAAAGTGAAACCATAACTATGGAAAATAAAAACATTCACACATGCATAAAAAACGTTCCTTACAACTCCAGGAAGCCTCCTTGTTCCGACATTAGCATTTTATGAGCTCTCAGCTGCAGTTCTAAATGTTTTGACATTAAATCTCTCCACCCAAGTGATTTGAGCAAAACCTTTTGGCTTTTGGCTCCTCCAGCTCAGCTGGGGACCAGAGTCGCCAAGGGCTTTGCCCAAGATAACACAGCCAGTGCAGGGCAGAAAGATTAGAACACAGCTTTTCCGAAGTACAGAGGCACAAGTCTCCTTAGCCCACCTCCTGCTAGGGGATCACAGCTGTGTCTGCGTCCCCATTTCCAGCCTCCCTGCTAATGACTTCTGTCTTGTTCCTGTGACCGTTTAGAGCACCCCCCTCCTTTCACATCAGTATGATTGTTAGGTTCCTACTACAGAGCTAGAAGTAATTATTTCTAAATGTCATGGCTTTCATTTTGCAGTCTTCCAATGCTGAAGGCCCCAATTTCTTTCAAAGCCGTCAAGGTTTTTCTCACATAACCAAAGCAACTGGCTTGGTTTTCCTGCCATCCTACTTGTCACAAAGCACATTTCAAAGAACGAGCCTCCTGAGCCAGATTCCATTCTCCTTAAACAGGCAAAGCTACTACAAAAGGAATGTGTGAGCAAGCTCCCCGGAGTGACAGCCTCTAGCTCAATTATTTCTTGTTTTTCCTCTGTGAATTATCTAGTGATAGTCTAGAGAAACTTGACAATATCAATTAATGGCTGAAGAATGAGGACAATGTCGCAGCGTGTCTCTGCTCTGCTTCAGGGCACATGTGATAACCTTCTCGAACGTTGTGCTGTCAACGTTTGGTGCAATTTAGCAAATATTTTTTGAGGGTTCTGGCCAGCCACAAGTGCTAACTGTCACAAGAGTTCAAGACTTAAATGGGGCGTCACAGCCCTCCCAAAAAAAGAGATGTCTTTTCGACAGGTTCAGCCAACAAAAAACTTTTTAGCTTGTGTTTATCCAAATCATGCATTCTCGGTGGTGGCAATATTGCCATCAAAGGGGCAAAAAATTATTCCTGAAGGCAAGAAATATCTTAGATACTACAATGTTCAACCGTACCCCCACAAAATTTTATTGTTTAGCGCTTGATTTTTCTCATCAGGGAGAAATTTATTTTGACCTTAATTAAGTAATTTACTAATTTTGTTTAACTTAATTTTCTCTTCAAAGGGGGTGATAATGAAAAAAATGGTGGAGAAACACTGATCTAAATCAAACTATATTTCACATATGCTTCTCCTTTAACAGAATAATTCCACTTCTATTATCTCTCCTAGAGAAAGAGTCCCCAAAAGAGATATGTATACAAAGTTGCTGACTGCATCCTCTTTTTAAAGAGCAGAACATCCTAAATGTCCATCAACTGGAAATGGTTAAATAAACGATGGTACATCGGTGTTATGAGATACTCCATATCAGTTAAGGGGCATCATTAAAGTCAAACAAAGCCTAGATAAGAAGAAAGAAATTGACAGAGAGAGGCCACCATGTCATAGTATTGGGTGGAAATCTGTAGAATATATATAATGATCACATTTAGTTTAAAGCCAACATACAACAAATCTACGTGTTTTATACACACCTGTTATATAAGTGAATACAAAAGCAAACGAATGGAAGAGTACAAACCAAAGTCATAAGACAAGTTAACCCCGGGGTGGATTGGATGATGGTTAAAGAACATGAGTTTTTTATTTATCTCTTTCTGTGTGTTTGCTTTTGCATTTATCCCAAGAATGAATCATGAATCACTTGTGGAAATAAGAATAGTGAATATAGATTTATCCAAAACAAACCCTTCCTCAACCACCTGACCCTAGAAGAAAAGATGTTACTTTATTTCTAATAAAGCAAGGAATCAAAAGTCTGTATGTTCCAGTTAAAGCTTTATCTTTTTAGGAGAATTATAGAAAAATGACACAAAGGTATGCCACGTCTTTGAAACAAATACTCTACTGAGTTTTGAAGTAACAGAACTCAAAACACAAACAGATCAATTTTATTACATAAAAATAAAACAGTGGTGGGCCAGACTTCTGGAGGGTGGCTTGCCGACACGCATCAGAATGTAGATGAGCATACCTTTTAACCAGCAGTCTTGAGTCTAGCAATTAGATAAGAATATTTATGGCTGCATACTTTGCAGTAGAGAAAATTAGAAGTCACTTAAAAGTCCATTAGTACGGGATTAGATAAGCAAAATATGGCAGATACATACAAAAGAGTACTTTGCGTTCATCCCTGATGATGGTGTCTATGTATTAACATGGAAAGAGATTCTCAAGATTGTTATATTAAAAAGTAGGTTATAGAAACACAAAGAGAATGATATCAATTACATAAATATTTATAACCACTGTGCCTGTTGGCAAAAGGGCTCGTTTCCTCATCGTTATACCTCCTGCTTAGGACTGTCTAATGACACAGCGGCTGGTTTCCCCCAGAGTGAGTGATCTAGGACAGTAAGACAGACTCAGCAATGTTTGAATGACCTCTCCAATGAAGCCATGCTCTATCATTTCTGAGATGTCTTATTAGCCACACAAGCAAGCCCTATTCAGTGTGGAAGAGGATCACTTAAGGGCAGGAAAGCCAGGAGGCAGGAATCACTGGGGAGCCTCTTGAAGACTAGCTATCACAGGAATATTTTTTTTCCTAAGTTCTGGTAAATTTTACTAAGGAAAAATGGGACAAAAATAAATAAAGTAACTATGGCATGGTGCAGAAAATTCTGTATTACTATTTTTTATCAAATCTAAAATGCCATCAACCAAAGGACATACCATTATTTTCTATACCTGTTAAAAGTAAATGAGACATTGGCAATAAAATTATGAGATGAATTTTCTACCTACTGAAAGAGCTGCTTTAGACTTACAATTTAGTGATTGTTTACTCTAGATCACAGAGTGTCATAATGAGAAAAAAAATATAAGACACATCAAACATTCAAAGTCTGAATGTTGTACATTGGTTTTCAAATCAGAGTCGTCAATAACCATATTTTTCCACATGAAATCACCCTTCATGCTAGCAGTGATTCTCCTCTGGGCTATTCTTTTAACACTGGCACCCGTTCTGCAAGTTTTGATGTTGATGCTGTCTTGATCTTGTCACAATCAATCACAACAGCTTCTCGTTGCTTTGAAATGTCTTTCATCTGGGTCTGTGGAATTTCACAATTTCTCCTGCTTTCAATTGCATTACTTGGCATGGGATAAGAAGCCTCATGCACACAATTCAGTAGAAATAAATAAATAATGGGGCTTTATCTACTCATGAATATATCTTCCTTAGATCTAGTGAACCACTCATTGTTTCTCAAGAAAAAAATATAGCATTGTGGTCATTTCCTCAATGATGAATACTTGCTCCATAAATATCGAACTTATACTCACTTATCTGGCAGGAATTGCAAGATGCATCCCTGGTTGCAGAGATGTTAAGCTATGAACAATGAGCATCCTGGAATTAACGATTATAGTGTCCCATTTGAACTTCCCAATGGCCCCATGGAATAGTTGCTGTCTTTATGAACGAGGATGCTGAAATTTAAGGACAGAAGGTAGCTTTTCCAAGGTCACACAATCAGGAAGACGGATATGCAACCCCTCTACTCTCTAGCACTGCTCAAGACGGGATAGGCATCCTTGTCACTGGCATCATGATCAACATCGTCATTGACATCATTGTTGTCACTACCATCATTCTTGTCATCCTCATAATTATTGGAGTCATCTTCCTCACCATCATCACTGTCACCGGCATCACCAACATAGCTAGCATTTACTGAGCATGCACTATGTGGTAAGAGCTTATTATGTGCTGAGGGCTTTAGGCGGTTCACTCTTGACTACCCTCATTCTCCAAACATTGACAGTGAGGCTTAAATAACTCACTCAAAATTATCCACCTGAGGCCTGAATTCAAACCCAGGCCATCGGACTCTAGAAACCACACTCTTAATTACTAGGTACTATGGTACTATGGTACAGGAAATAACAAACTGTAGGCACTCAATAAATGATGCATCTACATGTGCCTAGCCCTGTGACTGGCATGTAGAAAACAAACAATTAGAATAACAACAATAATAGCGGCTCATGTTTATCGAACTATGACCATGTGCCAGGCATTATGCTAAGTGCTTTACACAATTGATTTTTTTTTTAGTCCTCATATTAGCCCTGAGACAGGCACTATTTTTATCCTCATTTTATAGGTGAAGAGATCGAGAATTGGACAAATTAAGAACATATCCAAGATTATATAACCAGTGAATGACTCAGCAATAATTAAAACTCAACAAGGGTGATTCAAAATCCCCTATTCTCATGTCCTGCACAGTATTGCCTCCTACAAGGAGAATTACAAATGTGTTTTTAGTAATCCGCC
Source organism: Canis lupus baileyi (assembly GCF_048164855.1). Classification (NCBI taxonomy): domain Eukaryota; kingdom Metazoa; phylum Chordata; class Mammalia; order Carnivora; family Canidae; genus Canis; species Canis lupus. The sequence continues at coordinate 45,381,411 of NC_132853.1, forward strand.
CACAACTATTGCCTGAACACATGCTATATACTATGTGGCATGCCAAGTGCAATGGGTACAGTAAAGGGTAAGAGAAACATGGACCCTGCCTTCATGGAAATGACAATCTGAATGAAATACCAATGAAAGTGAAAACTATGAAGGTCACCTACAAAGATGGTGATAAAACACTCACATTTGTATCCTACCCTTCCCAAAACCCTATGAAGAAGACAATGAGGTTATGATGATGATAACTAATATTTATCACTGTGTAGATTATGGATCTGAGTATTTTACATGCATTATAAGATTTAAACCTTATAACAAGTGTCCAGAGTCATAGAGTTAATTTGTGGCAAAGTGAGTGTAAGAATCCAGAGCTTTTGCTTTTGTGTACCTCTTTACACAGAAAAGGAATAAAAATATAAATTCTCCAGGACAGAGACTTTAGGAGAAGGAATATTCATGAGGGGGAGAGCAACAAAGTTGTGCAGAATGGAAAGCAGGCAGGAGGGCTAACTTATTTAACAGGGCACAAGGCCATGAACAAAAGTAGAAGGTTGGGGAGAGGATCTCAGAAAGACTCAGAAACTGGGGACACCTGATATCACAGAATGTGGGAGGGGACACGAGGAGTAATTCGGAGTATAAGATGGAAGTCAGTATTCATAACAGTCAACACCTTCACCTGCTCCACCTGCTCCTAGGTACAGAACGCCAGAAGCCAGGCAATGATCCTCTGCTCCAAGAAGACGTTAGCTTCAAGGAGATATTAGCAGGGAAAGTTACCAAGCTCTGGTGTCTCCTTCCCTTTGGAGGTGACACAATCTTGGCCTCTTCCAATCTCTCACTCGCTCCTCCTACAGAGCAGGGATGGTAATCAAGGGAAAAATATTGGCCAGCCTTTATTCAACTCCACTCTTTCCTTTTGGAGGGGAGTCTGTCCAACAGAGAGAATGTTGTCTCCTTCTCTTCCCCGATGGATGTCTTACCATGAGACGAGGCCTGACTCGATCCACCATTGCCTATGACTGGGTACAGAAGTCTACAATTCTGAGGTTCAATCAAGCCCACTTGGCTCTCGATCAAAGCCACATTCCTTCCTGAGCTTTTGAGAGTTTAAGAATTCGTTTGATCTCACATTTACCTTACTTTTTGGCCTTACTTCTCAATATGCCCAGAACTTGGGCTAATTAAGAAAAAAGGGAGAGGGAGAAGGAGGACAGAGACCAAGAGACAGAGACAAAGGGAATGAAGAGAAGATGGGGAAAGGAGGGAGGGAGGGAAGGAAGGAAGGAAAGAAGGAAGGAAGGAAGTTATAGAGAATAGAAGAGAGAGAGAGAGAAAGGAAGGAAGAAAAACAGAGTGCAGGATTTTTTAAATGCTAAATAACATCCTTTGAGAGATATGAGAAGGTAATGTACCCATAAAACACGAATTTATTCATCAGGGAGCAAAGAAGTAAATACAGAATATCCCAAACAAAAATTTCCATGGATGAACTTGAAGATAAAGTTCATCCTCGTGTCTTTCCCAGAAAGAAAACAAACAAAAACAAGGAGTCAAAAAATATTAGGTGGAGAGGGAAGAGACATGAAAGAAAAGATCAGTCCAGAAGGTCTAACAGACAAATAATAGGAACATGAGTTCTAGTTCCAGACAGAAAGCAGCAAGTATAAAAATACAACCTCTCACGTGAAAGACCATACTAGTGGCCCAGCATCAGAAGCGAAGAGATCTATATCCAGGCACATCATCACAGGATTTGCAAACCAGGAATAAAGAGCCACGAAGGGCCTCCCTGCCAACAATATCTCCCCCAAAGTATTGTGTAAATCAGGTTTTGAGGTTGAGACAGTCAGTGAACTTTCTAAATCTTCACATCCTCAGACCCCTTGACTTTCTGCTACATCTATTTTGCCAATTCCTCACGCTGAATAAAGCCAACCATCTATTTTCTCCATTCCTGTTCCCAGACTGCCAAATATGACTGGAGGAAATTCTAAAACCATGCCAATTGGTTCTGCTACAAATCCAAGATTCCCAGCCTCAGCTGAACACCCTCTATGGCTCATGCCCAGTGAGCAGTCTTACTCATCCCCCACGGCAGTGAGAAAAAAATTGAATATGAGTATATATTCATATGTAAACTATATATATATATACACACACATATATATGTACTATTACTTTATATAACATAAAACATATATAATGTATATATTATAATATATGATTATACTATAATTACTAAGGATATATATATTTATATATAAAATCGAATAGGATAAGTAGCCTAAAATGCAGATAAGGTGCTCAAACTCACCACATTCCTTCGTGAACCAGACTTTCTCACAAAACATTGCCCTCTTTGCAAGGTTGCAACAAGCACGCCTTTGCCTAGACTATTCCTTCTCATTATTAGTGTCTTGGTTCACTTTTGTTCCTTGATCCCCCTGCACTAATGGATCAAGGTGCCCCAGGGCACTGTCATGAACTTACAGGAAGAACTTCAAATTTCAAGGGAAATCCAATGATGGCTGATGTCTGTTGGACAGAGAATTCCCAGTTCAAGGTATTTTGCAGTTTCCACATTAGATCCTTTCAGTGACATCAAATTTGCAAGAAGTTAGATTTGGGGCCATTGCTATGATTTACAAAGGAAGTACCACCACATGGAAATCAATGTGGAAAAGGTTCATGAGGGTGACTGTGTCCAATCTGATTCCAAGGTTCAAAAGACTGTGCAGCTCAACAGGCATACACATGTCTTTAGCAAAGACAAGTGACTCTTGAACAACATGGGGTGAGGGGCACCTACCCCCTGTGCAGTCAAAAGTCTGCATACGACTTCTGATTCTCCAAAAACTTAACCACCAACGACCTACTGTTGACCAGAAGCTTTCCCAATAACATAAACAGCACATATTTCATTTGTTATACGTATTATATAATGTATTATTACAATAAAGTAAGCTAGGTAAAAAATTTAAGAAAATCATAAGAAAGAAAAAATACATTTACAGTATCGTACTTATTGAAAAAAAAAACTGTGTATAAATGGACCCCTGCAGCTCAAACCCATATTGCTCAAGGGTTGATTATAACAGTTTTTAAGAATAAAATAAAATGTTTTCGATTTTTGTGTATTAAAAAAAAAAAAACAGCTACCAAATCATTAGGACCTGAATACTTAGTGTTTTGGATCTGACCATTAAATAACAGAACTGCTAGGTATTTCTTTGGGCCTAGGGTGGTAGGAAAGAGTTACTAAGACACTAAGAACTTTAGGACTCCAAAGCTGGGAATCTCTGTCCAGGAGTCTTGTAGTGTCCCTCTGGTCAGCCTCCTCAGTTCCCCTACCTCCCTTCACACCTCAGTCATTAAACTTTTTGCAGTTACTTAAGTAGCAAAGTATTTTGATCTGCCTACTGCTAGGATAAAGAGGTATGCACACACACACACACACACACACACACATACACACATGCACACATATATGCACATAATACAGATATCCACATACATACACATATACACATACATATTTACACATACACAGACATGCACACACATATATGCACATGTGCGTATATACATGTGTACACACATGCACGAGCACACATACACATGTGTGTGCGTGTATGTTCATATGCACACGTGTGTACACGTGTGTGTACGTGTATCCATGCATTTACACACATACAGGTATCCACATGCATACACATACACATGCACATATACACACATGCACATATGCACATACACAATGCACATGTACACATACCTGCACATGCACATACAAACACATACACATATGCTCATGTGCACCCACATATTCACTTGCATATACATATGTACACATGTATGCATGTACACATGCACATACGTGTGCCCACATATACAAATACATGTGCACATACACAAATGCACACACATGCACACACTGCATATATATGCACACATACATACACACATACACATATATACACATGTACACGCATACACAAATGCACACATATACATACATACATACTCTGTTGTCTCCTTTCATATGCGTGGGAGCTTCCTCTATTTGTAGCAGGCATTTGAAAGAGGAAATTTGGGAAATGAACCAAAGGAGTGCTAAAGGAAGCATGAAGGAGAATGGAACAATGTCTGTGTACTTCCCACCCCCCCTGCACTGGGTTCCTTGGAACTCCATCAAGAGGGAAAACCATGAGTTCTGAGAGTCCAGACAGAAAACGTGAAACATGGCCAGCACAGGAGATACACATCATACAGACAAAGCCCTGTCCAGAGTCGCACCTTGCCTGTGACACTGATCCCTTATGAGCGCAGGGTTTTTGGACCATGGGAATAGCACGAGCAAGTGAGCTAGAGCAGAGGATTGTGGGCAGGACAGGGCAATGTGGCAACTGCAGGGCATATACTGATTTCTGGGCCCATCTGCTTGGAGATTCCCCTAAATGCCTGGCAAACAGTTTGAAGGAGGGTCAAGGGGCCACCACTCACAGACGGGAATGGCGTGGATCAACCATAAGCTATGTGAGGACAAGGACAAGATCTGACATCTTCACTGCTCCAGTAGTGTCTCCAGTAACTAGGACAGGGCTCGCCATATGGTAAATGCTTATTTATTTATTGTTGTCCACGTGTGATTCTTTGTTTATTTCTAACTCCCTTCTGGAAAAGTGCAGATCTTTCCAACCTATCCAACTCAATTATACAAAAGCAAACTCATCATTGTCTTCTCCTCATTTCCCTGCTTTGCCTTGAAAGATACTTTACGTGCCCCATGTTTGTTGATACCACATCCAGCCTTCCACTGTAGTTTCTGTCTCCAATGTTTCTCTTGATTCGCGCCTTGTTCAAGTTCTCATTGCCTCTCACCCTGAGCCTGTCCTCCATTCTTGCCCATCATACACTCTCCAACCTGCGTATTCACTCCTCTGCTCAGAAGCTTCCCATGCTTTCTTATGTCCTCTCTCATAAAGACCAAACTCAATACAGCTTGTGAGGGAGGGCCTCTACCTTCTGGGTCCTCTCAACTCCATCTTCCCCTTTTCTCTCCCCGTACATTGAATACCATCTGCCCTACGCTATTGAGTCTCTGTGTTTTCTGTCCATCCATTGGGCTATTTCATCTCTCTCGGGCTACATTGTAAGTTCTTAAATCCTGGGAATATGTCTTATTTATCTTTATAGCCCCCTTGGACTTCTGGGCCTGACACAGTGCCTTGTTTAGGGAGGGATACTTAAAATGCATTCCGTGGAAAGGACATTAATAAGACTCAGGACTCTCTCTTTCCCCTCTCCAAGACTCCCCCTCCAGGGAAGGAGAAGATGACTTCCCGGATTCATGAGTTTGGCAAAAGCATCTGAGCTGGCTCGTTCTCAGTTTGAGGAAACACCCACCTATTGTTTACCTGTATTCTCACTGAATTTTCATGTCTTCTTGACCATCCAGAAAGTTTATTGCAGCAGGACCATTCCAGCAAAGAAGGCCTCCAGTTTGGGGGAGAGATGCAAGTTTGATCCAGGGAGTGTAAACAAGCCTACCAGCCAGATTAACCCATGCCCTCCAATACAGTGGTTTATGTGTAAGGTGATATTTTCATCTCCATCTGTCTGATTCTTATGCTTATTTTTTAACTCTTTCCAATTAAGGCAGGTTAACGGGTATTATATTTTAGGTCATCTCAAAGCCTCATGTCTGGTACAGACGATGTGTACCTTATATGTGTCCTTGATTTAACTGACTTGAATTCTGTCCCAGAGACTTATTTTCAGCTTTGTCATCCTGAGTAAGATTGAACAAACAAAGCCTTACTTTATAAATAGTATCACGGTAAGATGGCATCTTTCAACTGAGGAAATTGAAACATTTGGGGTTTGAGAAACATTATTTGTTATTTCACAAACAGCAGGAGGCTGGGAAAAGCCAAAAATGGATTTTCCACATCAAATTTTTCTTCATCTATAAATCCTTCCCTTCGCAGGGAAATTTATAGGTTTCTGGCTTCCTTTTCCCTTCGGTCATCAAATTTAATTTCCCAGGAGTTTTTTTTTTTCTTCTTCTTCTTATTTTAGTTTCTGTTCTAGAACTGTAAAATGTTCCCAGCTCTTCATGTTCCAGATCTCCTCTCTCCTCAATCCATCACTTCTAACCCATTTCTTCCTTCTATCTACTCTCCACTTTTATTCCTCAGTAAGTTCCAGAGATGACCAAATCTCCTGCTTCTTTAAGATCCATTTTAAGCTTTTGTATTTCTTTTGTCATCATCTTAAAATATCCACCAGCTTTTGTCATCCTTCCCTCCAGCCTCTGATTATGTGCTCCTCTTCTTCTAAAAAGTGAGCTTTTACTCCTACCCTCCGTAGCACCCGGAACACCACTTTTTCTTCATTTCTTACTTGTTTGGTGTTTCCTTTTTGTCAGTAACTCTTTCTCACCCACCTATCCGCAAACCCAGATCTCCCTGTTGTGAAAAACCTCTCACCTTTCACTGTATTTGATGCCCACTTCTACCTGCCTTCCCCTCTCACCTGCCTTCCATTCTCCATAAAAATTCTGACATCATTGTATGCTTTCTACCTGTATGTCCACGTCATTGGATTGCTCAATTAACTCCATGACTTTCTGCTTCCAACCTAAGCATTCAATGGAAGACATTGCTCTTAAAGTTCACCAACAATTTCTGCATGTCACTTTCTTCAATCATTGTTCTGTCCTTCTTCTTGACTTCTCACTACATTTGACACTGTTAACCATTTCCTGACTCCCTTTTTTATGTTAAGAGTGACCAACACCATCAGCCTATTTCCCTATCTTTTTCTCGTCTAGTTTCATGTTCATTCTCTCAAAACTATGATCCAGTCCTGGGTCTTGGTAGACTCTGGCAAGGACTTACAATTGCTGTTCTCACTTGCTGTCTCACTAACAGAACAGGGTGTTCAACCCAATCAAGGCAAACTGTTCCCATTTAACAGTGATTGGTGGAGGGACAGGTATGTGGCCCATTTCTGATTAATGATGAAGGGAAGTCCTCTGAGGTGTTCTGGGAAATCTTTTATTTCCTATAAAAGAGATACATAAGGAGAAAACCATTTCTTCCTGCCCATCCCTTCTTTCTTGGGATATTGTCATATGAGAACATTAACAATTGAGCAATGTCATCCTGCCACCATGACGGAAGGGCAAGAGAAGAGGACAGAAGTCAAGACCATCCCCCGACATCAAAGAACTGCCAAGACAAGGCAGCAACTACCCACATGCCTGAATAATAACAGATCTAGATGTAGGCAAACAGCTATTATCTGTATTTGTGTTATTTGAAGCCAAATACACTAAAGCATTCCTTCAAAACTCTCTATCTCATCCATACTCACAGAATATATTGTGAAGTCTATGCTGACCTCATCAAAATCCTTATCTCCAGATATGTCTCCCACCTCCAGGATCTCCTAACTCTAGATGTTTCCATTTGGATTTCAGATCATCAGCTTAATGCAACATGTTGAAATACAAACTCATCATCTTTCCCTAAAATCAGCCAGCCTTTTTTAATCTTCATAAAGATTAAGAACCCCTTTGAGCTTCATTAGAAGAACATGAGTTTTAACCTTGAGCTCCCAGGGCGGCAGGGGCGGCGGGGGGGGGGGGGGGAGTGTATTGTGATGACAAGAAAGACAGAGCTTAAGACTTATGTCTCTAGGGGGTTTATCTCTTAGCTATGCTAGGTATTTCACAATGGCATATAGGCATAAAACAACATGGATGAGACACAGGATGTACAACAGGAAGTGGCCAGAGATAAAGCCAAAGTGAAAGTAGTCATCAGACCATGAGACATGCCTTTCTAAAGCATTTAGCCTTTATTGTGTAGACAATGTAAGATTTTAAGCTGTGGAGCGATATGATCAGATTACATTTTGCAAAAACAGCTTCAGCAACAGCATGAAGAATGGATCAGAAGGTTCAAAACTGAGATGAATAAAGCAGTATAAAAATCCTCTAGCCAAAAAAATAATGAGGTCCTAAACCAAGATCCTGGCAGTGGTAATGGGAGAAAAGATATATTTAAAAAATAATTAGAAAAGCATTCACAAGACTATGAGACAGGTTGAATGTGGAAAGAAAGGAGAAAAGAAGAGTATGAAATGAGAGATTTTGGATGACCAAGTAGTCAGTGGCATAGTTATATAGGAAAAAACATAATCATTATTGTGGGTCAATAGAATGGAGTTCAGTCTAGCACGTATTCAAAATTAAGTTATTTTTGGGACATCTAGGTGGGAATGTCTAGGAAACAGAAGAATAGATGTTTTTAACTCAGAAGAAACATATGATCAGGAAACACTTATTTGGGGATACCAGGGTGGCTCAGCGGTTGAGCATCTGCCTTCAGCTCAGGGCGTGATCTCCGGACTGGCAACAGGGGATCAAGTCCCGCATCTGGCTCCCTGCAGGGAGCCTGCTTCTCCCTCTGCCTGTGTCTCTGCCTCTCTCTCTGTCTCTCATGAATAAATAAATAAAATCTTAAAAAAAAAAAAAGAAGAAACACCTATTCGGGAGTGTGAAAGATACTGTGGATATAGATCCTCAAAATCCATTTTCAATCCTCTTCTTGTATGTTTTTCTCTCTTGCAGAGGCTAGAATTAAAAACAAAAAATCCACTACATTTCTAGCTTTCCTGGTAGCTAGATGCAGCCATGTGACAATGGTGTAACCCAAGATGTAAATAGGAATGTTGTAAGGGGCTTCCAGGAAAACCACTTAAATTTGGATGACTCAGATGGGAGGTAGGCTCTCTCTGCTCTTCCACTCTCCCATTTTTCTTCTGCTAAAATCAAGAATATGGTAGCTGGAGCTCCACCAGCCAATTTGACCATGATGTGATCTTGAATATGGAAGCCATACATTAGGATTTCAGGGTAGAAAAATAGAAGGATTCTGGCTTTCTGGTCAGGGAGCCACCATTCCACCTCTGGACTGAGAATATCCAAATTCATTTCACAGTTAAACCATTGTTATTTGGGTTTTGTGTTTTATGCTCCCAACTGTAATTCTATTGATACACCAAATTATTACAAATGTATAGGTAATCCCTGGCATGGGTGATAATAACAAGCCATATTAGAGTATGTGGAAGAAATCTTCCAGAAACAGTCTATAGCATAAAGAGAGAAATGAGCAGAGATTTCTGGGAACCTCATTGCGAAGGGCAGAGAAAGACAAGTCAGCTAATGAGACCTGAGAGTCAGAAAATTAGAAGAATGTGTCAAAATTGGAAGACCCTCCCTTTAAGAAAGGACTCACTGCCTAGCTGCAAGGAGTATGGCTGGTTGATAGCCTCCAGCTGTTGGCTCTATCTCAGCTTCTAAGACCATTAACCGAGCAAGGCAGAGGTAGCCAAGACCATTTCTTAGGACAGTCCTGCCAATGACTGAGCAATACATTGCACAAAATTCCCACCAACACAGAATGCCCTTAACAGGCAGTCTTTGCTACAGAGCTCTTCACCAGAGCAGAGAACAGAGCAGAAACCATTGGATCTGCATCACAGTGGATGGCTCCCTCTGGGCAGTAAATCTTTTGCATTCCTACCTCTGCATTTCAGCATCCCAGAGAATCCAACTGGTGCAAAAGATATTAAAAGGCTACATGAGTTACCATGGATTATTTGATTTGGGTGAATGAACATTAAATCATCCAATTTCAAAGTGAAGACGCAGGAAGTTAGGGATTTCCTCAACTAACTAAAGCTACCAACTACAAGTATTCTTACTCAAAGGGATTCACTTTCTAATGAATGTGCTCAGTCCTCCCTGGGTTTTATTTTGTTTTGTTTTGTTTCTTTTTTTTTTTTAATCACTTTTCACCCAGAATATAACCATATTCCATCAACAATCCCTCCAAAATATCACCCGTTTCTATTATCTTACTTTCCTCTTCAATTTTATCTTGCAATCAAAATATTATGTAGGAAAAAGTGAATAAGGATAAATAAGGTAATTCATGTAAATCCCCTGTGTTTGTCATTACTTATTATTTTCCCAATTCAGTTATATTATGGCATAAACCACAATCATTCAACACATAACTCAGTATGACAAAAGCTTTATATAATAAGGTGAACTATAGGGAACCTGGATGGCTCAGTCAGTTGAGCATCTGACTCATGATCTTGGCTCAGGTCTTGAACTCAGGGTTGTGAGTTCAATTTTTTAAAAAATTTTAATAACAATAAGATGAATTTATAAGACAAGTGTTAAACCTGCTCCCAGATTATAATGGCCAAAAGTATTGCCAATAGAATTAACTGAAAATATTTATTTATTTACAGAAATACAGAGGCTCATTTTCTCATTCTTCCTTTTGTGTCAATCGTCATTTAACCCAAATTTATCTTCCAAAAAAAGCACATGGATCTGCCAATATGTTGGCATTTCCTTCTTACAAGGAAACAACAGAGTGGATAAAAATCTGCTAACTCTGATTCTGGAGAGCCACTAATATCAATATTAGATACCTCTGGTAGCTACAATATTAGAACTCTGAGGTTCTCTTTCAGGGGTCAACAAACTACCACCCATGGAGTAAATCTGGCCCACCACCTGGTTTTGTAAATAAAGTTTTTTTTTATTTTTTATTTTTTGTAAATAAAGTTTTATTGGAGTGTTCCAATAAATGCTCCATGTTCCTTAGTTTATGTATCATCGGTGGCTGCTTTCCTACAGTGGCAGAGTTAAACCATAGCATCAGAAACTACCTCGCCTACAAATCCTAAAATATTTACTATCTGGCCCTTAACAGAAAAATTGTCCTAGTTTTTCTTAGTGTCTAGTATCCTAGAATCTTTTTGCCTCATTACTTCTGAGAAAGCAAGATGGGTCACCAACAGCTCTACTGGAGCAGAGAAAATTCAGCTAGGGTCCTCATTTTTGTCACATCTGCTCAAACCAGCACAGTCTGATCTGGAAATATGGTTTCAATATGAGCCACCAGTATTTGCACTGGTAGGAGAAGGATACGGTTTCATTAAGTTGGATTAAGGGAATTTCCTTGAATGGGTCATCCAAGATATATACTTACTACCAATATCCAAAATACCTACTTTAATGCTAACTCTTTGCACATAAAATAAAAATATTTTGATTTTGAGAAAAAAACATGATCTGTTCTTACATTTTGAGTATTCATTCATTATTATTCATTCATGTGAACTGACATCTCAGCATGTTAATGTCACTACTAAGTGTCAGTCTGAACTCAGACGATGACTCTTAAAGGTCAATTAAAAATGCTTTCCTTTTCTTTACATTAATAGGTGACTATTATTTTTAATTAACCTGGTTTTTAAAAAGTAATCTCATACTCGGAAGACACTTAGAATCTTGAGTTCAGTATTTGATAACCATGTTTTAGGCTAGCTTTAAACTTTAAGCTTACGAACAAAAAAAAGAAGAAGAAAAAGAAAAAGATTAGTTTTCAAAAGAGACTAGAAATAAAACTTCCACAGCCTTAAAAGAAATAAAAAGGTAATTACGCCCAAACTCACTTGTTTTCCTTTCTTTCTTTTTGGAAAGATTGTCTCTCTCAGTAAAAGATGAAAGCTTTTTAAAATGCCTTTCAACATCACAGACCTTCCTATTTTAATGGAGCAACATCTTCCTAGGAATTCATCAATGAATCAGAGCATGAGAACAAGGAGAAAAAGAGTAGAGGAAGCCTGCCCTAAAATAGAACAATGCAGGGAAACTCCAGACTTGGTCTGTGGCTCTAGATGGTGAGTGTTGCACAGACCACAAGTTTGTTCAACTCAGATGCCCAGGAAGCTAGATGTGGATTTCAGCAGGGAGCTCTTTAGGTTTGCCCTGGAGCATAAATGAACACAACTCTCCTGTGATGAATTTGCCCTCCTCCTGAGCTTCTTTATTTGCTCCTACGGCTTCCTTCTCTATATGGGTACAGCTGTTTGGGATTTTGTGGACCATGGGTCCAGCCATATCTTGAAAATGATGAAATCAGGACTTCCCAAAGTAGTTCCTCATTTGTCATATGCTAATTATTTTTCACTTTCCTTTTATTTTATTTTAAAAGTAATATAAAGATGTTTGCATAAAAGTCATAAAATACTGGTAAGGGAAGATAGAAGAGGAAGAAGAAGAAGAAGAAGAAGAAGAAGAAGAAGAAGAAGAAGAAGAAGAAGAAGAAGAAGAAGAAGAAGAAGAAGAAGAAGAAGAAGAAGAAGAAGAAGAAGAAGAAGAAGAAGAAGAAGAAGAAGAAGAAGAAGAAGAAGAAGAAGAAGAAGAAGAAGAAGAAGAAGAAGAAGAAGAAGAAGAAGAAGAAGGAGGAGGAGGAGGAGGAGGAGGAGGAGGAGGAGGAGGAGGAGGAATTCAGAGTATTCATAAACCCTACTACCCAAGGAAACCACCGTATAATGTTATTATATATTCATTCATATATCTAGTAGGCTGAATGGTGCTCACCACTCCTCCAAAACATAAATCTGCCCAGAGTCTGTGAATGGGACCTTACATGAAAAAGGGTTCTTTGCCAATGTAATTACATTAAGGGTCTCAAAATGAAATCATCCTGGATTATCTGGCAGACTCTAACTCCAAAGATGATTGTTCCTATAAGAGAGGAAAACCATAGACAGAGGAGCAGGCCATGTGAAAGCAGAGGCAGAGAGTGGAGAGATACCACCCAGGCCAAGGAATTTGGGAGCATTTAGAAGCTGGAAAAGACAAGGAACCTCTAGAACCTCAGAGGGACTATAGCCCTTGATTTCAGATATCTGGTGTCCAGAATTGTGGGAATAAATTTCCAATATTTTAAGCTGCCAAGCATGTGGCAATTTGTTATAGCAGCGCCAGGACACAAAAATATATCAGTTCAGTAAATATTTAGTAAACAACAGTTATGAGCCAGATATTGTACCAAAGAGTTGATGAATAAGATACCAAACCTTTCAAAGATTTCTTATAAATACATGGAAATATACGTATAAATATTTTAATGGGTCACAATATAAAAGTTGTTATCAACACACTTTTTAACCTAATAATATAAACATCTTTCAGGATTATAAATGAATATGTCTTTATCTTATAGATGATAATTTCAGTGTTTGAACATTGAGCTTGTTTCCCTTTTTTTCTTATACTCCAATAATCATTCTTTTGCTAAATACTTATGTACACTTTTAATTGTCCCCTTACATTTAAAAAAAACAGAATTCAGAGGTCAGAATCTGTGCCAGTCAATTTCTTGTCTCTCAGTTCCAAACTGAACCTTCTTTCCCCTGCTTTGTGACACTGGAGCTGGATGGATCCTGCAAACCTTTCTCTGCTACAGGTTAGCACATAATAGTCTTTGTCGATGGAGGGCCCTGGGCAAGGCAGTAGTGGCAGGAAGACACTTCTTTTTTGGGTCCCAGTCCTCAATTTTCTAATGCAACATGAGAGCCCCACAGTCTTCAGACCAGCTCCAACTACACACTCCCCCACCACCAGTCATTGTTTCTAAGCAGCTCTGGCCATGGCCTCAGGCACTTTCTCGCCATCCCATGGACATGTCTGCATATGAATATGGCCTAATATATGATTTCTTTGACACCAATGGCAAGGTTTTCCAATGTTAGACACCTGATCTCCAAAGAGATTTAAATCTCAACCTTGAGTTGGGGATGGGGCAACATCCTAGTTCTTCCTTAGCCTAGATGTAATGGTTTCTGCACATGCTACTTCTGGATCCTTTTGGGATATTTCACCACTTTTGCTAGTTAACTCTTCTTTTGATTAAATCTCTCTGTTCAAATAACCTGTGCACTTTTTTTTTACAATTTTATTTACTTATTTGAGAGGGAGAGCATGCGAGCGTGCATGCATATGAGGGCAGAGAGAGAGAGAGAGAGAAGTAGACCCCTGCTAAGCAGGCAGCCCGGTATGGGGCTCAATCCCAGAGGCTGAGATAATTATCTGAGCCAAAAGCAGCCACTTAATCAAATAAGCCACCCAGGTGCCCCTAACCTGTGAACTTTCAATCTTCTGACTCTGACCCTAACTGATAAAAAGTCTAAATTCATTTACATGACCAAATTAACTTCCAAAACAATTGCTCCAATTTACAATCCTTTCCCCAAGTCCTAACCAACTCTAGATGTTTCCATTCATTTCCAGCAAAGAAAATACGAGAAGAAACAAGGTAGCCCTTGTCAATCGTTTTCATTTGCGTTTCTTTGATTACTAGTAAGGTAGAGGAGAAACTATTTGAGTATGTGTTGTGTTGGTAGGAGTCATATCAGAGCAGCATATTGGTTACCTCCAAGGAAGGGAATACGATGAGATGAGGGAGAAAGAAAGAGAACTTTCACTTATGGCTCTACAATCTTGCATACTGTCCAAATATTTTACAAAGGAAAAGCATCCATGTATTATTTATGTAATTAAATATATATACATCATGAAACTAAGGTGCCATTGGACCCTCTCTCTGACTATACATGACTGCTGCTAGTCAGAGTTGCTTTCGTTAGCAGAGCTGAGCAATCAACTTTGGAGAGGGCCTATCTATCTGCAACCACAGGCCCAGGCCTGACCACAGACTCATCTCACTCAGGTTGCACCTAGAACACCAAAAGGAAATGAATGCGCCCCACATGTGCCTGGTCATGGCTGCTATAGTTCCCGTATCTTCAAGGATAGGAGAATCATGACTTTTTATACCTTTTCTCATTATAAGAGCATGTATAAAACCATGACCAGACCCTCAGTTCAAATTTTTAGTTCATAAAGGTTGGGAAAAACAGAGGGAGACTGTAGAGACCATAGGGTCCAGTTGCCTTTTCTTTACCATCAGGTGAACGTGATGGAAACTCATAACGTGAGATTTTGACCCAGAGAGAAGACTGTATGACCAGTTCAGCAGAGATCTATCTGCTTCCAAAATGATTAATCATCTTTTCTACCTTTCATCTTTGCTTCCACATTAAAAAAAAAAAAAGGCACCAAGAGAGTTAAGATAATGCAATTGTACTTATCATAATTGAAAATGTTATCATTCTTGTCTGACAGGGCTAAAATATTATTGTATAACAAATACTTGAGGGGTGCCTCATTTGATTAAGCATCTGCCTTCAGCTCAGGTCATGATCCCAGGGTCTTGGGATTGAGCCCCACGTTGGGCTCCCTGCTCAGCAGGAGTCTGCTTCTCCCTCTCCCTCTGCCTCTCCCTCTGCCTCAGCTCTCTCTCTCTCATCACTCACTGTACTCTCTCCCAAATAAATAAATCAAATCTTAAAACAAAAACAATTCCAAATATTTGAAATCCTCCTTTGAGGAAGAGAAGATTCTTTAATGACCCAGTCAGCTAACAGACCTCTGTTGGGCTGAACTGTGTAGGAAGTGTCTAAGAGAATGGCAGCCAGCAGGAGCAGAGAGCATTGCTCTACAGATGAAAAGACTAGGGTAGGTGGAATAAAGGGCAGAGAACGGGCATGGTGGACTTGTGTTTGAAGGGGTGTGAGATGGAGGGGAAGAAAGAAAGAAAGCAAGACCATAAAGCATGGACTTGGTGAAGAGAGATACATGCATTTGGGATGTTTAGAAAGATATGCTAATCATCCTGGAGCTCAGTAATCCGATTCTCACTCTCCCACTCCCTCGAAAGTTACTGAGTTAAGAGCAATGTTAATTTTCAAAGTGTTCTGGAGTCATTTCTATTTATTTTAGCTCTGTTGATGGCCCGAGACTGAACTTTGAGCCTGAACAAGATATTTATTTGTGTTTCATTTCTTTCATGTTTGTCTCGCCCACTGGCTGCAAATTCATGCAGTGGATTAGGAGTGGTCAGATGAAATTAAAATACTTGAAGATATGACTGTCCAAAGGCCCCCCAAGTCCCCACTTCCTGCCTTCTGAAAATAGATGTGCTGTAAAAATTGAAACAGAGAAAACACATCTGTTGTTATTCAGTCTGGTATATGAAGCTCACATAACAGGCACAAGGGTGCTGCCTAGAAGAATGACATCATCCAAAAGCAGCTACCCACATAAGGGTATAGATTTCTTCCAATTCAAAATATATACACAGCCAATATAAGTCAAGATTGTTCTTCCACATATTCTTTGCCCTCTATCATGTAACTCCTTTAAAAAAGAAAATAGTGTACATTTCTTAACTGCTGACCTTTATTAACCTGCTTAGCCTCAATATCAAAGCCCAACACTTTAGTTCAAGAGGATAGAATAAACCAGGATATGAGGCCACAAGGCAAATCATGTCTTTAATGAAATATTCTTAGTCTTATTCTATACAGAAAAGTATAAAGAATAATGGACTAGCATCCACGTACTCACCACCCAATTTCATCAAATTTTAACATTTTGTAATATATATCCTTCAGCCCTTTTTTCTGAGAAATAAATCACTGGAATACTACCAAAACCCTATGTACAATCTGCAACAACCTCCCCTGACTTTGATCCCGTACATAACCAGTAACCAGGGCATTGCAGCCCTTCCTGGCTCCTCACTGTCCAAGATAGGATCCTGAATTTTGCGTTCATCATTCTCATGCAAGTTTTTATCATTTATATATATATATATATATATATGTAATATATATATCTATGTATGAATTTATAAATATATAAAATATATAAATATAAATATATAATATATAAAAAATATATAAATATACATATTTATCCATAAATAATATCAAGAATTACTCCACCAGTTTCAAAGCTTAACTAAATGGTGTCATACTACTATACACACACATATGCACACACACATATACATATATGAGTATTCTTACCATTTCACAACTTTAAGGTATACCCATGCTGAGAAAATGTGGTTGTAGCTCCTTCATGTTAACTTCTGTTTCCCACTGTCTAACCATACCACAACTTACCTACTATTCCAATGGATAGACAATTAGACATTTTGCCATTCTTCGTTTTTACAAGTCAGACTGCAGGGAAAATTCTTTAGGATAAATGCACACATCCTTTGTTTATTTTATTGTATTTTGTTCTTAATATAGAGTTAGAAGAATAATACAACCAATAAGGTTGACCTTTTTATGATGTGTAGCTCTGTGAATTTTAGCACATGTATAGATTGATGTGACCACCATCACAATAAGGACACAGAACCGTCCCATCACTGAAAATGACACCCTCAAATTGCTCCTTTGTAGTTACAACTTTGTCACTGTCACTGTCAACCTGCCAACCAATAGCCTATTCTCTGTTGCCATAATTCCCTATTTCCGGGATGTCATAGATGTAATCATACAACATGTTGCCTTTGAGACTGGTTTCTTTCATTCAGCATAAGACCTTGAAATGCATCCCTAATGTTGGGTATATCCATACTTTGTTCCTCACTATTGCTAAGTAGCATTCCATTGTATGGGTGTATAAGACTTTATCTATTTTGCCCATGGAAGGACATTTGTGTTATTTCTGATTTGGGGCAATTATTAATAAAGACATTATGAACCTTTAATAAACAGGTCCTTATACATATATAAGTTTTCAGTTAATTTGGATAAATTAGTCGTGGGATTACTGGGTCAGATGGTAAGTATATGCTTCTCTTTCCAAATTCTTGGGGATTTACCAGTTATCTTTCTGTAATTGATTTCTAGTCTAATTCTATTATGATATAATTGTTGGCTTTATCCATTTCTTCTTTCAAGCCTATTAGTTTTGCTTCATATACTTTGAAACTCTGTTGTTAGAGACATAGACATTTGGGATTATTGCTACTAGTGGATTGACCCTTTTATTGCTACATGATGTTTCTTTCCATCCCCAATATCTTTCTTGCTCTACAGTCTACTCTGTCTGATAGTAATATAGTCAGTCACTCCAGATTTCATTTGATGAGTGTTTGCCTGATGTATCATTTTCTATCCTTTTCTTTTTAACTTTCCTGTGTCGTTATGTTTATATCAGGCTTCTTGTAGTCAGCTTATCATTGGTCTGGGTTTTCTTTAGTATTTATTGGTATTTAATATTTATTGGGCCTTGTTTGTTTGTGTTTGTATTTAACCCACTCTGATGATCTCAGTATTTTATTTTATGTATTTAGACCACTTATATTTAATGTTATTATTGATTTGTTTGCATTTAAGTCTACCGTTTTATAATTTGTTTTCTGTTTGTTCCCTCTGTTTTTTGTCCCATCTTTCCCCCTTTCCTGCTTTCTTATGTATGATTTGAATATTTTCAATGTTCCATTTTAACCTATCTATTGAGTTTTGATTACATTGTAGTGTGGTATTTTTTTCGGTGGTCATGCTAGGGACTAAAAATACAAACCTAACCTTTCTCAGTCTACTCGGAGTTAATATTTCACCACTTCAGGTGGAATATAGAACCTTACCAATATATAGGTCTCTTTACCCTCCTCCCCTTACGTTGTGATTATTATGTCTATATGTATTAAAATTCCATAACTATAGTTTTTGCTTTAAACTATCATACATATTTTTAAAAACTTAGGAGGAGAAAAATAATCTATTAGGTTCACCCAGATTTTTACCATTTCTGTTGCTCTTTCTTCACTCTTGATGTTCTAAGTTTCCCTCTGGTAGTATTTGCCATCCATATGAAAAAGTTCCCTTCATATTTCTGTTGGAGCAGGTCTGCTGGCAATGGATTTTCTCAGTTTTCATTGACATTTCATCATCATTCCTGGAAGAGTTTAATTCTGGAAAGGCGTATTGAAATTGTCTAACTTAAAATATTCATTGCACATGTGAGGAAAATGAAGCCCAGAGACAGTAAATTATTTGCCCCATGTTACTGAGCCAGGACCAAAATCGAAGCTTGATTGTGAGGTCACTGATCTTACTCTTCCTACACAGGGTGCTGGTTTGCTATCTCAATTATTTGGTATATAGTGAGAATAGGTTGTGCAAAGCAAACCAAAATAAAACCTTGATTATTATACGCTTAATACAAGAGAAAGTGGTAAAACCATCATTTTTAGAACTGAATGGGGCCCCAGAGATCATTCATTTCTGTGTTACATGTTTCAGATGAGAAAACCAGGCCAAAGGAGGTCTTTCAGTTTTCCAAAGGCAATTTACTAAAAAGCTAAGACATGAAGTTTTATAGCAAGATCACACTACATATCCATCATTTGGCAAAGGGGTTGTTTGTTTGTTTTCTCCAGCAGCAGTAGCTGAGATAGATCGTGTTGAGCCAAACAAACTCTCTCTAGAGCTCCCTCATGACCTTATGACATAAATTGGATGGCCAACACTGCAGAACGGACCCTAGCTGGGGCATTTGGAATCAAATCTATGACTGTTATCATTAACACTATCCTCTCAACCAATGATTTCCCAACTTCAGTGCGTATCAGAATTGGACTACAGGGTACACAGAATCTTATAAGCTGGTAAGAATCAGCTTATTGAAATTGCACATTCCTGGGCCCACTTCCAAAGATTCTGATTCTCTAGATCTAGTGTGTGACCCTAGAATTTGCATTTCTGTAAATACCCCCAGGTAGGGATCCCCGGGTGGCGCAGCGGTTTGGCGCCTGCCTTTGGCCCAGGGCGCGATTCTGGAGACCCAGGATCGAATCCCACGTCGGGCTCCCAGTGCGTGGAGCCTGCTTCTCCCTCTGCCTATGTCTCTGCCTCTCTCTCTCTCTCTCTGTGACTATAAGAAAGAAAGAAAGAAAGAAAGAAAGAAAGAAAGAAAGAAAGAAAGAAAGAAAGAAATACCCCCAGGTAATTCTGATGCATAGACTACACTTGGAGAAATGTCTGGCCTAGATTAAAGCATTATGTCTTGGTCATGAAAAGAAAGGTCTGTACTTTCTAGCCCAGAATAAAAGGAGAGACTGGGTATGACACCAAATCAATCCTTAATCTCGCTGCATTTGGGATCTATCATTCACAGTACTCTGACGGCCTTCTTCCTCTCTCAGGGATAGTTGAGACAGCTAGAAATTAACAGCAACAGGGCCCATACACATCTGTATGGTAACAACAACTCTTAGGGACACAGATAAGTACTTTAGCACAGAGTTCATTATATATCTCTTACCTCTCACCCTGTCAATAGGTCCATTAAGATTCCTAAAGTTTAGATATTCCAGTTAAATATAATAGCTAACATTTATCTAGGGCCAGATTTTGTAAGTCCAGATTTTTACTTTAAATACACTTCTTAACCGTCCCCCCCCCCCCCGCATGCATGAACACACCTAGACCCATGTACACTGACAGCATTTATTCCATAGGAATGTGTTCATTCTCAGCTCCTGCCTTGCTATGTACGATATTCTGTAAAAAGCAGGAAAAAGAAGAAACCTTTCTGGCCCTTTCTCAGAGTTACAATCTAGCATAGAAAACCAATCATACAAACAAGAAACAGCTAGTTTTGTTTTAAGCAACACGTAGACATGTGAAAGATAAAAATGGTGTATAACCTTTGTAGATTGAGGAACCCTTGTGTTTAAATATTGACTCATTGTTCTTATGATTTAATTCCTGGAAGTAAAGAGTGATATTTAGCGAGACTGAAAGAAAACACAAGTGCCCTTTGCATTTGTTCCCCTAATGCACACGGAGGCACGGATTCCCTAATCTGGCCGGCATATCACCCCAGACTTTTCCTCAACTGTCTCGTAGGCACAGACAGATCCCTTTTCTCCAATAATCATAAAAGATGCTTGAAGGCAGGAACCACGTCTGATACTTCTGTGTCTCCTCCAGGGCCTGAAACTATGTCATTTTATTGTAACTCATGGTTAAGCCCCTCCCATGTGCCAGGCTCAATGTGACACCCTACAGTTGCAGAGACAGCCTGAGATCCCTGCCCTCAAAGATTGCCCTTCCTTCACTGAGTGCCAACTGCTCCTGCAAGTGATAGGCCCTATTCTGAGAGCTTTGGGCCCCGAGATAAACAACACTCGGCCTCTGCACTGGAGTGAGGAAGCCAGGCCTGGGGACTGTGTTGGTGTCTAGGGCTGTGGTCACAAAGGACCAGAAACTTGGGGTTCAAACAACAGAAGTGTGTTATTTCGTGGTTCTGGAAGCCAGAAGTCTGAGATCAAGGTGTTGACAGAGATAGTCTCCACCGAGGACTATGAAGGAGAATCAGCTGCTTCCTCTTACCTAGTTTCTGGGGGCTTGCTGGCCATCACTGCGAGCTTTGGCTTGTAGAAGCATGATCCTGATCTCTGCCCACATCTTCATGTGGAGATTCCCCAGTGTACACGGCTCAGCGTCTAAATTTCACTTCTTTATGGAGTCATCAGTTATATTGGATTAAGGCCTCCCTCTGTTCCAAGAAGACCTCATTTTAACTAAATGACATCTGCAATGACTCTATTTTTACATAAGATCACATTTGGAGAGATGGGTGGCTCAGTGGTTGAGTGTCTGCCTTCGGCTCAGGGCATGATCCTGGGGTCCTGGGATCAAGTCCCGCATGGGTTACCCATGGGGAACCTACTTTTCCCTCTGCCTGTGTCTCTGCCTCCCCGCCCCCCCCGTGTCTCTCATGAATAAATAATCTTAAAAAAAAAAAAGATCACATTCAGAGGTATTATGGGTTACAATTTCAACATATAAATTGGCAGGAGTGGGGGGTATAATTCAACCTCTAACATACAAACAGCTAAACACAGCCTGGTTAATGCCCTAATAGGAGTGTATGCAAAGAGTTATGGGGGTACATGAAAGCACATTGTACTGCGTTTCACAGGCATGAGGAAAAACAAAAGAGAAAGTCAGACAAGTGGCCAAGGCTTGGGCAGACAATAGACATTCTCCAGGCGGGGACATGCAAAAGAGCTTTTGAATAAAAGTATGTCTACGAGAGCATGAAACACTTGGGGAACTGCAGAAAGTATTGTGGGGTGAAACCTGGGGGGCATACAAAGGAGAAGTGGGAGATGACACAGGAAGGGGAGACAGAAGCCAAACCATGAAAGGCCACATCCCAGTGAGGTGTCTAATCCAGACACAATAAGAAACCATGGAGGCTTTTCAACAGGAGGATATCGTGGTTGTTTCTACATGCTAGAAAGTTCACTCTGGCAAAAGTTTTGATTCTATCATAACACAGGTGGGCACCAAAATGGGGCCATATTGGAAGCCAAGAGACCAGTTAGGAGACTATTTGCAAGAGTCTAAACAAGAAATGATGAGACCCTGGCTGCATCCAAGACCAATGGGAACGGAAAGGTGGGGCTGGATTCACAATGGGAGGCTTGACACAGAAGGTCGGGCTCTGGTCAACAGTGGTGGGGGATAACTTGGATGTGGATTGAAGTTAAGTAGAGGACGAAGCCAGAGCCAACGTGTGGAGAGACAGAGCAGGAGCAGAAGGGCAGGGCCCCTTTGTGAGAGGGGGGAAGAAGACATTGACGAGCCCTGCATCTGACCGGCCAATCCTGCTCCTAGGATATCCTGTCTCCACCTCAACCTCATTCACACTTAACATCTGACTTCCATGTGCAGTTTTACCCTTGACCTTGATAGAGCAGGAGAAACGTGCTTAGACAATCTCTGATCAAGTTAGAAATATTGTTTCCTGAACTGAGGCCAGACAACAGAGTCTACTAAGGGAGCGTGACCCCATGAGCAGGGGAGAACCGAGTCACGAGATAGTGATAGCTCCACGTCCATGTCCTTTGCCAGCCCAGAAAAATGCACACCAGTTTGCCACAGAGCTAGTGCAGATCCTGCACCCTGGTCAGTGCCTGACTTCTTCACCCCCTGGCCATGATGCCCGATCTAATACATCAGAAGTTACAATGTTTCTCAGAAATTGGAGATCAGGGGTGTCTGAGGGCCCCAGTCAGTTGAGCAATCAACTCTTGATTTGGGCTCAGGTCATGATCTCAGGGTTGTGAGATCGAGCCCCATGTTGGGCTCCACACTCGGCAAAGAGTCTGCTTATTCCTCTCCCTCTGCTCTTCCTCTCCTCTCCGCCCCATCCCCCACCACCTCTTCTCATAAATAAATAAATAAATAAATAAATAAATAAATAAATAAATAAATAAATCTTAAAAAAAAAAAAAACTGAGGACCAGTTAAAATTTGATTCCAGATAAAAAGAAGGAGCTCATCCAACAAGCCCTACAAATGCCCACCACCAGACCCAGCAGAGTGAAGCAGATGGCAAGAGTATCATCTTGGGGGTCTCTCACTTGGACTGGACTTTTAGGCCACGATGTGCTCTGGAAAGCGGTCCCTGTCTGACATCCCCCTTTCCCATACTTTATCACTTTTGTCCTGCTCATAAATAGTATCTAACTTAACCCAGTGGGCTACAGAAACCAAGAAGCTGTGATATATCTAGGAAACGCATATTTCACAATTATTTACCAGGTCCTGGGGTCTGTTCCAAGCACCGGGGTAGGTCCTAAGGGGTAGGTCCTATTATTGTCTTCAGTAACAGATGGGTGGATGGCAAAGACCATAAGAATCTCCCACCCCAACCACAGGGGAGAGACCTCTGATCTGAACCCACAAGCCAAAGTGTGTCTGAGGATTCCTGACTCCAGCAAGGAAAGTGGGCGGTTAAAGAGCACAATTAACGTACATGGGCAGCTTCACTGTCTGGGCAGGCAGCTCATGGCAAAGACGCAGTGGTCTGAGCCCTCAGCAGGGCAGGGCGGCCTCCCTCCCCAGACCTGCGCTTCCCTCCCCCGCGGTTCCCCCTTAGGTAGAGGAGCCAGGTGTTCAGGCCTGGCCTGCCTCTTCCCCCAAAGGGAAATGAGGTGGGGGAGTATAAACGACTTCACAAGCTATCCGGAGAAAGTCTAGCATGTGTCCTCCCGTGATTCATTTGGGTGGACTACTTTCCCACCAAACTAAATGCAAAAGTTCAGAGTCGGTGATTGGGAGGCCCCTCCCTCCTCGAGTGCGGGAGAAATTTCCTCTTCGTAAAAGGGCAAGCACAGTTGGAACCAAACTCCATCCAAACAGGAAATCACCAACATTCTAGGTAAAGTCGGGGCCTTCCTTTTAAAGGACAAACTTTTTTATTCCTTAAGCGGGTGTTTCCTCGGCGCGCTGGGCAGGTAGTGGCTGTGGACCTAGTGTGTGCCCCGGGGGGCAAGGGAGGAAGACGGGAAAGACAACACACACACACACACACACACACACACACACACCTGGCAAATCTTACAAAAGAAAGACTTTCGGGGGAACTGTCTTTTTTCTAAAAAAGAGGAGAATGAGAATAAAAGGTGGCACAGACACAGGCGCACACGCGCGCACGGGCACGCACACACCCTGAGTCCCCCCGCCCGCACCCCCCCCCCCCCGTGCTGGGACTGAGCCCCCGAGCCGGAGGCCTGGGGCGAGGGGGATGGGCGCGCCGAGCGGCCCGGGTGACAAGGTGCAGGGGCAGAGCCCGCAGCGGCCCCGGGAGTTGGCTGGCGAGCTTGCGCCAGAGGCAGGTGCCAGCTGCGAGTGGGCGGAGGGGCGGGCGCGGGGCCAGGCGGGGGAGGCCCGGCGTCACCTCTGCCTCTAGGAGTCGGGCGCGCAGCAGAGCTCGCCCGGAGCCGCCGGGGGGCACGGGCGTCCCCGCCACCCGCAGGAGGAGCCGCGGCCGCGGTCGCCGCCGCCGCCCAGCGACAGCATCCTCTGGACAGACGCCCCAGGCTCCGCGGCCGCCTCCCCCCGCCCGCTCCCCGCGCTCCCGCCCCCCGCCGCCCGAGCGCCCGCGGGGGGGCAGCCGGCACCCGCGCCCCCGGCCCTTCCCTGCGGCGGGCTCCTGGCGGGCGGCGCGGGGACAGGACACCAGGTGCGGGAGGCAGGGCCCGGGAGGCACCGGCCCGGGGTCTCCCCTCCGCGCGGAGAAGGGACGCCCGCCAACGCCGCGAGCACCCCCCAGCCCCGCGCCGCGGGTCCCCGGGTTCAGGGGCGACACCCCTCAAAGGGGGCACGGCGCGACCCCGGCCGGCCCTCTGCGCCCGGCGCCCTCCCGGGTCCCCGGAGACGCGCGCGCCCCGGCGGGGCCATGCCCGGGCTGCGCCGGGACCGCCTGCTGACCCTGCTGCTGCTGGGCGCGCTGCTCTCCGCCGACCTCTACTTCCACCTCTGGCCCCAGGTGCGGCGCCAGCTGCGGCCCCGGGAGCACCCGCCCGGCTGCCCGTGCGCCCGCCGCGCCGCGACCCCCGCCCCGGCCCCGGCCCCGGCCCCGGCGCCCGCCTCCCCGGCCCCCCGCGCGGCCGCGCGCAACTTCTCCCGAGCGGGGCCCGGGACCGAGCGGCGGGGCGGCCGCGGCTCCAAGCTGCAGGCCCTCTTCGCCCACCCGCTGTACCGCGACCCGCAGGAGCCGCCGCTGCTCGGGCCGGAGGACCCGCTCCTGGCCAGCCAGGAGGCGCTGCGGTACTACCGGAGGAAGGTGGCCCGCTGGAACAGGTGAGGACCCCGCCGCGCCCGGTCCCCACCCCGGCCCCCACCAGCCGCCGCGCACCGCAGCGTTCAGCCCCGAGCGCATCTCAGCGGGAGAAAAAGTTTCTGTGCGGGTAGCACCGCCAAGAACTGCCCCGGCCTCCCCTCCCCTCCCCTCCCCCCCCCCCCGGAGCCCCTAATCCACTCCTTGGCCCCACTTCTGTTCCCGGCGCCGCTGCCCCCTCTGCTTTCTCCTTGTCCCCACGTGGGACCTGGGTGGTTGCGGAGCGCGTTCCCAAACAGCCCAGCTCCAGAGCCGGTTTCAGTTCCGCACTTAGCTTTGGACCTGGGTGCCTTCCAGAAAGCAATGCTACTCCCCTGGAAACCCAGCTCATTCTCTTGACTTACTCCTCTGCCCAGGTCAGAGATCACAGGAGGTCAGCTGGGGCAGAGAGAGTAAGTCGTTCCTACCCCCGCCCCCCCCCCCCCCCCCGTTCTATTTAAACCGTGGCTGTCCCCCTGGTCGGTGCTCTAACTTTGAAGGTGGTTTTAGTTAGTGTTGTGGTAATTGGGGCTGATTTGGAGCTGACGATTGATGCTTTCACAGAGGAGATAAAAATCCACCTGGGAATTTTTAAGATCCAAAGCAAAATGTAGAGGGGGGGAGGGTGGAGGGGGGGGCAGAAAAAGACCCAATCTATTTAGGATTCAATGAAGAAGCTATCTTGGTAAAAAGGGTGGGAAGGGAGGTGCTTTGGAGAGGAGGGAATAGTCAATACTGATATTCCCCAGCGAATGACAGAGACCTTCACATGAGCTAGAATTCTGTTTTGAAGTACAGACTTGTCTAAATATCACTCACATCCAGAGTTCATTTTGCACCACACCCATCACTTTTCTTAATAATACAAGAGATTTCAAAATGAGATGTCATCGGATGGTTTTAGAGTCCCTGCGGAGGATGGGTAGACCATAAATCTCGGTGGAGACTCAGTGCTAGCCCAGTTTAACTGTTTGCTCATTCTTCTGCAGTCCTGAGACCGGCTGTGGCTTGAGAGAGGGAGGACTTTGGGGGGGGGGGGAAGGGTGGAAATGGGGAGCTATTGGCTGAACTCACTGTGGTGGATTTCGGTTGCAGCTCGGTGGCCGATGGCTTTAAGTTAGAAAGGAGGTGGCTCTCCAGTGCATTGCTAATTGCGTGGGATAACAAGGCAGTTTGGGACGGCTTCTCAGACGCTGTCATTTTCAGCATTACCTTGATTTCACCAATAACACGGGCGTCGGGATCAATGGACTAGGAAGTTTTGCCCTTAGAAAATTGTCTGTGCGTCTGTTGAAGGTTCGAGAATGAGGGGACTGTGGAGCAAAGTCACTTGCTTTTGTAAATGTAGATCAGCATTCACGCATTCACATTTCTGCGGCCTTCAACTTCTTAAGGTTACCTTGGTCCTGAAGGAAAGTCCGGGGGGGATTGTTTTGCCAGAAAAGCAAAAATCTTTCTCACCAGCGTGTCCTACAGTCGATCTTGAGCTTGATTTCTGCACCATTATGTGTCACAAAAACCCATGTTACTACCCAGAAATGATTTTGGTCGTTTCACAGAGGGTCAGTGGGGGCTGCTCACGTTGCTGTGTTCAGAGGCCACAGCGTAGTTTCGCGCGGTTGGTTGACTGTGACAGTTGTGATATTGTATTTTCCTCTCCCTTTGGATACTTGAGGTCCCGAGTGAGGTTTCGGGGCTGTAACAGGCGAGTAAGCTGCGCTCTCAAGTGTTGAAACTTGACCTCGGACGCAGAGAACACCTACCCCCACCCCACCTGTATGGCGAACGTCAGCAGGATGATGCTACCTAGCGTAGGCGTAGGCGTTGTTACCTATGTCAGGGTTAAAGACGGAACGTGGAAGACTCAATAGCCAGTGTGAATGTGAATCACGCCCAGGGTTCTATGGTCAGAGGTAAGTCACTCGTTACCTGAAGCGAGGTGGTGCCCTGGTGAATATTCAGCGCAGGGAGGCATCGATGAAACCCACACATCTGCCACTATGTGCTACTGCGGCTACTCTGGGCCAGGGAAGCCTCCAGAGTTCTGTGCGGACAAATAATTAGAACCGACAGCAAAGGAAGAAATAGGGAATGACCTTACTAATTGTGTATCTCTTGCACGGACGAGCCCTCCTTGTTTGCAGCCACAACCCAGCCAGTGTTGAAAAACTAGACATTTATACACCTATACGGTTGCCATCATGCCAATAATTACCTAACGTTAAGTGTTATCGAAAATAATTGTAGCGGCAAGCCATCGGCCCCACCAGGGGAGTTTCAGGGAGTGAGCTAAGCCAAATCAGCATTCTTCACCACTCGCCCAGAAGAGACCATCAATTTGAGTAATTTTTTTTTTTAACCACCACACTAATAAGTAATGGTTTGAAGTCGGAAGGTGGCTTTCTACAACGTGAGCTCGTGACCAATAAAAGGTAGGTAATGACCTAGTTTCTCCCCCCACCCCCACCCCAGCACATTCCTTTCTGATTTCAGTGCAAGATGGAGCTTGGACATTGATTTGGGACATTTCTGGTTTGGGATCAATATTTGCTCATTGTAGGTCCATGTTGGGCGAAGTTGAAATGCGAAAGATGCATCGTGTGTCGTGTGGACTGTCTTGTGCTGTCTGACACTCGGCCACGTCTGCGAACTTCCCTCAACCCACTGTTTTTCCCTCGCATCCTCTTCCTTCCTCCCTCAAGACGTAACCAAGTGTGGCACCGTCCGAGTTAAAAATGCAATCAGGGAAGTGTTTCTGTCAGGTTGTTGGTCGCTGATCGCAGCGAGCGAGACAACGCCAGGCTCCATCAGGCGTGATGACATGTGTGGCACCTGTCTTGAATAGTGAAAAGGAGACAGCAGAAGGAGCGAGGGGAGGGTGTAGACTGCAGGACTTCAGGCCATAAACCAACCAGCCAGATGAGGCCAGATGAGGCCTTTTCCTTTCAAAGTAATCATGGAAAGCAGAGGCTTACCTGGGGCACAGGTAGCTGCTCACCTTGTTGCTATTCTCTGCCTCCTAGAGGCTGGGCTTCCTGGGTTTGTGGGCTGGGTTTCTTCTCTGCCCACAGGCCGCCCAACATCTGTCCTTTGACATGTCAGAAGTGGTCCAGCTTGGCCTGGCCCTTTGCCCTCTTATCTTTCGTTGGCTCCTCTGTAACCCTCTGGTCTTGATAGGCAAGGTCAAACAGGGTCATCCCCCCTGGTGTCGAAACTCCAGCAGCTAGCACACACACGCGAGTCCCCTACTCTTTGCTTTTCTTCCTTGACATTTCCTCAGGTATCAGGAAGGTTGTATTTTCCTACAATTATAGCTTCAACATTTCTCAGGAGCATGTATGTGTGTGTATCTGTGTTTTTCCCACCAGCCCAGAGACAGGAAGCACCTGTCTTTCCCTCTCCTCCTACCTCCTTGCTGTCACCGAAAGCAAGCCGAGCCCTGAGTTGCTCTTTGAAAATCACAGCAAAGAGACTGGGCAGCTTTTCAAAAGTGACAGTTGTTTAAGGGGAGTAAATTGGCTCAAGTTTTTTCCGGGGAAGCTTTGAGAAGATCCAGCAGCAGAGGCAGGGATAGGAGGGGTGGGGGGCAGTGGAGAAGTTGCGGGAGAGATGAAAAAGAAGTCAGCTGGAAACGAGAACTGTCTGGTCTGGGAGGTTCTGAAGGCAAAGCTTCTTCCCACCATGGCATCTGTGGAATGAACAATACAATCTCTTTCTTCTCACCCCCTCCGTCTCCCTGCACCTGTACCTCTTTGTCTCTTTCCTGTTGGTCCCGTGCTGGCCCCAGACCATGTGGAGCATAGACTGGGAGCAAGCAGTTCAGCTCACAAGGCAGATCAGTGTCCAGGTTCTCCCTCCTGGATGGAGGCCACTTGCCTTTCTCCCAGAGTCACCAGGGCCTTGGCCCCTTGTCGGATTCTTTGGCCCGGGATGCTAGGCTAAGAAAGGAAATGGCCTCCTTCAATCTGCAGATGGACCTTGACCAGACCCATGTGTGCTTGGCAGAGGGAGTGGGAATCCTAACTCCCATTTTTCTCTTCCAATTAGAGCTTTGCTTGGCTGATCTGGGAAGAGCTATTATTTTAGCGGTTTCTACATCCCTGGACTTGTAGCTGGAAGAAACCTCTGCACTCTTCTCTGAGCCACAACTCCA
Organism: Canis lupus baileyi; assembly: GCF_048164855.1. Classification (NCBI taxonomy): domain Eukaryota; kingdom Metazoa; phylum Chordata; class Mammalia; order Carnivora; family Canidae; genus Canis; species Canis lupus. The sequence goes on from NC_132853.1 coordinate 45,410,993, forward strand.
AACAGATGGTTTCTGAGAGGGTTAATCCAGAGGCCTTTGGGGGGCCCTTCTTCTCTGTCATTCCAGAACCCAGTCTTTACCACCGTTATTGCAGCAAAGACTTACATCAGGGAGGGTAGTAGTGATGTCCATCCAAGGAAGACAGGCACTTCCTATGTCCAGTGATATCAAAACGAAGTCCCACGGCCAAGCACTGGAGGCATGTTTGTCAATGGTTCCCTTAGTCCCAACCCCAAACACCTCCTTTCATCATCCAAAGTTCTCAACAGTCCTGGGAACTCAACTGGCTAATTATTTGCATGCAAATCCCCCTACCAGAAACATGCTTGACCTGGTCCAGGTACCTCCCATACATTTGCTAACTTGGGCTTTATAGTTTCCTTAGAAGTAGGGGCATGTGGTAGACAAAATTCCAAGATGGCCCCATTAGATTCCCAGCCCTGTGTACACACACCTTCTCCTCATTATTCAACCAAATTCTAACCGAGGTACTGCTGTAAAGGGATCTTACAGATGTCATTAAACTCCCAGATGAGTTGACCTTGAGATAGAGACATTATCCAGGTATGTCTGACCTAATCACAGGGGCTTTTAATTTTATTTTTTATTTTTTTAAGATTTTATTGATTTATTCATGAGAGACACACAGAGGGGGCAGAGACATAGGCAGAGGGAGAAGCAGGCTCCCCATAAGGAACGTGATGTGGGACTCAATCCCAGAACCCCAGGATGGTGCCCTGAGCTGAGGCAGATGTTCAACCACTGAGCCACCCAGATACCCCTCACAGGAGCCCTTTAAAGGGGAGGAGTTCGGGGGTGCCTGGGTGGCTTAGTTGGTTGAGTGTTCAACTCAGTTCATGATCTTGGGGTCCTAGGATTGAGCTCCATGCTCAGCAGGGAATCCGCTTGAGGATTCTCTCTCTCTCCCTCTCCTTCCACCATTCCTCTTGCTGGGGCACACACTCTCAGTCTCTAAAATAAATAAATAAATCTTTAAAAAAGAAAAAAGCGGGATCCCTGGGTGGCACAGCGGTTTAGCGCCTGCCTTTGGCCCAGGGCGCGATCCGGGAGACCCGGGATCGAACCCCACGTCGGGCTCCCGGTGCATGGAGCCTGCTTCTCCCTCTGCCTGTGTCTCTGCCTCTCTCTCTCTCTCTCTCTCTGTGACTATCATAAATAAATAAAAATTTTTTTAAAAACTTAAAAAAAAAGAAAAAAGAAAAAAGCAAGGAGTTTTCTCCAGCTGATGGAAGAAAAGGAATTCATAGATTCAAAGAATGATAAAGATCTGATGGACCATTGCTGACTGGAAGATGGGGAGGGCCACGTGGCAAAGGACACTCAGGAGTTAAGATTGTCCCTTAGGCGACGCCAGCAGGGAAACAGGGACATCAGTCCCACAACCACAAGGATATGATTCTGCCAACAGCAAGAATGAGCTCGGAAGCAGATTTTTCCCCCGAGTCTCTGGACAAGAACTCAACCTGGTCGACAGCTGGACATCACCCTTGCAAAGCTGGTGCGGAGAGCACAGCTGTGCTGCGCTGGCCTTCTGGCCTCCAAATTCTGTGAGCTAACAGATGGGTGTGACTTTACGCCACTAGGTTTGTAGTAGTTTGTTACACAGCAATAACAAACAAATACAGTGCTTCTGTTTATTTCATTTCACAGAGGATACTGGGGACAAGAAGGTTGCATAACTTGCCTTCCGAGGTCAGGCAACTAGCAAACCACAGGCAGGCTTTGAACCCAGAGGGTCTGGCTCCAGAATGCATGCCCTAACCATCAGCTCCACCACTGTGCATCCTTTGAGGTCCACAGGCCCTCTTTCCCTCTTCTGGAAAGGCTTTCCTAACTACCTCCACCCACTCTGGTCCCTCCCTGACTGTATGCATCCTCTCCATATAATACCATATTATTTTTTATGACTGGACACCATCCAGTTTCATGGTGGCTGTGTGAAGCTCCCTGTGAGAATGACTGGCCACTTGCTCCTGGCATGAAAAGCCCCCAGATAGCCCATGGTCACATTAATATATCTGCTTCATGGTTTCCCATGGGGTGGGGGCGGGGGGAGCCAGAGTAAATATCCATGAAACAAATAATTGGGAACAGACAACATCAGGATTTGGGGGCTGTTAGTAAATGGCTTGTTATCTCCTATGAAAAAAAAGCCTCAAACTAAAACAATCCCAACTGTAAAATCACCCCACTGAAGGGGTGATTTCTACTCCTCCCTCTGAAGGTCTAAGACAAAAACCACCCTACTTAGACATTCTGAAATCCGAATCTGGGGTGGGTGTTCTCTTAAAATAAAATAAATTAAATAAAATAAATAAATAAAATAAATAAAAATCTTAAATAAAATAATAAAATAAATAAATAAAAAATAAATCTTAAATAAAATAAGCTTAAATAAAATCAATTTGGAAAAAAAAAAAAAAAAAAGAAAGCCCTGAAGGAAAGTTGAGAAGGTGTCAAGTGCCAGGAAGAGGGAATTTCCTTAGCTTCCTGCACTTTCTGAGGAAGAGCAGCCAAGAAGTTTGCATGAAAGCAAGTGGGAAACACAGAGATCCTAACTTCGCCAGAGCAATCCCTGTGCTGCCCCCTTGGCAGATGCTGACCTGTGTTTTTCTTGTGATTATTCATTAAGCGGGAGGCTGACAAGAGCCTGTGGGTTCTGCTGAAGTAGGCTTGCATGTGGCCGAAAGCCCAGTGGGGATACCATTCTCAACAGCTGCCACTTGAGTGGAACAGAAGTTACCAGGCAGAGGAGCATCTGTGAACCTGTTGTTACAGGCAGGCACACACATCTATGCCTGATGAAAACCACAGCGAGGAGAAAACAAAAAAAGGGGGGTGGGAGGGGGAGCTTAGCTCTGTCACTTGGCAGCGTGTCCTATGGTTGAAATGTGAAATCAGGACAGACGGGAGTTTGAGTGCCGTGGCGATGCTGGCATCCAGGACTTCCAAGGCCAGGCACCAGGGGCGGCCAGTGGAATCTGGCTTGGGCAACAGACCACGCTAAGAATCAGAAAAAGGTCTAATTTATTGGATCCCCTAATAACAGACCAGTTCCATTTGGGAAGCCGCAGGGAAGCAGAGAATGGTGGAGGAGAAGCCAAGGACCTGTAATAAAATTCAGCAAACTATGGAGAGTAAAAGAGAAACTTGAGAAGCGTTGGCAGCGGGGACCCAGGGACTGAGAAGCTGGCCCGGGAAGAGGTGGAATTTTAGAAAACTTGGAAGACATGGGCGGGTTAGAAAAGATCTCGGCTGGCAGAAGGAAACCAGGGCTGTCTGGCCCTGGGAAGCCAAGCACCGCGCTCAGCTAGCAAACCTGCCATCAGAGCCTGGGCAAGCTTGGTGGGTCCCAGGGAAATCTGTCCGATGATGCTGACCCAAATGGAATCTGCATGCTGGGACAAAGGGTCTCTCCTGGCCCGCTCCAGTGACCCGCAGGGCCTCTGTCTCATCAGTCCAAATGGGAGTTTGCTATCTCTGACTCATTTTCTTCCCTGGCTGAATAGTTGCAAATCCTGTAGGAACCGTGCATTTATCTGCACTTCACAGCTCAGCTCGTGTTTTTCAGCTCTGATGCAAGAATGATGCTCAACCAGGAGCGGCTTTTTGTGCAGTCAGAGGCACAAGGCAGAGACCAACCACAGCTTCACAATCAAATCAAGCCCCTTATCAACCACGGGTCCGTCGCGGGGCATCTTTCACAGGCTCATTGGACCCCACTGAGTTCAAGTGATGAGGTCTGTACTTAAATGTGATGCCCCCCCAAAAAAGTGATGCCAAATTTGCATCCTGAGCATATGCTTATTTCCCCCAAGAAATAGCTTGTTAGTTCCAAAAAGTATACTTTGGTTTCAAGTGACAGAAACCCAGCTCAGAGTAACGCGGGCCAGAGGAGGACATGCGGGGACTCCAGGAACCAAAACTCAGTAAAGGGCAGCTGTCCTTTCTGTCTTCCTAGTTTCAATCCCCGCCCCCCCGCCACTGCAGAGTCAAGTCCCTGCAGCCCTAGGGCCGGAGGGATAAACGGGTTTCTCCCAAGTTCAAAAAGAAAGATTCTGAGCTGAGATGCTGATTGACCCGGTCTGAGAAAACAGGGGGGCCAAACAGGGCTCTGATGGGTTCACCCTTGAAGGGGCGGCCCACCCCTCAACCAATCACAGATGCCAGGGGGCGGAGCCATTGGAGACTTCTTTCTGGGCAGGTGGCTCAGGATGGGGAAGAGCAGTCCTGGAAGTGGGGGGGCTTGGTGGACGGACAGCCTGCGGGGATCCTGGAGGAACTGCCCTGACTAGTGATGCTAGAACATTTCTCAGCTTAAGCCTAGGGCACTTTCTGACTCCTGTAGACACTGTTCTGGAGTTTTAAGACTTTTTTTTTTTTTATTGGCATTTTTTTTTATTGGAGTTCAATTTGCCAACATATAGCATAACACCCAGTGCTTATCCCATCAAGTGTAATTAAGACTTTTTAAAACGAAATTCAAGGGTGCCTGGGTGGCTTAGGTAGTTGAATGTCTACCTTTGGCTCAGGTCATGATTCCAGGGTCCCGGGATGGATCCCCACATCAGGCTCCACGCTCAGTGGGAAGTCTGCATCTCCCTCTCCCTCTCCTTCTGCTCCTCACCCCCACTTGGTCCTCTCTCTCTCTCTCTGTCAAACAAATAAAGTCTTTAAAAAAATAAAAATAAAAAATAATAGCAAATTCATTGATAACACATTCCTAGCATGTGCACACTTTTTACACCAACCACTAAAATCCTCTCAAGAAGACAAGCATCTTTATGTATTGGGGCTTACATCAACTTTACTCCCTTCCCGGGAGAGTCCAAAGAAGAAACTGATGTGGACACAGCTCATTCACAGGCTCATTCATGTCTCTGTCTCCTGAGAAGAGATTCCACTTGGAGCCAAGGTGCCTGTCCTCAGGCCTACGTTCCTTAGGAAATGAAGAGGGGAGTTTGTGGTCCCCTCAAGGCTCCCTGCCACCCTGTTTTGCAAGCATGGCACATCTTTGACCAACGTTTCTGCTTCAAAGTCTACCAGAGCGAAAATATGGGATAGTCATTTTCCAAGTGCGCTCCATGAACTTCCAGGGTGTTGGGAGGCACTTCTCAGGTCCTGCAGATGATTAATTTTCACCTTGAAAGAGTGTACTTTAAGATGATTTTGACGCAATATGAGAAAGCTCACACCCGATTGTGTTATGCACATGGCAGCACACTGAGCCTCTAGCAGGTAATTTATGCGGACAGATGGCTTCTCCTCTCTCTGTTTAACTGAGAAGTATCCTGAGATTGCAAGGTGAGCTGTTAAAAACTCTCTCCCGTCCCAACTACTTATGTGTGTTTATCAGAATTTTTTGTACTCTACTACCAAAACAATGTGTGGAAATTAATCAGGTACTGAAATTAGACTGTCTTCCATTACCCCCAATTTTGGATGCTTGAGTTCATAATCCTGTTATCCCTCTCATTCTTACTGATTAGCTTTTAAAAATAAGTTTATACGTTTTACCCCATAAATTAGGTTCATAATGACAAATTATAAATTTTGTTTATTCGATACATTGGAGGTTCTGTGTAAGATTTCTTTTGTAAGGGAGGTTCCACTTCTAGAAAATTTTTGAAAACCACTGATTTGGAATTTGTGGAAATAGAATAAACATCTTTTCTTCTTTTCTCTAAAATCAGTGTGCCTAGAACCCAAATCCCGTGCCCCTCCCCGAGCTGTTCGCAGTAAGGAGAGCATAGCAGTCGCTCTCTAAATGACCACGCCCCCCATCATGGCTTTGCCAATGCTTCTGGCTACTTGAGCATAAGAGAACATCTTTTAGAGCTTGTATACTGTTTGCTTTTGCTGCACAATGAATCATTCCAAAATATAGTGACTTAAAACAAGAACCATTAAAAAAAGAAAAGGAAAAGAAAAAGAACCATTTATTAGCTCATGATTCTGCAAGTCAGCAATCTGGGCTGGGCTCAGCTGAGTGTTCTTCTGGCCTCTGCTGGGATCACTGAGACATCTGTGCTTCACTGCTACATAAGCTCTGCTCATCTTGGATGTACCTTCTCCCATAAGGTCCCGTGTCTGGGATCCTGGCTGAGATGATGATCGTGGCTCTCCATGCCCTGGTATCCCCCAGTCAGCTAATCCAGGCTTCATCACATGGTGGTAGCAGTTTACCAAGAGAGAATAGTCCCTTAGGTCCTGGCCAGAACCTGCTAAATGTAACTTCTGCTACATTTTATTGGCCAAGATAGATCAAAGGCCATGTGGGTGGGATGCCTGGGTGGCCTAGTGCTTGAGCGCCTGCCTCTGGCTCAGGGCATGATCCCAGAGTCCTGAGATCAAGTCCCGCATCAGGGTTCCCGTGAGGAGTCTGCTTCTCCCTCTGCCTATGTCTCTGCCTCTCTCTCTGTGTGTGTCTCTCACGAATAAATAAATAAAAATCTAAAAAAAAAAAAAAAGGCCATGTGGGGAGACTCAGTCTCCTGGCCATCAAAGAGGAGGAGGTCTAGTAACTTAGTACTGTTCCACTGCATAAAGGCTCAGAGGAAGTCCCCATCACTTAGCTGTGGCAAGAGCCTGCCCCATAGGTCAGTGACAAAGAAATCTAGCATAACCCTTCAAAAATTGAAAGAAGTTGTTATGGACTGAGTTGTGTTCCCACAAACTTCATTTGTGCAAGTTCTAACCTGAAGTACACCTCAAAATGTGACTGTAGTTGTGACTAGATAATTACCATTAAGGTGAAATGAAGTCACAAGGGTGGGGCCTTAATCTGCTATGACTGGTGCCCTTGAAAGAAGAGGGAGAGACACCAGGGATACCTCTGCACAGAGGGAAGTCCAGGTGAGGACACAGGGAGAAGACAGCCACCCTCTAGCCCTAGAGACAGGCCTTAGGAGAAACCAAGCCTGTTGACACCTTGATCTTTGACTTCTAGCCTCCGGAACCATGAGAAATAGACTTCTATTGCTTAAGCCACACCAGTATGTGGTATGTTGTTACGGCAGCCTGAGCAGACTAATCTAGAGGCTAAGTGATGGGGAATGGTTATGACTAATTTGCTGGTTTAGGCCTGGCTCCCCCTCAGCTCCTGGGGCACAGGTAAAATCATCTGTGAAATGGTCCCCTCCTCTTGGTGCAGTTCTTCCAGCTTCATGAGGCCTCTGGGCCTCCCTTCTCAACCCCCTGAGAACTCCGTCACGCCCAGACAAGACAGCCTCAATCCCTTCCTTTGGGCCAAGTGTTTGTTTAGCTCTTCATTCAGTCTCTCTTTAATCTACCTATTTATGGATAGACTTGAAGTTCCTCCTTCCCTTGGAGACCATTTCTGAGGTCTGAGGCTGATGCTTGGCTGTGTCCCTGCATCCGTCCCACAATGGTCCTAGCCTTCCCCAAGGCCACAGATGCTCTGATCGAATGGGTCCAGGACACAGCAGTTCACAAAGTGTTTAAAACTTGTTTTGTACATTTGTATTTATTTTAAAAATATTTTATTTATTTATTCATGAGAGAGACACAGAGAAAGGTAGAGACAAAGGCAGAGGGAGAAGCAGGCTCCCCGCAGGGAGCCCAATGCAGGATTCAGTCCCAGGACCCTGGGATCACAAATTGACCCGAAGGAAGATGCTCAACCACTGAGCCACCCGGGTGCCCCTGTTTTGTAAATTTTTAAGCACTTCCTTTCATATGAACCAACATAATAATTAGAACAATGATGAAGATTGGTTTTCATTTATCAGGTGTATTAAAAGCCTGTATTTTATAAGCAAATTTCCAAAGACCATTACCCATTCACTTATCTGTAAGGCATTTATGATGATAATTGTTAATATTATTAAGGGCATGAATATGTAGAGTTCTTTCTACTTCCTGAAGCTCTTTTAAACAGTCTGTAATTAGTTCACCATAGACAAGGATGGGTCTTCAGAGCCAGTAAGAGGTTGCCCTGAGTATCCTCATGGAAAGACATGCAGTCGATCTGTGTTTTGATATAAAACAGCGTCCTTGGCCTCAGCCTGGGCTGGCCCGGCCTCAGTTGTCTGCAGTGGACTCTATGTAGGACCCCTGGGCAGCAAAGTGCTGTCTTTGTGGAGACCTTTGGAGGCCACCCCTCTCAGAGAACTTTCTGTTGAAATGAGCAAAAACCCCTTTGGTGAAACTTGATGGCATCAAAGCAACACAGGGAAAAATCTGTGTGCCGTGTTTCTTATAATCATAATCATTGCATTATGATAATATCATAGTGAGAAACGGAGGCCTTCTAGTATAATTTGCTATCAGAAAATTAAATATACCATCAAGGATGGATTTTAATGCCATACACTGTTTTGCTCAGTGGCCTGGACCTCTGGGCAGAGAACACTTGACGAGACGTAGGGCGATGGCTATGTGCCCGAGATGTCTGTCCCACTTCTCAGAAGCCAGAAGTCATGTCCCTAAGCCACTGGATGTTAGCATTTCCTGAGCAAGTTCTGAGAAGGGAATTTAGTCACTGGCATTTGTTTCCTAGGGATACTGTAATTTAAATTTATTCTTTCACAATTCTGGAGGCTGAAGCTGAAACCCAGGTGTCAACTTGGCAGAGGACAGCCTTCTGTCCAGAAGCCCTGGTGGAGAACCAGTTCTTTGCCTCTTACAACAGTTAGTGGCCGCCAGCATTCTTTGACCTGTGACCCTCTGCATCACTCCCAACTACTCTGCCTCCATGGTCTTATCACCTCCTCTTCTGTCTCTATGAGTCTGTGTCTTCTCCGCGTCTGCCTGTGTCGCTCTCCTATAAGGACATGTGTCATTGGATCTGGGGCACATGTGAATAATCCAAGACCATCTCATCTCAAAATCCTTAACTTTGTTACATAGGCACAGACTCTGTTTCCAAATAAGGTCACATTCACAGGTCCCAGGGTTTAGGTCATGGACATTAGGTCTTTGGGGAGACCACCCTATAGCCCACTGCAGTCATGTTCCATTATGAATACAAAGGCCGTCAGTTAGCATTGTTTTATTTTAAAAAAAAAACAACTTTTAGGGCCACCTAGGTGGTGCGTCGGTTAAGCATCTGACTTTGGCTCAGGTCATGATCCCAGGAACCTGGGATTGAGCCCTGCCTCAGGCTCCCTGCTCTGCAGGAAGTCTGCTTCTCCCTCCCTAAGCTCTTGCACTCTCTCACTCGCTCTCTTACTCTCTGTCTCTCTCTCAATAAATAGACTCTTTAAAGAAACATACATTTTTTTAAATGTTTACATAAAAGGGGATCCCTGGGAGTCTCAGCGGTTTGGTGCCTGCCTTCGGTCCAGGGCGTGATCCTGGAGTCCCGGAATCAAGTCCCGCGTTGGGCTCCCGGCGTGGAGCCTGCTTCTCCCTCTGCCTGTGTCTCTGCTTCTCTCTCTCTCTCTCTCTCTCTCTGTCTCTCATGAATAAATAAATAAATAAATCTTTTAAAAAAAAGTTTACATAAAAGATAAAAGATTATCTGATAGGTAATTACCCTAAAGATAATTATGACATATCTCATTACAAAATAAATGTAAAATAGTTGAGAAAAATAAATCAAAGGGAAAATAAGACCAGTGGAGCCTAGAGTGAAGAACTTCTCAGAACACTTCTATGAAAATCTGCCCACCCCAGAGTTAGCTGTGCTCGGGAGAACCACCAGTCATGTCTACAGGGTGAAAGCTGGCCAGTGGCCCAGGGACAGCACAGGGATTCCTGGAAATTCCCTGCTCTCCGCCTCCCTCACATCCTACACCGCAGAGGACACTATGTGGCGTAAGGACCAGGGTCCTCCAGTTGGGAAGACTTTCCCACTGGCAGCTCAGCGCATTGCCCAGCGTAAGTGGCACTGTGTCCCAGAGCAAGTCCATACAATCACGTCCCCAAGGGCCCTGCACGGCCCAGTCCCGGCACTCAGGCCGGCTGGCTTGTCATATCTAAGGAGAGAATTGGCAGCATTGAGGTTCCAGAAGAATGAATAGCAGGCACATCCTTTGGGCAGACCTCTACCAATCCTGCTTTTTTAGCAGAGCTTCTGATCGACATTGAGTGGCAGTGTATTTAGAATAAAATGCCTGGAATCACCTGGAGCGCAGCTTCTCAGAGTTGTCATTCAGCGCAGAGAAGGAGACCTGGCAATCGGCTAAACTTGGAAGTAGGAACAGAAGGTTCTATATGAAGGTTGTGGTCAAACAGGATGGGTGAGTGAATGCAAAGCCACTGACCTCCGTCCAGCGAGGAGCCAAAGGTCCAAGGGCAGGCTGGATCCTCTTTACACAATACTCTGGGATCTGCTCTGACAGACGGGCCAAAGGCTAATCAATACTGCAAAGCCATATGCCACGGCATGTGACTGCAAAAGTTGGGGCTGGAAAAACATTAGAAGAGATTATAACCAAATGCCCACCTTCGATATTAAAAAACCATCAACAAAGCAACCAGTGAATGCCTAATTTGAGCAGCAGAATTTAGTTGTGGCCCCTGCGGGTTAAACTCATTGCAAAATGTAACTGAATGAGGTGGCTTCCTGTTCTGTTATGAGCTGTAAATCCATTAAAAGGTCCGAGGAGGTCAGCCAGAAATGATGAGCTTGGATTTATGGCGGTCGTTCCGCAGCCCTTCTTTCTGGCAATAACAGAGCTAGTGACCTGTTAAGGTTACTTATAATCTGTGATATGAAAACTATTTTATCTGCATATATGAAAATGCTTCTTCCTGATTTTTCTGGCAGGGGATGCTGTGCCCAACTCATCCCCAAAATGCAGTTACTCATTAAGTGTAAAAGGCAAGCAGATGGACCAGAATGATTGCACCCCAAATAAGCAGCCGGCTCCTTCTTGCCCTTTGGGTCTCCTTTCAGAATGGCCCCCTTACAGGGGTCTTTCTCATCCCACCGACCTAAAGGGGTCCCAGGGCCTCATTTGCCTTATTTTCATCAGGACTCTTAACAGGGCTTAACACATTCTTGTTTATTGATATGCTTAGCATATAACCTCACTAGATCAGAAGATTTTTAAGAATTGTGTTGAATTGAATGGTTATATCCGTTTCCTAACCCCCAACATCTATCACCAGTATCTTATTTGGAAAAAAGAAAAAGTCTTTGTAAATGTAACTAAGAATCTTGAGGAGGTCGTCCTGGGTAATCTGGGTGGGTCCTAAATCTTAAAACAAGTGTCCTTATAAGGAAAAACAGAGGAAGACTAGACACAGAAGAGGGGGAGACAGTGTGTCCAAGAAAGCACAGAGCAGAGTGATGCGGCCACCAGGCAGGGAATGCCAACAGCCACCAGAAGCTGGAAAAAGCAAAGAATGGAATCTCCCCCGGGGCGCCCAGAAGGAGCACAGCCTTCGGACACCTCGATGTCAAACTCTTGAACTGCAGAACTGAGAGAGTTCTGGAGTTTCTGGAAAGCCACCAACTTTGTGATCATTTGTTACTGCAGCCCCGAGGAGCCTAACAGAAGGACAGAGGCTTGCTTGCCTCTTTGGCAACATAACCCGATATCTAAAAGGCTGGCTTGTACATAGTAGGTGCTTAATAAATGTTTGGTAAATGAGTGAGAAAAAGAGTACTTATGAGGCTTTGTAGTTAGGGCAGTTCTGGGTTTAAATCCTGGCGCTGCTGCTAGCTGCTGAAAGGCCTGAGGCTCCTCTTCTGGAGACCCAGGGTCCTGGGCAGCGGTGTGGGCTGTAATACCCACCCCGAGGGGTATCAGGGGGGCCGAGTGAGGTCAGGTATGTAACACACTGAGCAAGGGGCCTGGTTCCCATGGCACTGAGTTGCCAACAACAAATTGCCACCCAATGGTCCTTTATTCCTTCGTGTTCCATATGGGTTACTTGCTACCTTCTGGATCCAGCCTTATGCATTTACATGTGATACTTGGGTTGATGATGAAGCAGCAGCAGCAGCCTTGCTCAGCTCCCAGTGCCAGGGAAGGGCACCAGTGCTTCCAGCCCAGCCAGTGCCCTGGCTTGCCTTGGCCACATCTGGTGCTTCCAGAGAGAGAAAATACAGTATTGATCTCTCCACAGTCCCCTGGGTGTCAGACACCCCGTGCTTGCCAATGGATAAAACACAGAACTGGGTCAATGTGCAATTAGCCCACCTCTTTCAGAAATCACATTGCTCTCCACCCACACGCACGCTTCTGAGTAAAAACCAGTCAGCTAATGTTTGCTCAATGACATGACTTGAAATGACAGGAATCATGCAGATTCCAAGAATAACAGATTTTTTTCTTTTCTTTTCTTTTCTTTTCTTTTCTTTTCTTTCTTTTCTTTTCTTTTCTTTTTCTATTTTTCTATTTTTCTCTTTTCTTTTCACAAAGCAATTTCTTCAGCCAGTTGAACAGGCTGCTCTCTGCTCATTGCAGACCTTCCCCTTGCAACCGAGCCTCCAGTGAGCCAGTGACATTGGCAGTAGCTGAAACCTGAGGGGTACTTACTGCAGGGGTGGGGGGTGAAGGGGGTGCATTGCTTCCTTCATCAACTATCTTAGTCAAGGGACACCTCAGTGGCTCAGTGGTTGAGCATCTGCCTTTGGCTCAGGTTGTGATCCTGGGGTCCTGGGATCAAGTCCCACATCGGGCTCCCTGCAGGGAGTCTGCTTCTCCCTCTGCCTGTGTCTCTGCCTCTCTCTATGTGTCTCTCGTGAATAAATAAATAAAATCTTTAAAAAACCTATCTCAGTTAATCATCACAACAACCCCGTAAGAGAGGTACTATTATTGCACCCATCTTCAGTTGAGCAGAAGGGCTCAGGCAGGCTAGGTTACACAAGAAACTGCACTTCAAAGGCAGAAATTCAACATTGACTTAGATAGGGTCCTGGCTGCATCTCTGAAATGAGATTCAAGTGCAGGAGGCCCGAGGGTGGGGGGCCGTGCTCTCAGAGTGCACCCTTGTATTGGGACCCACAGGTGGGCGAGCCAGAAATGCTCCCAGCCCTCTGCTATGGACACGCCAATCGCTGCGGTCTTCCCAGAGGGCAGGTTGGCAATAAGCACCAAAGGCCTTTGCAAAAACAGCTCAACTCATCAATCATTTTGCACCGTAGGCCCGTTTTTTTTTATTTTTAAATTTTTTATTTATTTGTTTTTATTTTATTTATTTATTTTTTAAAAGATTTTTTATGTATTTATTCATGAGAGACAGAGAGAGAGAGAGGCAGAGATGCAGGCAGAGAGAGAAGCAGGCTCCATGGGGGGAGCCCGACGTGGGACTCGATCCCGGTTCTCCAGGATCAGGCCCTGAGCTGAAGGCGGCGCTAAACCGCTGAGCCACCCGGGCTGCCCTATTTTTATTTTTATTTAAAACTTTGCTTTTGGAATCAGGGGGGCGGGGAATCAGAAAATCAGTTATGGTACAATGTCTCACCCATATTCTGATTCCAGGCTTGGGTTTAATCGTGACCTTGGACGAGAGTCACCTGTGCTGCCTGAGACTGGTCCCCGTGTCTTTAGGGAAGTACCACTAATAGTACTGACTTGATAGGGAATTTCTGTGAGGATTCCAGAGGTTAAAATTGTAAAGTGTTTCAACAGTGCCTGGCACAGGGTAGGTGCCTTATTATTATTCAGACCCATGGACCCGTTTGGGGGGGTCACTTGGTTCCTCTTAGGTCTGAATTTTGCTCGTGAGAACAGAGGTGCACGTGGTCCCCACTATACCCCGTCTGATTCAGGCCTGCTGCCCTTTGGGTCCCTTCCAACTCAGAAGCCCCTGTCACGTTAGGTAGGGCTTACTCAGTCGCTGAGCCAGAGCGGTGACCCCATGAGGTCAGGATGGGGTTGGGGACCCAGGATGGGGTTGGGGACCCAGGCAGAGTGAAAACAAGTGGTCCGTTGCAACATAGCATGGAACCAGCTCGGGGAGGAGGAAGTGATCGTGTTTCAACCAGACAGAAATAAGCTTGTGTTGAGAAATCAGGCCACTGGGCAAAATCTCACTAAATTCTGGATGGTAGTTGTTTTCCCAACAGCGAACAGATAAGCACGGTTGGCGCGTTCTCACCCCCCAAGCCCCACCAATAATCTAAATAAATCCTTGACAAAGCATCACTTTCTCTGCCGCCTCCGTGAAGAGCAGAAAAGGCTCGGGTCGGACCCCCTGGCTGCTCATTCCTCCTTTTCACTTACCACGTTGTCACTACACCTTTGTGGACCTTAAATCTCCTCCCTCTGGAGCTTGGAGGGATGCTCCCTTCACAGGGCTTGAGGGAACGAGAATAAGATATTACATGCACAGAACCCCCCAAAATACATTTGTAATATGCTCTACACAAATGCAAGTTAGTAGCATCAAATCAAAAGATGCATCCTGCATTAAATAACTACCACGAGGCCGGGGCCGAGGCACCTGCAGCCCGGGGTGGGAGAGTGGAGAGGACCTGCATCGCTTCCTGGCCAAAGCACTTAAGAGGCAGCAGTTAACCCTCCAGTGAGTCTCTTTCCTGACCTTGATTGACCTTGGAAGGCCTCACACTGGGACCTTGATTGACCTTGGAAGGCCTCACGCTGGGACCTCTGTGTGTCCCTAATGCCAAGTCCCTGAATCGTGCCCCGACCTTCATTCAGCAAGTAGCAGGAGTGAGAAAGAGGTCTTTGTTGTGTGAAGCCACTGAGATTTCAGAATTGTTACTCTTAACAGAACCTGATTTTACTCCACAAACCCATGTGGGAAAGAAATTTCTTTTTCTGAAACATCCAATCAAATGAAACCCTGAGCCCCCTTTCCTGTTAGGATAGAAGTTGAATCCAAGTCATGATGGGATCCCTCTTCCCCAAACCCTCTCAGTGTCGGGCTGGGGGGCAGGGGCACTGTTGCCTCCATGCTGAGCTCAAGCACAAGCGTAGGATTTTTTGCTGAGGTGGGTTTCTGGTACCTGAAATGCACCTTCCTAGTCACTCCACACACTTTGTACCACCCTGGGCCACCCTAACCCAGGAAACAGACCAGACACATGAGCCCTAGCCAGCTCTCCTTTCCTAAGCTTGCGGAATTTGCATACTTTCATCAGTAGTTTGTGCTTCGGTGGGCACATCCTACTGTCAGAACTCCCTGTCTAGCACAGCCCTCCACTGAGGTTAGGATTTCCAAAAATCAAAAAAGCCAGAGAAGGAGTGGGGGAGCCTTTCTAAATGCCTGCTTGATCCTCCACCGTAAAGACCCCCCGAGACCAGGAAACTCAAAAGCCTGGCTACCTTCTCGGAACAAGGAGTGGGAAAAATTTCACAAGAATAAAAAAAAAACCGCACACGTTAATACCTCAATAAATTATCCTACCACATGGGCCATTGCTCATGCCAAGGAGGAAGACAGGCCAAGATCTGCTATCACTCTCTCTCGCTTTGTAAATCAGATGGAGAAAAGAATGCCATGCAAATTAGGCCCAGCTCACAGGCCAGGGACTTGAAAGAATTTCATCTGTGGCTGAGCCACAAGGAAACTGGCCTACAAACCATGAAAATATGTGCCCCCATCCTAACCCCTGATTGGAACCACCCGAAATGAGATCTCACCTCATTTAGACCTTTCTGTCCTTTAAATGCCCGGGGCCTGTGTGATAGGCAGTAAGACCAAGCTCAAACGTTTTTGAAAATAAGTACATTTTGATCAATCTTTGATTATCAGAAGATCCCAGGTGTGGATCTTCAAGGTCTCTCCTTATTTGTGGTCCACTTTGAGTGCCTTTAGACCACATTTCTGTCTTCTGCACTCAGGAAAAATGGTACAGGAGAGAGAAGACCCACGTCCACCCAACACCAATATCATTCGCTAACAGTGTTGTGTGTGTGTAACGCATATTCATGCGTAGCATGTGTGTATACATGAGGCTTCTCTACCCGTTTATTTGGGGATTGCACAACTGGAGGATGAAAAGAACCAAAATTATGATATTTCATTAAATCCATACTGCATCTCTTGCAGGTAACAGGTGTGTTAGCATTTTAGCAATATGCTTGTTAGGTTGGGATTAAGTCTGACAGCTCAGTAAATGACTGCTGACACAGATTTGGGGTTTTTTTTTAAATTAAGTAATATTTAAAATTTTTGCTGTGCAGAAGATAAAGGAGGAGTGTGCGAGTCCCGGAGGAGGGCCATTATGCTGTCTATGGAAAATATTAAATTGCAGAGTCCAGAACCCATCGTAGCGATTTTCAGGTCATCATCAGAGGATTAAGTGCTTTATTTGCTCATGATTCTGTGACTCCAGCCCAGGGTTGCTCCACTTCAGCACTACTGATGTTTTGGGCCAATCTTCTGTTGTGCTCGGCTCTCCTACGTATTGTAGAGAGTCTTAGCAGCATCCCTTAGCACGCACGTCACCAACTCTGTTGCAAAAATGTCTCTAAGTATCTCCACCCCTGATGGCTGAAAATTGCCTCTCGTTGAGAAGCTCTGGTCTTCGCCAGAAGGCAGCAGTCCTATGGAAAAAATGGGTGACAGCTGTGGGGCCCCTGCTCTATGAATCATCACATTGTGGTTAGGCTGAAGGGTTCCTTGGTCAAGTATTAATCTTTAAGGTTTCCCAAATTTGTGGTGTGTGCCAGAGTCCAGTGGGTGCCAACATGGGCTGTGCAAAGGAAGGGCCCTTGGGACAGGAGGGCTGGCTACAGGTCTTCCCAGAGCCTTTACTCTCTTCCCACAACTGTGACGTGCCCAGAGAGGTTACAGTGTACAGCTCTTTCCAAATTTATTTGTGTGCAGCCAGTGATGTTTGTGAGTCGTGCTGGTGCTTAGCTCTACACCCAGGACTAGAATCTGGGTAACATAGCCCAGCTGGAAGGGATCTGCTGGTTCTGTGACTTGAGTCTGGGGATCCCTGAGACCAAGGATTGCTCTTGCCTTCCTCTCCAGGGTGTCCAGTCTATTCCCATCTTCAGCAATTGGTCTTTACCTTGTTGTGAAGATAGAGAAGCAGGTCACTGTCTCAGCCCCTGGAATGTCCCTCCTAGTTGCCATGAGCATCTAGCCCATTCTCTTAAGCCATCCAAAATCAACAAGGTCTGAGCAAAATGGATAAGTCTGGACACTTTGATAAGATCTTTATTTTTTTCATACTTTGGGTCATGAGGACCGAGGGTTTCTTCTTTTATTTCAGATTTCCATGTCAGTTAAGCAAGTCATTTCATGCCTAAGTTCCCAACTACATGTAGCTAACGTCTTCCGTCATACCCGCTCCTGAGTGTGAAGGATGTGTACAGTGATGCCTGCCCTATCTGGTTGGACCTCCTGGTTGCATCCATGGGCCTACAGATCCCTCTTCCTGGGGAGGTGCCTGGGGAGTCATCAAGGAGCCTAGCTCAGAGCCCCAGTACCAGGAGCCAGTGGGTGGTAAAGGGCCTGGGTTGCCACCGACATCCAGAGTGGTGATGAAAAGACACCCTCTGAAGGCAATAGGTGAGATTTGCATCCCTGCTCTGAAGATGTCACCCGCCAACCCGGTGACCCTGAGGCAGCTCCACACAGGTCCCTAACTCAGGTCAGGCTCCTCACCTGTAAAATGAGGCTGACAGTGGACCTGCCTCATTGGAGATCTGTGACAAGTATTGAGCCAGTGCTTGTGAAGTGCCTTGCACAGAGCAAGAGCTCCATCGTGTTGACCTTTGACCACCATACTCGAGAGCACAGGGGAAGTGAAGGGCGCTGGCAACAGGTGTGAGGGGCTGGGTCTCGGCAGCCACAGGGCAAGGGCGCAGCAACTTGGATCTGGATCTGTCTGAGCACCCCCTTGTTGCCTGTCACTGGGCTCTCGCGTCTTTATGGAAGCTTGTTTCATTGTCCAGCCAGATCTGTTTAAAGAACTTAGTACACAGCCGGGGTTCAGAATTTGGGATGGAATGGAGAAGCAGTGACTTCTCTCCAACCTATTAGCAGCCACCCCAGTGCCAGTTCCTGGGCATGGGAAAGGTGCTTCCTAGGGGACGCCCTGTGGACTGGTCCTCAGGAACTGCGGTGCCAAGAACCTACTCCGTTGGCTGTCCCTGCCCATGGCTGCTTGCATTAGTGCTGCCAAAACAAATTACCACAAACTGGGTGGCTTAAGATGTAGAAATTTATTTTCTTACTTTTCTGGAGGCCAGAAGTCCAAAGTTAAGGTGTAGGAGAGGCCGTGTACTCTCCTAAGGCTCTAGGGGAGAACTCATTGCTTGTCACTTCCAGCTCTGGTGGCTTCAGGCCCCTTCACTCTGATCTCTGTCCCTGTGGCCACATTGCTTCCCCCTCCTCTCTCTGTCTCCTCCCCTGTGTGTCCCTCTTGTAAGGATATTTGTGATTATATGCCCACAGTCCAGGATCATCACCCCCTCTCCGGATCCCCAACTAAATCACTCTCTGCAAGTCCCTTTGGTCATACAGGGAAATGTTCACGGGCTCCAGAATCAGGATATGGGTATCTCTGGGGGAGCCGTTCCTCAGCCTACCGCAGGAGCCATCCCAGGGAACGTAGAATAGAGCTCTTGTTCTGACCCTCATGAGAAGAACTCAGGTAACTGGGAAATTAAGCAGCTGTTATGCAAAATTCTTCATGGCCCTCCTTCCCCACCGACTGAGTCATACAGAGCCCTATGAAAATGGAGTCCCAGAAATCACAGTAATAATAATAAAAAAAATAAAAAAAAATAAAAAAAATAAATCACAGTAATAATAACTCACATAAATAAAAATGAATGTATTTAATCTTTACTAAAATCACATAAGATGAGTACAATTACCGTCCCTACTTTTCAGATGGTGTGAGGCACAGAGAGGTCAGGTTAGTTGCCATTGGTCACACAGCTGTGAGTGGCAGAGCCAGGACTCAAGACTCAGCACCTGCCTCTCCCACCCTCCCATCTCTGATTTGCAAGCTCATCATTCATTTACAGACACGGCAGCATCACCACCTGTCACCTACCCCTAAAATCAAGCTTGATCCATGAACTAACTGAAGCAGATATTCCTTCAGAGCTGAAAGACAGACTCTGGGGCGGGGGTGGGGCGGGGGTGGGTGAGTGCATTTCTATCTTGGGAAATGAAACAAGGAAACGAGGAGCAGTCAGGGAAGTCACTTTGAGGTCTGCTGCTCCAGGTCACTACTATTGCATCACAGCTTCTGTGGGCTTCTCTTGGCCTCGAGGGTACAGAGATGAATGGATGAGGAGGCAGATGAGTAGAAAAGGAAGAAATGGGGAATATGCCCTTTGAACCCGTGGGACAGAGCAGCAGGGAGACATCAGTCAGCAGCCCGTGACCTGCATATGATGAGCCATAGGCTTTTGATGGTGAGTCAAGCAGTCTGCTGAAAGCTGGTCATTCTACGTAATTCTATAGTGAGCACATGCCACCAGCAGGAGCTCAATGCTTGGGTCTCAGAAATAAATTCCATCCGAATGGTGAACAGAAGAGCTATTTCCAGAGGCGCCTGAGTGGCTCAGTTGGTTAAGCAGCTGCCTTGGGCTCAGGTCATGATCCCGGAGTCCTGGAATCAAGCCTTGCATCAGGCTTCCTGCTCAGTGGGGAGTCTGCTTCTCCCTCTCCCTCTGCCCCTCCCCTCTACTTGTGCTCTCTCTCATTCTCTCTCAAATAAAAAAATAAAATCCTTAAAAAAGAAAAGCTATTTCCAAAAGCTCCTATCCTTCTTGGCCTCAATCACTTCTGCTTGATGCTATTGTTCTGACCTTCTCATACTCAGCTACTGGTTAAGAGAATCGAGAAGGTCCAATAGTGCTTGAAAGTGACATGCTAGGTGCTACTTAAATATTCCTGGGTTATGAATTGCGTACTTGCCGGTCCAAGGCAGATTTACCATGATGCTGATAAAGCATCAGCCCAGGCTCCCCGACTTCCTCTGGGGGTACTGGGAGCCATGGGGTGGGGAGAAAAGCTAGTTAGAGATGGAGCCAGGTTGCAGTCAAGACCTATTTCTAGATAAATATGGAATCTCAGAAGAAAGGGATCTAAATCTTCAAGGCACTCTTAATTTGTTGATATCTCTTCTCATTCTAAATAGCCACCCTAGTGCCTAATTTTGTACTCATAATTTTGCACTTTTTCTTTAAAATGGTCCTCCAAATGTGTGTCAGGCCCCAGTAAACCTGGATCCTTCTTGGTCACAGGAGATATAGAACAATCGAAAGGAGCATTTTTCCAAACTCATTACCACCACAATGAACAATTCTGAATAAATGTTCTTTCTAAGACCAATGTCAAGGATAAGAATACTGAAAGAGACATATGGATCAAGCAGGTGCACAGATTTAAATGGAAAGCCAAGTCCCACAGAGACTCACTGTAATGCTTTTTAAATTTTCTTCCTAGCAGAGTGCTTTTGGAAATTCATAAAATGAAGAAAACCAATCCCCTAAGTTCCATCCTAACAGAGATCAAAATCTAGTGCAATTCCCAGGTTCAAGAGATCCCCTTACCAAGTCTTGATACTAGTGTTTTGGAACCCGATGGCATCTTTGCAGCAGGAAACTTGTTCAGACATCTTGGAATCATTATTTATAGAGCACTTGCTGTGTGCACAGCACTTTGCCAAATACTGAGGCGGAAGCAAAAGAAATCCAAGGCGGATCCTTCCCCTTGAGAAACGCAGAGCTTAGTTGGGAAAACACTTGACTCTGAAATATTTCACTCTTGCTCTGTCTCCCTTCAGATACTGTGGCATAATGACCCCTATACTGAGTTTCCAACAGAAAGAATTTTGCCTGAGTGCCTGATAGCCCCATTTCCCACCTCCTCCCTCTGTTCAGGATCCTGGGTGCAGATGGCCAGTGCTCCACAAACTGCCAAAAATCATCCATCCTAGCCTAGGCGATGGAGCGGGGGAAGCCCCGTGAGACCTCTGCACCTGGCACAGCACCTTCTAGAATTTCTCAGGAATGAACAGCTCCAGGAAATGAACAGGGATTCAAGTAGTTAGAAAATAATTAATGGATTATCACCAAATTCCTCTGCAGGGGACTTCAGTGTGAGCTTTCAAAGCAGAAGGAGTGTCATTTCTCATAAGAGCTTCATAACCACCGAATTTAGCAAAATATAAATTCTGTGGTGCACAATCGAAATAGCTATGCTGAAGAGGGCTTGGCATCGTTGCATTGCTTTTGGAAGGGAATTGTAGTTCGGATGCCAAAGGGAGACTTATTATTTCAGCAGAAAGGACAAAGGTTATTTCCCAAGATCAGCTCATTCTGTCCTGACGCTGGAGAACCAGGGAATTTGAAAGATGACACAATTATTAAGAAGAAAGGATGGCAGGTAGGATGTCTGGAGATTTTAATATTATAGCAAACATATGATATCTTAAAAAGCATGCAAATCAGCTTCTCTTGAGTAAGTTTGTGATTTCTATTAACTGTCTTTCCAGAAAAATACAGTAGGTAGTTCTTTCAGAGCTGTGCATCTGCTGTGAGTGAGCTAAAGAGCACTTTCACTCACTCCACACATATTTCTTAAGCACCTCTTACGTGCCAAAGGCTAAGGATCTAGTGTCAAGAAGGAAACAAAAGAAGACTCTACCTTTGCAGTGCATGGGGTTGATAAACACAAGCATGCGTGGGATTTTAAGAGTGGCTTGAGCGAAGGAAAAGACGTAACATAGTGCAATGGAACACAAAGGTGGGGACGTAGGACCCATCTAGGGTCAATGCAGACTTTCAATGAAGTAAGGCTTGAGCTGGAGGCCAGATGAGAAGGATTTAGGCAAAGAGGGAATGAACGAGCACCCCAGACAGAGGAAATAGTATGTTCCAAGTCTCTGCGGTGGGACAGATCAGTAACTTCGTGGCTGGAGTAGAGAAGCATGGCTTGAGACCAATGTCATCCCATAAAACTCTCCATAATAATGAAAACGTTCTATGATCCGCACCGTCCAAAAGAGTAGCCACTAGTCACATGTGGCTACTGGGCAGTTGAAATGCGACCAAGGAACCAAATGTTTGATTTTATTTAATTTTAGTTTAAATTTAAATAGCCACGTATGGCTTGTAGCTATCACACTGACCAAACACAGGCCTTGAGCAATGATAAAGAAGGTCACTGAACCCCAATAGGGAGATGCAGAATGCTCCTGGGCAGGAGGCTGGCAGGATGAGCTTTGCATTTTGAAAAACAATCATTTTGATTTCAGGAGCTCTTTACTTTTTTCTTTCTAATTATAAAGACTTCGAGATTCTTTAGTAAGCCCAACAATGAAAAAGTAAGCCATGGTCCTCATGAACAACAGAAATTCCCCGTTCTAGGTCATGGGTTTTATGAGCCTATTATTTATTGTAGTGGAAACCAGAGGAAATGCCTACCTGCCACATCTAAAAAACACGTATCAGCATTTTGGACACTGTGGGGAAGGAGAGGGAAATTTCTAGAATGACTCCTAGAATTCTGGCTTAGCCAGAAGGACAGCTGTGTAATCCACACAGCTGGTTCCCTGCCAGCTTTACACCCATCCTCCAGCTCTGTACGCTTTGCTACCGGCCTCACCCTTAGGAGGGGCCAGAAGTCCCTGGGAGTTTTACTCTTTGCATTAGGTTACAAGCAAATAGCTCCCCAAAGATGTCCACATCAAATCCCTGGAATCTTTGTTTGCTTCCTTATTCAGAAAAAAAAAGGTCTTTGCAAAGATATGATTAAGTTAAGGATCCTGAGATGAGGAGATAATCCTGGATTATCTGGATGAGCCCAACATGCTGTCACAAGTGTCCTTGAAGAGAGAAGAGGAGGAGACCACGTGACCACAGAGATTAGAGTGATGTAGCCACAGGCCAAGGAATGCCTGGAGCCACCACCAGCTGGAAGAAACAGGAAGCCTTCATCCCTTGAGCCTTCAGAGGCTGCAATCCTGCCAATATATTTTTTTTAATATTTATTTATTTTAAAGAGAAAGAGACAGAGAGAGCAGAGGGATGGGCAGAGGGAGAGGGAGAGAGAGAACCTCAAGCAGACTCCCCATGGAGGACAAACTTCTAGATGTAACAAGTTGCAGAGCCCACCTCATCTCCCAAGGATCAGACTGATTGAGAGGACCTCATCTAAAATTGCACCTTTGTCTGGCTTCTTCCTTCCCCATCTTGCTTCCCACACACCTTCTCTGGCTTCTCTTAGCATATAGTTTGCTCCTTAACCCAAAGCCCAGGGTCAGCTTCAGGGAGAAGAAACCACAGGTGACCTTCAGTGGCCAGAAACCACAGTTGAGTCCCCCAGATTGGAGGCAAGAGCATGAGTTTGGTTTGAACTTGTTGACTGAAGATGCTTCTATTTTATTTTTTTAAAAGATTTTATTTATTTATTCATGAGAGACCCAGGGAGAGAGGCAGAGACATAGGCAGAGGGAGAAGCAGGCTCCCTACGGAGACCCTGATGCAGGATTTGATCCCAGGACCCTGGAATCACGACCTGAGCCAAAGGCAGACACTCAACCACTGACTGTGCCACGCAGGTGCCCCTGACTGCAGATGCTTTTAAAACAAAGCTTGGCAACTACACCCTGCAGACCTGATCTGGCCCATGATCACCTGTTTTTGTAAGTAGAGCAAGTATTAGAAGGCAGCTTTACCCATTCATTTGTTTTGTCTAAGGTTCCTTTCATACCACAGTGGGAGAACTGTGCAGTTGAGACAGAGATGATCTCGGCCTGCATAGGCTAAAATATTTGCTGTCTGGTCCTTTATAGAAGCAAGCAGCTACAGCTTATATGGGTCTCCAGCTCAAAGGGCTGGAGGTTTGAATTCACTTGAAGTGGCAAGTGAAGCTACGGGTATGGATGCAATCATATCAAAGGTGGGGCTAGAGAGAGAGAGCCGGAACAGAGCCTTCAGGAATTCTAGCATTTCATGGTAAATCAAGGAAGGCTGAATGGGAAACAGATCAAGAGACCAGAAAGGTTGGAGCAAAACCTAGCAAGCTCCCTAAAATTCCAAAGACCAGAAAAACATTATTTGTGCTACTCATTCATGTTTATGTCTTGGGACATTGAATTTTTTTTTAAATATTCTTCTGGACAATCAGCATTTTAAACCACCCATCAAAAGAAATGTGCTTTCTCCAGGACTTTCAAAATGATTTTGCATTAAATTATTGGGAAGGGGCCGCCTGAGTGGCTCAGTCGGTTAAGCATCCGACTCTTGATTTTGGCTCAAGTCATGATCTTGGGGTCCTGGGATCGAGCCCCACATTGGGCTTCATGCTCAGTGTGGAGTCTGCTTGAGATTCGTTCTCTCTCTCTCTCTCTCTCTCTCTCTCTCTCTCTCTCTCCCCTTCTGATAAATAAATAAAATCTTTTAAAAATTTATTTGGAAGTTCGTTTGGCACAGTGCAACTAAAAACTATGATATATCTATAAGAGATATCCCTACTACCTATGGTAGGTCTTGGGTATGTATGATGCTGGGATGTTTAAACTCAGAGAAAGGGGGCCCATCCTCACGAATCTTTCTGCTAGTTACCCTCTCCGACTCTTGCATGTCATTCCCTCACTCCTGGGGAGTTCTTTACTTAGAAAGTTTTCTTTGGGACAATTGAGGCAAAATAATCTGGGAAAGACCAGATTCATTTTGAATTATAGACCGTCAAATCCCTGAAATATTTTGCAGCACATTAATACCAAAGATACACTTGAGCCATAGCACGTATTGGTGCTAGTTGAGAGCTTCCGACTTCTTTCAAGAATAAATGTTGAGTGCCTTCCATGTGCAAGGGGCTGTGTCGGGTTTTGGAAGGGGAACGAAGATGAACAAGACATTGTCCCTGACCTCGATGTGCTAGAAAAGAATGAGAAATGTGTCTAAATCACTATTAACTCAGAAGATGGCTAGAGCGACGGAAGAAATGGGAGCTGTATGGAGATGTGTGGGTACGAGGAAGAAAGAGCATATCCGGTGGTTGGACTGGAAAAGCTTCAGAGAGGAAGCTCCATGGAGTTTGGCCTGCAAGGCTGGGGAGGCCACATTGAGGAATGCTAGAGCGAGGGTTTGGGACTGGATTTTGTGGGCAGTGAGGACCTAGTGAGGATTTTGTAGGGAGACACACACTTGAGGCTGTGCTTGAGAGTCCCTCTGGCTGTGAGGGAGGCCAGGAGGGCAGAGGGGGGAGACCGAGTTATGAGTACCAGGGAAGAGGATATCCCAGGGTCTAGGTCAGAAGTGAAGGCCCAGCTGACGAGGCAGCAGGAATAAAAGGGAAATTTTAGAGGTCATGGAGGCAATACTACTGGTTTTAGAAATAAACTGGAGGGGAAAGGAGTCAGATGTCTGAGTTTAAGCCACTGGTAACTTTGGGACACGGAGCTTGCTGCTTGGCAAGGCCGTGGCCTCACCTTCCCCTTCCGATGCTGCCCTGGCCTCTCCACTTGAGTAGCCAGCAGAGGAGAGCACTGCTGTGTGCATATTTGCATGGCCCGGTGCCAACATTATTCCAAAAGGACCTGACCCCCACCCACAGGGACTCTCTGAATATAATAGAAGCATCTAGGCCTTGTTTAGGGGCAGAGGTGGTGAATTCTGGTTTTTGTATTTCCCCCAGACAAGGAAATTTATGCACCAGGGAGGAATTTTTTTTCAGACCTGAAGCCATGAGATCAGTGATAGGGAGTGTGGGGAGTTCACCCAAGCTGCTGAGAACCTTCCAGATCTTCCCTGAGCCCTGAGTCACAGCTGTCTCCCCTCCCTACCTGACGGGCTCACAGCACCTGGCTAATTAATACCGCACCCCGGTGGCTGTGCCCTCAGGATCTCAGGAGGAACAGGGGAGGTTGGCACCTCTCCATCTGCCAGGAAGCAAAGGAGGACCCAGGCTCCCACCTAGCCAGACCTGCCTGAACACTCAAAAGATGGAACATGGCATCCCTCCCCAGTGCCTCGAAGGCACCTTGGCTAGTGCTTCGTATGCACATCAAGAGTCAAGTCACAGAGGAATTCTGAGGTCCCGGGGAAGATCCCTGACCTTGAAGATGAGCCAAAGCATGCGCATGGCGGTGTCTAATGCAACAGATGACCTAGATGTCATTTCCTTGCTCGTGGCATGTTCCAAGGACTCCACTCCAGCTTGCAAAGCCGGTTGTTTCTATTTACCCACTACAACCCTCTTTCTGAAAACGTTCTCGCTGGATCTCCAGTCGTTATGAACAGTAATAATAATAATTAAAAGCAGCAGCCATTCTTGGATGCCTTCTCTGTGGCTGGATATTACTACACTTAATTCTTTTTTTTTTAATTTTTTTTTTTACTACACTTAATTCTTAGGACACAGTGAGGTAGATGGGCAGTATGCCCATTTTCCACAACGGTAAACTGAGGCTCAGAGGGCTTAATCTACTTATTTTTAAGGCCATGCCCTGTTCTCAGTCTTCTCATTTGCGAGTTGGGCATGAGACTATGTATCCCATGTAGGCTCAACAGAGGGTACTGCGTGCATGGCAATGGCACCTAGCCCAGTCCTCAAGGTGACTCACTCTGCGGGTAAGAAGCAGAACCAGGTCTTTGTGACACAAACTCTGTGTCCTTTTTCTGTGATTGCACTGGTGATTAGCTCTTGGTCTACTTCACTGTGCCGATTAATTATTAACGCACCGTGCCTCCTGTGACACACTCACCTCATTCCAGCCAGAGGAGACTTTCGCCATTGTCGGTACTGTCACCCCAAACAGGCCTCCTCTTTTCCTTTTGTTTCTTCTTTACTTGGGAACATCAAGGAAATGTTCAGGCTGGAGATGGGGGCATTGAAGATGGTGCTTGGAGGAGTTCTGTAGCTGAAGATTTCCATCACGGTGGACCGTACGTCTTGGAAGCCTCATAAGGAAGAGATTTAAGGTTATCTCGAAAATAACCAACTAAGCAAACCAATAACTCTAACTGAGTCTGGCGGTGAAGCAAGGGTTTAATTAGGCATTGAGTAATAAAGATTATTGAGAAAGGCACTTACTAC
Organism: Canis lupus baileyi; assembly: GCF_048164855.1. NCBI lineage: Eukaryota > Metazoa > Chordata > Mammalia > Carnivora > Canidae > Canis > Canis lupus. The sequence continues at coordinate 45,437,924 of NC_132853.1, forward strand.
ATTGTCCACGTGTAAGATAGGATTAGGGAAGTGGTTTTGTTTACAGTAAAAAAAAAAGTACTAGTACAGTAAAAAAAAATCCCTAATAATTGTGGGCATGAGGAATGAATTTGAGAGTCCTGATTGGAACCTGAGGGTTAGATGGCCAGGCCCTGTCCCTCCAGAGTGTGTCTGTGCAGCATAAGGGGGGGAACCAGACCCCATCTCCCAAAGCCGGAGCAAACATGCAACACTAGGACCAGGAACTATAGCTTTCAAAGGGCAAGTGGTGGAAATTCAACCCAAACCAGCTAGAGGAAGAGGACTTGTTCCATTCAGATGACCATGAAATCCATGCATGGCAGCTTGCATCCAGGTACTCAAACAAGATATGTATATGTACACACACACACACACACACACACAGACACACACATCTTTGTAACCACACAGTAGTATATATGGTTGACATACTGAGCTGCTCTTTTAGAAAACTCTTTTTGTCTTTCAGGAAAGAAAGCAGGTAAATTCTGTGTTCACCACTTTATACTTGCACACACACAATTATACTTGCGCACACACAATTATACTTGCGCACACACAGCCATAATCAGAGCACAGGCCAGTGGTGTGCTACAAAACCAGCTCTCCTTTTGGGAGGAAAAAAAAAAAAACCTTGATTTGTAACATCTGCCAATTGCCATGGTGTCCAATCTCCCATCACCGCCAGTTCCAAGCTCTCCATCCAAGCCAGCTCTAGCACACCCTGCTGGTTGTCCCCAAAGGCACCCAAGCAAAGTTTCTGACAAGAAATGAATTATGCAGTAGGAAAGATACCTGATACCTTTTCTTTCCCGTCCCCACCCTCTGTCCCCAAGGTAGAAACGCTGGCAGGCTCCCACAAGGGCAGAACAGCAGGCCAGAGAGCCATGTGTCCCCACCTAGAGGCAAATGAGAATGCCTTAAAGAGCCATTTGTCCCCGTCCAGAAGTTATACTCAATTCACCACATGTGGTTTTTTTTTTTTTTTTTTTTTTTTCCTTTGGATGCTGCTGGAACTCATCAGCTCAGAGAGCCACTTAGGAAAACCCCACCCTCACCCCTCCCCCTGCTGCCCAAACCCAGCTCGCCAGAATGTCTCTTTTTCCTCCTAACTTGCTTTGGGCGCTGCTCTAGTTCAGGGTGACTGGCTTAGCTCGGGACTGGGCAATCTTTCCATCAGACTCCCAGGAGAGGTTAGCAGTCACTTAGCTTTAGGCCTCAAAAAGTAGGCTGGGGAAGGAGAGCCTGGCCCGACTAGTTGTTAATATAAAAATAAATGTTAATAACATAAGGAAAAGTTGGCAGGAGGCCTCAGACCTGGTCAACAATTTGTCCTTTCGCCTGATTTTCATAAAAGCAGTTTAACACCAATGGCCCCAGTCTTAAAGAATGACACCAGTGGCTCCAATCCTCCCCCGCCCCAGGCTGGACAGCCGCCACGGGCTCGCTGACTTGGGAGAGAGGTCTCAGCCGTCTTTCCCTCTTCTGCTCTTGGAGACCGAAGTCTTAAAATAAGAGTTCCCTTGCCTTGCCTTGTCTCCTCTGCACATGGACTTCCCCAGAGCTATGTGTGTCTTAAAATTACCCTGCATTGACTCAGATCGAATGCTCATCTGCTTTAACAGCACAGGGCCCTGAACACGAACGGGTTGCTATTTTGTTGTGGTTGTCACTGTTGATCTAGCTTTATTGGGGTACAATTGACAAAAGCTGTAGGTCTGTAAGGTGTACAACTTAATATTTTGATATACCTAGTATTTTCATACATCGTGAAATAATTCACCACTATTACACTAATTAACGTATCCATCCCCTTACATAGTTACCCTGTGTGTGTGTAGAGAGAACACTAAAAATCTATTTTCTTAGCATATTTCAAGCATACAATAAGGTATTGTTAACTCTACAATTAAATACACTCCTGTAGGGACACCTGGGTGGCTCAGTGGTTGAGCATCTTCCTTCAGCCCAGGGTGTGATCCTGGAGACCCAGGATCGAGGCCCCCATCAGGCTCCCTGCATGGAGCTTACTTCTCCCTCTGCCTATGTCTCTGCCTCTCTGTGTCTCTCATGAATAAATAAATAAAATCTTTTTAAAAATAGACTACTGTATATTAGATCTCCAGAATATATTCATCGTGCATAACTGAAACTTGGTACCCTTTGGCCAACAGCTACCCATTTCCCCTTCCTCTCAGCCCCTGGCAACCACCATTCTACTCTCCAGTGCTTTGAGCTGGACTATTTTAGATTCCATAGGTGAGTGAGATCATATAGTATCTGCCTTTCTGTGTGTGTCTGGCTTATTTCACGTAGCATAATGGTTCATTCACGATGAACCTGAACTCCAGGTTCAGGTTCACGATGTTGACGTGGCAGGATTTTCTTCTTTGTTAAGGCTGAATAATATTCCATTGCGTATCTGTACCACATTTTCTTTATCCATTCATCCATTGGCAGACATGTAGGTCCCTTCCATGTCTGTTGTGAATAGGACCGTAATGGACATGGGGGTGCAGGTATCTCTTCAAGGTACTGGTTTCATTTCCTTCGTATGTATACCCAGTAAGTCAATGTGTTTAAAAAGGAGATTCTGGGGGTTCCCTGGTGGCTCAGATGGTCAGCGTCTGCCTTCGGCTCAGGTCATGATCTTGGCATCCTGGGAGCTAGCGCTACATTGTGTTCCCTTCTTGGCAGGGAGATTGCTTCTCTTTCTCCCTCTGCCTCTCCCCCCTCGCTCCTGTGCTCTCTCTTTCTCTCTCTCTCTCAAATGACTGAATAAGATCTTTTAAAAATCCTTAAAAAATTAAATCTTTAAAAAAAATAAAGGAGGTTCTCACTCTGATCAAAATCTAGATTTCTAACTTCTCTTCAAAACCCAGAATAAATGATTTCCTGGGAAATGTAAGTTTCATGACAACATAGACTTTGTTTTGTACACATCCCTAGCTCCAGGATGTAGATCAGTGTCTAGCAGTCAACAAATATTTGATGAATGAATAAATGAATGAGCAATGACAAGGCATGACTACTGTTAGCTGAAACTTAATAGCAGCTGTCCCCTTTAGATGGGGAGTGTGCTCTCCCTTGCATGTTAAGTAAGTGTTTTCTCTCCAGATGAGTTCAGGGTGGAAAAATAGGCTCATATTTTTATGGACTGAATATTTATGAGGCTCCCTTCCCCCCACCACCACCACCAAATCCATATGTCAAAAGCCCTAACTTCCAATGTGATGGTATTTGGAGGTGAGGGGGTATCTTTGGAAAATAAATAGGTTTAGATGAGGTCATGAAGGTAGGGATCCATGATGGGATGACTATCCTTGTAAGAGAAGGAAGAGAGCTTCCTCTCTCTCTATGTGAGGTCCTAGTGAGAAGGTGGCCATCCACAGGCCCAGAAATAAACCCTCATCAGTAACTGAATCTGCCTACACCTTGATCTTGGGTCTCCCAGCCTGCAGAACTACAAGAAATCATGCCTATTGTTTGAGCACCCCCGGCCTGTAGTGTTGTTATGGCAGCTAGAGCAGACTAATATACATATGCTGCTGCCCAGTACTTCCCTTAGCCCCCAGAAGAAGCTGACTAGAGAAAAAATGGGAGTATGTAGCCCTAGCTGACAGCAATGAGTCTGATCAAATCCCACAGATGGGTGGAAGTGTGTTTAAGTAGGAAGTCCCAGCGCTGTACAGTTGCCTTGCCATCCCACCCCCCTCCTCCCTCCTGACCCCCTGGACTGCATTGAGGAAAGTCTTCTGAAGTGGACCTTCTTGGTGATGAGAGCAAAGCTTGTGGGGGAGCTCTGGCCTGATTTTTGTCCCCCCAAGAGTCCTATATAGAGTGGGTCCTAACTCAATAAGACGGGCATCCTTATATATTTTTTACATATTTTATTTATTTATTCATGAGGGACGGGGGGGGGCAGAGAGAGGGAGAAGCAGGCTCCCTACATAGATCCCAATATGGGACTCAATCCCAGGACCCCAGGATCATGACCTGAGTCAAAGGCAGACATTCAACCGCTGAGCCACCCAGGTGTCCCAGACAGGTGTCCTTATAAGAAGAGGAAGAGATACCAGAGAAAAGACCACATGAGGAGGCAAGAATGAAGACAGCCTTCTGCAAGCCCTAGAGGGAGGCCCCAGGAGAGACCAAACCCAGCCACACTTTGATCTCGGACTGCAGGCCCTCAGAAGTGTGAGAGGATAAATGGCTACTGTGGAAGCTCCCTGGCCAGTGGTGTTTGGTGTGGGCAGCCTGGACTAAGCCAGTAGGTCAGGGTTCTTTATCCATTAGCAATGTGGACGCCGTGCCTAAAATACACAAAAGCTTTTCAAGTGCTCCAAGACCCGAACAAAGAAAATGTATTGGCTCGAAAATGAAGACTCCCAAATCAAAATAAATTCATATATAATTAAATGTTTACAAAACAATGAGTCAATGTTGACTCAGTTGTATTACTAAATACTTTTATTCTTAACAGAATTCAAAGTGATGGATTCAGAATTCAAAAATTTCAGCAAAAAAAAACCCACCCCCACCCCCACCCCATCACAGACCTCAGAGGTATGGTACCAGTTTGAAAAATATATAGGAACACCCATTCCCTGCCCCCATAATCCCACCTGCCTCCACTGCCAGCTTTACCTCACCAGACGACATCGTGCTCACTTCCTCTACCTTCTAACTGGAGGCCTCCATCTCTTCACTTAACCACCTACTTACTCAACCTGCCTCTCTGATCCTCAGATACAACTGTCCCCTGCCAGCCTCTCCTACCACTCATATTATCCCTAACCCAGGAGCACCCATGTAATACGCCATTCAATCCGAACACCATCCATTCTCTCGGATCCTGCTGAAGCCCACCTTCCTCCACAGTGGTCTCCATCTGACCACCTCATCATGTAAGCATCTTTCCCTTCTCCAAAATATTGGGGTGTTTTAGTCTGAACCACCTATCTAGCAGTCAATTTACAACTGCTTTGAATTTTGCTCTGATGATTTCATAGACATACAACTTGTCTCCTAAACTAGACTCTTAGGCCCTATCTGGCATTGGCGTTGTTTTATTACTTTCTTCCTTGACCCTGGCAGAAAAGGCTCTTGAGCGGAACAAACAGTAAGTGGCTAATGGATTCTTCTTTTCCTATATGACTTATTGCTTCATCTACTTAGATTCCAGCCCTGCTGAAGAGATCCTCATTCTCTATTCATTTCCTCCTCACCAGGGACCTTCTTTCTGTCCCCCATCTGCTTACTTCTGTAGGTCAGAAAATAGTGGGGAATATCACATATAGACTTTTTCATTGAAAAGTGCACAAAGAGATCCAGGACACCTTCCTAAGATCCCAGATTATATGAGGTCCCTAATTTTACTCTTAACCATCTCATATTTGTCATGGTTTGTAGTTAGGTATTTGTGTATTTGTGTGTGGCATTGTGTAACCAGGGTGCCTGTTGCACTCACTGGATTATAAGCCCTCTGAGGGCCAGGAAGGCATGTGCCTTTTTGCCCCCCCATGGTATCCTAAACTCAGCATAAAGCCACATACAAAGGAGATGCTTCCCTACTGTTGTTGAATGAATGAAAGAATGAGTAGAGTCCAGACAACGCACTTTGACAAGTCTTTGCATTTCTTTTTTTTTTTTAAGATTTTATTTATTCATGAGAGACACACAGAGAGAGGCAGAGGCATAGGCAGAGGGAGAAGCAGGCTCCCTGCGGGGAGCCTGATACAGGACTCGAACCCAGGACCCTGGGATCACGGCCTGAGCTGAAGGCAGATGCTCAACCACTGAGCCACCCAGGCGCCCCATGTCTTTGCATTTCTTATAGCCCTGACTGAAACAAAACAAAGCAAACTTTCCCTGCTCTTGCAGACGACACAAGATGTACAAAGAGCAGCTCAACCTCACCTCCCTGGACGCTCCCCTGCAGCTCCGACAGGAGGCCAGCTGGGTCCAGTTCCACCTGGGGATCAGCCGCCGTGGGCTGTACTCCCGATCCAGTCCTGTCGTCAGCCAACTCCTCCAGGACATGAGGCGCTTTCCTACCATCAGTGCTGGTGAGATGCACAGGCTCAGGTGGGATGCATTGACCTTCTCCCGGGGAGGCTGCATAAACCAATTCAGACTGGGCTGTAGCGTAAAATGTTAAAGGGTTGGCTCTGACACTTGATAGGATAAGAAAAAGAAAAACATAGACATTGATCTTTTCCCCTTTGCATGAGATGTTACCATTTTAATTTCATCACGACCCCATCAGAGAGCTGTAAGAAAAAGTGTTTCTGAACACTTAAAGAATGGGGGTTGCTACCATTGACTGAGCGCTTCTTTGGAACCTGACAACCCTCTTTCATACAGCGACGAGACAACGTGGACATTATCATGGCCATGTTACAGGTGGGGAAACTGAGACTCAGAGAGGTGAAGCAACTTGGCCAAAGACACAGCGGTGGTGCTGGGATTCAAACATAGCCCCCCTGCCCCAGGTCTGTGCTCTCAAGTGCTCTAACAATCTAGTCCCCAACAGGGACCAATCTAGCATCAGTCACTCACCGCTGCAGGGGCATCCACTGAAGGGCCAGAGGATGTAGGGCCTGGGATGGAGCAGGATGGAGGCCGCAGGCAGTTGGGGCCCCAAGCCATCCCCCGTTGAATGGGCAAGGGTCCCCCGCTTCCTCACCACCTCCCACTCTGTGGTCTAAACCAGAGTCAAGGGCCCTGGGTGATGGGCTCTCCCAGGAGCAAGGCTGGGCGTTCTCACGGCCTTTCTCTTCCTTTCCAGATTACAGTCAGGACGAGAAGGCTTTGCTCGGGGCATGTGACTGTACCCAGAGTAAGTGGCCCAGCCCTGTGTCTGTCCTATCCCCTCATCGCCACCACCCGGGGAACCGCAGGGCCTGACAGCAACGGGAGGGGCCCACCGTCCATCCCGTAGGGGTCCTGGCTGGAAGTTGAAGGAGCGAGACTCTCTCTGCCTTATCTCTGAGACCTCAACATGCTCTCCACCCACCCACCCACACCAAAGAAAAAGCGCTCAGGAGGGGCTGTAACTAGGGCCCCGCTGGAGAGTGCATGGTCCTGTGCGGCCATCTGCACCATTAACATCATCGGAGGGCTTATTAGGAATGCAAAATCTCAGTCCCTGCTCTGGTTTTCCGAACCAGAATCTGGATTTTAACCAAATCCTCAAGGGGTTAGAGTACATTCATCGGTTTAAGAAGCAGTTGTCCTGGACAGTAGTTGTTTTTTTATTTTATTTTATTTTATTTTATTTTATTTTATTTTATTTTATTTTATTTTATTTACTTTACTTTACTTTACTTTACTTTATTTTATTTTATTTTATTTTATTTTATTTTTATTTTTATTTTTATTTATTCATGAGACACACAGGGAGAGAGGCACAGACATAGGCAGAGAGAGAAACAGCTCCCTGCGGGGAGCCCGATGCGGGACTCGATCCCAGGATCCCCGGGATCATGAAGGCAGACGCTCAACCACCGAGCCACCCAGGCGCCCCTGGACAGTAGTTCTTAAGCTGGCCACACACTAGAGTTCGCTGGAGAGCTCTAAAAAGTACTGAGGACTGCCCTTTACCTCAGAGGGTCTCGGTTCAGTGGCACAAGGTGAGGTCCAGGCATCAGAACTGCAAAGCCCTCCAGGTGATTCTAATGGAGCCAAAATTGAGACCCACCAGGGCAAGTGATGAACAGACTCAAAAAGACAGACCTGAGATATAGTAGCTCCCAGGGGGCTATGAATTGGACATGGTGGTCCCTGGACACCAAGCTCCCTGGCCCGGTAATGAGTAACCTCATCTCTTTGCTTCAATATATTGAACACATAGAAATTCTCATCTGTGTCGTGACATGTTAAAGGTTCAAAGGAAAGGTTTTAGGGCCCGGGGCTTCCCTTTGCTTTAGTTCAGTACTGCCTGCTAGTTGCCATCATATAGAACACGAAGGTAAGTAAGACGTTGTCCCAACACTTTGCCCGGTCCTAGCAAGGCCAGGACAGGGCAAAGCGGGTGAAGTACCCAGAACACAACATATCAGAAGACAGTACTGACCGCAGGGTGAGGTAGGTGCGCCCAGGTGTCTTATCCATCAAAACCCTGTCCCGGCCCAGGTATACAGTCCTAAATAGAAAGACGTCGAGGGGCACCTGGGTGGCTCAGTGGTTGAGCGTCTGCCTTCGGCTCAGGGCATGATCCCAGGGTTCTGGTTCGAGCCCCACGTCGGGCTCCCTGCCCAGCAGGAGGCTCCTTCTCCCTCTGCCTCTGACCTTGCTCATGCTCTCTCTCTCTCTTTCTTAAATAAATAAATAAAATATAAAAGAGAGAGAGATGGAGATAAATTAGTCCAACGGGATGTAACAGGTGGCATAATCAGAACCCATCGGGGTGCCACAGAAGCACACAGGGAAGACTCCAGTTCTTCTTAGGAAAACATTCTGCGGGGTTTTCAGTGAGTGTCTATCTCGGGGAAACTGCATCACTTCCCCCTTTCCCAGGAGAGCAGACAAAGCATTGTTTTGAGCCCCCCAGACACACTCTCCAAGGCCTGACATGCTAGACTTACCCTGGCGGCTTCAAAAGCAAATGCTGGTCTCTGGGGTCTTATTACATAAGAGCAGAAAGAAGAAATCTAGTGGGTTTTTTTTTTTTTTTTTGAGTGAACACAGGTTACAAGCCCTGAGGTCATAGGCCCAGAAACAGCGTTAACTCTCCCTTCTCCCCCTCACAGTCGTGAAACCCAGTGGGGTCCACCTTAAGCTGGTTCTGAGGTTCTCAGACTTCGGGAAGGCCATGTTCAAACCCATGAGGTAAGTGACCGTCTTCCTCACCTCCACGTCCAGCTGCGGCAGCCGTAAGGGAGTTTTTGACCAAAAATTAGTAAATGTGGACAGTTTGGGGAGGGGATCTCATCTGATATTGAAGCATATAAAATGCTGGGGAGAAAAAGTTGTGTTCCTTTTAAAAGGGAGTGATCACGGGACGCCCGGGTGGCTCAGTGGTTGAGCATCTGCCTCTGGCTTAGGTCGTGATCCCCGGGGTCCTGGGATCCAGTCCCTGCATGGAGCCTGCTTCTCCTTCTGCCAGTGTCTCTGCTTCTCTCTCTGTGTCTCTCAGGAATAAATAAAATCTTTTTTAAAAAAATAAAAGGGAGCGATCGCAGTGAGCATGCGTGGCTGGTTTAGCCAAGGCTCGAGAAGCAGGCAGGTGGTTCTTTGGTGCACCTGTCAGGTGAACACAGAGCCACCACGTTTGGGCATTACAGGGTTTTTAGGGATTGTTATGGTCAGTCATGGGGGTTAGTGTAGACTCCTAAGTGAGCCCTGGTTAAAGAGAGGAGGCAAAGGGAACATGATGTAGAAACAGGAGACATCAAAGGGAAGCATAAAAACAATGATAAATCTGCAAATCCACCACCCAGCATCAGATCCGTGAGTTGCATTCTCTGAGAATTCTTATCTGGCACATTAGGATGGCTGTGATTTCTCTAAAACTTAAAGCTCATTATACAGCAGGAGAGCCTTGCTTTCCCTTTCCGTACGTGGGGAGGAAAAGCACTCACACTGGCCGTGTTTTATATGCAGGAAAGCACAGGAAGTACCAGCCTACAGCCTCTCCTCTCCCCCCATCACTTACAAACTACAGGCAAAGACTGTTCAAATGAACCAGCTTTCCTCCTGAATAGAATGCAAACTCTCCAACATTGGGTCATAAAAGCCATTTTGTCTATTCTTATGCCATAACGTAAACTGTAATCCGCATTTGTATACAATTTAGTCCAAAGCCAAAAAGCATCATTTTAAGACGTATTTCTCGGAAAGGCATGCATTTTTTTCGATAGGTAATTGAAAGCAAAAAAAAAACATTTGTCCCATGTTAAAAAGGGAAAGTAGAAATTTATCTTTGGATAATATAAATATGACCATAATTAAAGATTGCATTTTTCGTGTAATATATATATATAATACAGGCACCGAGGAATACATCAACGCTTGCCAAAGCCTGAGAGGCACTGATGTAAAAATGGTTTTCAAATTTAAAATCACATCCAGACTTGCCATCCAGAAACAGGGAAATGATGTTTTAGAAAATTCTAAAAGGTGTCGGGGAGACTGCGTATTCTTATGGAGGGAATTCAGGAATTAATATTTGGAGAGGGGGACCCCTGTCTGCTCCCTGGTGCCTAGACATCCAGCGGCGCCGCTAGTGAGAAGGTGGGGGGCATGCCTCAGCCCAGGGACCTGTCCTTGAAATGAGGATGCACCCTGTAAAACAGAACACCTGCTTGTAGCAGCCCTTCACCGTGGTCTCCAGGACTTGTATTTTTTGGCCAAGTGCACATCACTATGTCTTTCGATCGCTGGAGCTGTGTATTTACAGCTTTCTGCAAAATTATGTGTATTTACATTTGAATTGCTTCTGCAGCCCTCATGCAGTCCCACGCGGCGGATTATAAAAATCATCACAGATCATCACTCTTCCGTGTGTATTAGCAGCAAGGCAAAGTCAACCTCGGGGCCAGAGGCCACGCTGCCCGGAATGATCGGGAGGCAGCTCTCTGTACATACGTACCTGGCCGGCCCATCACACTCGGGCAGGCCTGCTGCTTTTCAGGAATCCATTAGAGATTTTTAAATGTATAAAATCAGTCTCCTCTACACCAGCCTCCCTCAAGCCTCTGGCTGGGCTCCCTCTCAGGATTCCGCTGAGGTTTCTCTGAGGGGACAAGCTCATTTATTACCCCGTCACCCTAAGACCTGGACCTTTTCTGGTCTTCAAATGTCAGTTGCATTAAACCGCATCCCTAGGACACTCTTCCTTTTAGAAGAGCCCAGCCTCCTACCCCACCTCTAACTCTTGACATCTGGGTCTGTGCTACCTCTGGCTGGCTGGCCAGTCCCTCTCTTCTGCTTATACCTGCCGAAGAATGTCTATATTTCTTCCTAACTCAACTAATTTTAAAAGTATCAGCTGCTGGCACCAAAGTGGCTCAGGCAGGAGACTTGGTACGGGGTGTGCCTGCAGGACAAGGTCCTGCAAGAAGCCCGTGAGTCTTCTCCCAGCCAAGGGGGCCGGGGGCTGTCCCTGGCATGTCTTTCCATCATGCACGTGTACATTAAGAGCGCGAAAGCCTGCTTTCTCTTCCCTCCGGTCATGCTTCTCAGCTCTCTCCTCAGGCTCCTCATGAAGTCTGAGTCCAGGGCGTTGATTCCTCCCTTCCTTCCAGACAGCAGCGAGATGAAGAGACCCCCGAGGACTTCTTCTACTTCATTGACTTTCAGAGACACAACGCCGAGATCGCAGCTTTCCACCTGGACAGGTAGGGTTGGGCCCCCGCAAGGACGGACCACCACAGGGCCGCTGGGCAGACCTCAGGTGGGGCCTCCCTGGCACTTCTTCCTTCTGGCACCCTGTCTTCCTCTCTTCCTCGTGAACTTCAGTGGCGCCTTTGAACTCAACACATTTCCCATTTAACCCCACGTCTGAACAACACGAGGCCTCTAAGGTGATGAAATGAATGACCTAGAAAGAGAACCAACCCTGCCAGGCTGCTCAGGCTGCTGCCTTGGACCTGACCTTGCTCTTTGCTCTAGTCTTTTGATTGGAAATGGGAAGAATGCATCCACTCCCATGTATCCCAGGAGTCTTAAGGTTGTGATATGAAAAGGTTGAGGGCAGCCCGGGTGGCTCAGCGGTTTAGGGCCCCCTTCAGCCCAGGGTGTGATCCTGGAGACCCAGGATCGAGTCCCACATCGGGCTCCCTGCATGGAGCCTGCTTCTCCCTCTGCCTGTGTCTCTGCCTTTCTCTCTGTTTCTCTCATGAATAAATAAATAAAACCTATAAAAAAAGAAAGAAAAGGTTGAAAGCACACTGCTGAACTTCCTCCCCTCCATTGTGCCTGTCGTGGCTCCTCTAGGTGTGTTTTATGGGCTGGCAGTCGGGGCCTGGGAGCTTTTCAGAAATCCGGGATCTCGGGCTCCCCCTGGACCCACTGAATCTGAGCCTGCGTGTGAGCGAGATCCCAGGTCACACATATGCCCAACTGAAGTATGGAAAGCTCTGACCTAGAACACAGGTGGTGGGAAGGCGTGCCCAGGAGGCTTGCTAGAATAAGGATTCCTTCTCCACCCCTCCTCCGGCCTCTTTAGATACAGGTTGGCCCCGGGCGCGGTCGGCTCAGTACTGGCCGGGCTGGGTACGGTCAGGAATGCCATTTCCAATGGGCCACCCTCCGACCCCCTGACTAGTCCTCAGACATGAACAGGGCTTTCTCTCCTGCAGGATTCTGGACTTCCGCCGGGTGCCACCCACAGTGGGGAGGCTAGTCAATGTCACCAAGGAAATCCTGGAAGTCACCAAGAATGAAATCCTGCAGAGCGTTTTCTTCGTCTCTCCAGGTAGAGAACTGGCCAGAGCAATGTGCTGGGGTGAAGAGCATGGCCTGAGCTCCCGCCCTCATTGGGATGGCTATAGGCTGCCCTCAGGCCCTCCCACCCCGGCCCACCTGAGCATCACCCCAGGTGAACTGGGGGTGGGAAAGGTAGTCTGTGAGATGCCAAGTGGCCTGTGTGCACGGGAACTGCCCTGCCAGCCTCCTGGAACCAGATGTCACCTGTTCAAGCAAAGAGCATTCTAGTCACCTGGATGGCATGCAGTGGGGCTGGGTCCCGCACTTTCTCCGCCCTGAGACATCTGAAAAATTGGTACCCAGGATGCTCGGTTTAGGAGCGTTCACGAGCCCCGACGCCGGGGAAAGCAATAGTTTCCTCTTTGGCCTCTTCCCTGGCTGAGCGTTGAGGCTTTCCCTTCCCTCCTGGAGGATTCGGGGGGCGGGGGTGGGGGCAGGAACATGGCATTGCCTCCTTCTCTTAGGCCTCCTCTCTCTCTCCTCCCGCACCCTCCAGCCAGCAACGTGTGCTTCTTTGCCAAGTGCCCATATATGTGCAAGACTGAATATGCCGTCTGTGGCAACCCGCACCTGCTGGAGGGCTCCCTGTCCGCCTTCCTGCCGTCCCTCAACCTGGCCCCCAGGCTGTCTGTGCCCAACCCCTGGATCCGCTCCTACTCGCTGGCAGGAAAAGAAGAGTGAGTGGGCCCCCTGGCCGTGATGCCGTCCCTTGCGCGGGGCTGCAGTCCCTGCACCAAGGCCTTGCAGCCAGCCTGGCTCTCGGATCCCCAAACCCCAGTCATTTCCTGATCTCGTCCGGATCCTGGGGCCAGCTGTGCCTGTTCTCCCCCCTTTAGTTGGGGTACTCAGTCACGAAGAGCCTCTTATGTGCGAGGGGGTACGGAACTGAGAGACACAGGCTCTTCCCTCCAGAAGCTCCCAGTCCTGGGCGGGGGGCGTCAGACCAGTAGCCAGATTATGAAAACACAGTGGCTCCCTTGCTGTAATCCGGAGAAGCACATGCAGAGCCGGAAGGAGCAACACCTGCTCCACCTGCTCCACCTGAGTAAGCCCCGGAAAGCCAAGCCCCAGAGGTGTTCCCCCCACCCCAGGCCCCCCGGGGCCAAGCGCACCCCCTGGCACATGGTAGTACTTGGTTTCTATCAGCTGAATGAATGAATGGGAAGAGAAGTGAACAGGGAAGGGTCCCTGGAGGACACGACAGATCCTAGGGGACCCGCGAAGGCTGAGCCGGAGCCCAGTAGATGGAGGGACAAGGGGGCATCCTAGCAGCCGGAGCTTGGGAGAGAGAATGGGGGCCTTGAAGGGAAGGGGGGCTCTGAATGGTCCAGGAGAACTAGGGGGCCAGGTCCAGGGGGCTCAGTGACAGGAGCTGCAGAGAAGCAGGTGAGGGACAGGTGGCCTCCTGCCCCACCGCCTCCCCTCCGGCCCACGGTAACCCAGCCCAGCAGAATGGATGCTCAGGACCCAGAACCTTCTTCTCCCCCACGTGGAGTCTGCAGCCTGCCACGTGTCTTTGCCCCGGGGCCCCCCATGTACCCAGCTACCTACAGCCTGCAGGCCAGGAGCTGCCGGGAGCCCGGGCTGGGGTGAGGGAGCCGGGACTTGGGGGGCGAGGGCAGGTGTGAGGAGGGCCCCCAACACCTCGCCATCTTGGCTCTTCCAGCCCCAGGACTTCTTCTCCCCCTCAGGTGGGAGGTCAATCCGCTTTACTGCGACACCGTCAAACAGATCTACCCGTACAACAGCAGCAACCGCCTCCTCAACATCATTGACATGGCCATCTTCGACTTCCTGATAGGTAGGTCCCCGCTGGGGCACTTGGTGGCCCTGGCCCCGGCTGTTGGGCTGGGATTCGCCGTGACCTTGGGCAACGAGGCAGAGCCTGGACTCTGAGGCCCGAGGAACCTCGCACGACCCACGGCCTCCAAGTGCCAGAGGCCCCAGAGGACAGAGGTGAACGTGCTCCCCTGGTCAGAGGGCACCTCACTCAAGGCTGGCCCCCAGGACCCAGGTTTCCACCAGGTGAAAACCGTCCACACGAGGGTCTGTTTGTTCCGTTGGCTTCCTTCTCCCTCTGCACCGTCGCTGATAACCGTGGGAAGCGTGGGGCCCTGGGTTCAGATTCCTGACAACTGCGAACAGGCCTCCGTGCCCGGGGAGGACGCAGACGTCCGAAGCATCCGCCCTCCTTTACAGGAAATATGGACCGGCACCATTATGAGATGTTCACCAAATTCGGGGATGATGGGTTCCTCATCCACCTTGACAACGCCAGAGGGTAAGCGTCCCAACACGGCTCTCCCGGCCGTAGCTGCTCAGGACAACCCCGAGGCCCCCCGAGAATGAGGCCCTTGCATGGTCACCTTCCCTGTGTCCTGGCCCGACTTGGTCCAGTTCCTCTTTCTCCTGATCTTTGCTAAGTAACGCTGGATTCTCCTCCAACCCGAGAGCATCCTGGTGAGACAGACTGATGTTTCCCACATTTCTTTACTCAGTGCTTCAGTCTGGGGGGCAGAGCGCATGGCCCATCCTCAGTGTCTGGCCCCCTGTAGTTAGGGAATGAATGAATGAGTGAATGAAGGAAGGAAGAAGGAATGATGCTGGCACAGAGGCTCTTGGGAGCTGATGGACAAGGAGGGGGCTGGAGAGGCAGCTTCCATGGCCCCTGGCACTTTACCCCGCGCTGTGAGTCCAAACAAGGCTGAGGGAGAGGAGACTGGAAACCATTAGGAGGGAAGTGCTGCAGGCCACCCTGAACGCCCATGTCCCCTTCCAGGTTTGGACGACACTCCCAGGACGAACTCTCCATCCTGTCCCCGCTGTCCCAGTGCTGCAGGTGAGCCTCCAGCTCCAGGGCAGGTGGCAAGGTGACTCTCCATCCCCCCACAGCCGAGCTCAGAAGGTCTCAGTGTTCACTGGGCTAGGACCCCCAGTGGGTAGGGGAGCAGGAATGACCTCATTTCTTGTCCACTGACAGAATTTTCCCCGGCAACCCCCATCTCTCCCATCTGTCAGCAGAGGATGAATGAGGACTTTTTTAAACCCTTCAGTCGCCAACTTTAATCTCGAACCCACTCAGAGAAGAGCTCACCCTTACAGAGCCTGATAGTCTTTGACACGACTAATCAGATTCCCTGCTTCGCTCAGCACTTAACATAAGCTCGTAAATATTACTACTTGCTCACCATCTAAGTAAAATCCTGATTAAAGCCCCATAAACTGGGGACGCCTGGCTGGCTCAGTCGATAGAGCATAAGACTCTTGATCTCAGCGTCGTGGATTCAAGCTTCACGTTGAGTATAGAGATTACTTAAGAATAAAATCTTTAGGGCCACCTAGGTGGCTCAGTCAGTTGAGCATCCAGCTCTTGGTTTTGGCTCAGGTCCTAATCTTGGGGTCATGGGATCAAGTCCCAGGTCTGGCTCTGCACTCAGCACAGAGTCTGCTTAAGACTCTTCCTCTCTCTGCCCCTCTCCCCTCAAAAGAAATAAAACTAATCTTTAAAAAAAATTTTTTTAATGAAAAAAAATCTTTTAAAAAGTCCCACAAATTCGTGTCAGATTGAAAGGAAGTCCTTTGACCTTTGGCCACCATTCGCTAGAGAATGTCTAACCCACTTCCATACCTCTCGAAGTCAGGCTTGTGAAATGGCCCGCCTGCTCCGAGCTAACTAGAAATACGTGCTGCGTGCCTAGCAAAACCACCTCATTTATTTCTAGCTGGAAAACTGAGCAAAGCAGGTTCTTTTTCCACTTTTCGGCTCATTTAAACGTGCCTCCCTCCATCCCTCCCTCTCCTCCTGAGTAGGACAGGCAGTGGTTATTGATGACAAGTCAGACAATTAAGCGGCTTACACATCTGAGTGCAAGTCAAGATTCTCACATAAAATGAAATCAAAATCCTCAAGTCGAGATTGGTTCCACCCCATTTCCATCCAATAGTCTGATACAGAGAAATATTATAAAGTTGGCAAGAAAACAGCTTAGAGGTGGAGGGTATCTATGGCTTTTGAGATGGCAAATATCTTCATCATTTCACCTACCAGAAACTTCTCTCAGCGGCTTTAAATCTCCTTAAGATGTTGTGAACAGGTCACTTATTTCCTTTTCCCCAGTTTTCATTCACATGTGCTTGAGGAAACACTGGGGGAGAGAAGGCTCCCAGAACAGCTACGACAGCTGTTTGTGGGGAAAGTTGAGGCAAGCCTTTTCTCTTCACATTTACTTACTTGCCTCCTCTGACTCTCTCCTTCCAGGATAAAGAAGAAAACGCTTTTGCACCTGCAGCTGCTGGCCCAGGCCGACTACAGACTCAGTGACGTGATGCGGGAATCTTTGCTAGAAGACCAGCTCAGCCCAGTCCTCACAGAGCCCCACCTCCTGGCCCTGGACCGGAGACTCCAAATCATCCTACAGACAGTGGAGGGGTGTGTGGAGGTCCATGGAGAACAGAGTGTCATAGCCCTTGACTCAGCAGAACAGTCAGCCCTGGACTCTAGCCAGGCTAACTTGACAAGCTAAGGGCTGGATGAAGCCAGATTTCGGGAACTGTACCTGGAGCCAGCAGTGGACTCTTGGGGGTGGACCACTGCTTCCTTGCGTCCCTGTCCATGCTGGCGGTGCTGGGTCATGAGCTCTGGAAGAGGCAGGGCACTGGGATGATTCCACAAGAAAAAAAGAAGAGGGACCCACTCAACTTTCTTCCTTGGTGTGTGGCTTCTCTAGTGGAACTCCCTCTTTCCCAAAAAGCACTGCTTCATCAAGGCCACAGACCATCCATCTCCTGAGCCCACCGGGCAATCTGGATATGAGTTGGGCTTGGAAGGATTGGAAGCCTTGTCCCAGAAAAAGAGTAGAACAAATAAAATTAAAGGACACCAATGGACACCTAGCTGACCTCCAGATCCTTATTATATCTACAAGGATCATTTCTGATCCAGATAAAACATCTGGCATCTCACGAGGAGACAAAAAAAATATCTAAAAATGGTTAGCTCTCAAGCTGGTTCAAAGTAGACTTCACACTTTCTATGTATGTCCCAGTCACCGTGGCCCAAACTGAATATAGTAATCCCTTACTGATCGGTCCCAAAGCAAGCTCTCAAAAATGTTATTATGAGGGATAAAAAATAACATAGGGATTTGCTCAGAATATCTCAAAGGGGATGTTTTCAATCTGAAGAGTATTTAAGTATCAACCAAAATAACATCAAGTATGTCAAATTTAGCCTCCAGCAACAATAGAAGGAGTTGTAATGAAGGGAAAACCAGGGTAGTCTGGTTGTACAAGTAGAAGATGGAAGAGCATAGGAAGGAGCCTAGCAGGTGCATGAGCCTGGACTCAGGCAGGAGAGAAGCCAAGACCTACCAGAGCCCACCCACCACAATCCTCTTTCCCATAAGGTCCCAGAACAGTAGTCACCCACCAGCCTCCAAGAGAAGCAGGAGGCTCTGAGGTCCGACACCCTAGATGCCCCACCCCTGAGTTGCATTATCAAAAAACGACTAAATCAAGTTGACTTTTTAAGATTCTATTTATTTGATTGAGAGTGAACAAGCACGAGCAACGGCAGAGGGAGAGGGAGCAGACTCCCCACCGAGCAGGGAGGCCTACGCGGGGCTTCATCCCAGGACCCCGAGATCATGATCTGAGCTGAAAGCAGACGCTTCACTGACTGAGCGCCCCCTCACAGGTGCCCCTCAAGTTTCGAAGCCGCTCTTAAAAATGGCTGTGTTAGGGATCCCATCCCCTCAGCCTTCTCCCTACTGACTTGCCAACATCTGAGACGCCTTCCATAGGAGGCTTGGTTTCTTTTTTTGTAATTCATGTCTGAAAACCCAAATGATAGGAATGTATTCACACTATAGAGCAATTAGTCAGTCAACAAGTAAAAATGGCTGATATCAGCACATCCACTTCTCTGAGAAAGGCCAGAGGCTCAATTCTACAAGTGTGTGTGTGTGTGTGTGTGTGTGTGTGTGTGTGTGTGTGTAGGGGGGATGTTGAACGAAGCTGTCGGTGGGTACCAGGTCCGGCACCGTAGAGGTCGTCCAAGCCCTGACAGGACAAGTTAACACGGGTCTTTCTGACCCACCGGGTACCCCACATCACTGCTGCATTACCTCGGACCCTATGTCTCCATGACAGTAACATCAGAGCCACTCACTGAGCTCTTCCCACACAGAGAATCCCTTACCTCCAAGGTACACAGAAAAAAAAAAAAAAAAAACTATCTCACAAAATCATAAAATATAACGATTTAAACCTACTCCCAAGTGTTCTTTTCATAATACAAAAACCTGAGAGTACTTCAATGCGTGAAGTTATGTTTATGTAAAAAAAAAAAAAAAAAAAATCAACCCTTTAGTAGAACCT